>NW_027411977.1:48329284-48712664 GCF_047663935.1 Musca autumnalis
GAGGGTATAAAAAGAAAGAGCAAGAAAAACGTGAGCGTGAGAAACTCGAGATGTTCAGGAGTCAGAATAAAGTCCGCAAATTTTACCAGCGTGTAAAACACCAGACTGAAGGGCAGGCACATTCTTCTGCAAAGATCATAAAGAGAATCTGGTAACTGATACGGATAGCGTACTGAGGATCTGGAAGGAGCATTTCATGAAGCTCTTAGTATCGAATATGGGCGGCGATGAAGGTACACCAGAACCAATCGCAAACGATGACGTTGAATGTCTTCCACCTAGCCAAAGCGAGGTCATGACAGCAATTAATCGACTGAAAAACAATAAAGCAGCAGGAGCTGATGGGCTGCCCGCCGAACTGTTCAAAGACCGGTGGCGAAATGCTGATAAGGAGTATGCACCAGTTAATTACTGAAATTTGGCTGGAAGAGAGCATACCCAACGATTGAGACAAGACGGTGTGTACAAACTACAGAGGCATAAGTCTGCTCCCAATCGCGTACAAAGTGCTTTCGAATTTTTGAAAAAGTTTGAGAGATATCTCGCACTGAAAAAGGGACCGTAAGAAAACTTCTTCCATTATCCCAAGAAGTATGGACTTGCACAAGAAAAAATTTCACCGTCGTAATGGCGACCGTAAGGACAACTTGCTAAAAAAATTTACAAAACGATCCGAGAAGAGTTCTTAAACCCCACATTTTCTGAATTTTGTGTCGAAGGAGTGCACTGATATAGTTCATATTCGAACCCGATCTATATCTAGAAGAAATAATACGATGTGCAAAGTTTGGACCAAGCCGATGTTTCCCATCACACCATTTCCCAGACAAATTTTGAACTTTCGTGCGTAAGGTACCCGAAAGGAATGGATTTATATGGGCCCTTTTCGAACTTAAACTAAGTTCGCAAAAAATATTCATAATTGTTCCACAAACTTCCTGTACGATAACAAGGGAGACTTCTCTCATATCAATTAGTGTACACCGATTCATACGAGTGCTGCACCAAAACTATCTGGCCTAGGCAAAACCGTGTGTTGGCGCAATTTTAATTTTTTTTTACAGTTTGACAGTTTTTAGCCCATACATATGTACGTTAGGGATATAACTTTTTGCACTTTTTTGCAGATATCGAAAATACCACCACATAGCCGTGTAGAGCATGAAAAACTATTATGAAATAAGATGTAATTTTTTCTATATCGCGAAAAAAGTTTCCGCACCAAATGCATTGAAGTTCAGTAATGCATTTTTTAATTTTATCTGTTACAACAACATGTTTGCTTTTCATTAAAATTTTTATTTTTTTGTAATCTAATTTAAAATCATTATCAAAGCGTTCTAGACCAATTTGTTCTCAAATCGCGCCATTTCGGAGCATATTAGGAACATTTGACACTATTGCAATTTTTGGTTTTTCTTTATAAACTCGTGAATTTTATGTTTATATTTTTTGTACCTATCGGACAAGCGAATATGGTGTCATTTGCAACAAATTCGCGAAAGTTACAGACCGTTTTTAATGACTTTGCCTGTGAGAAATGTATTTTTGTCTATAAATATTTATTCAAACAAAGCCAATTTAAAATTATAAGTAGAAAAAATACCAAAAGGGTTTTAGTAATTGCGGTCGGTGCTGAAACTTTTTTCATCGAATCGATCTTAGAAACGCGTTTTCATTATTAGGACAAACTTCCCCACATGGTACTGGTGTTGTATTTTTGTAGAAAACAAATACAATTCTCACAGGCAAGGTCAACAAAAACAGCCTGTAACTTTCGCGAATTCGTTGCAAATGACCCCAAATTCTCTTGTCCGATAGGTACAAAAAATATGAACATAAAATTCACGAGTTTATAAAGAAAAACCAAAAATTGCAATAGTGTCAAAAGTTTGTTATATGCTCCGAAATGGCGCGATTTGAGATCAAATTGGTCCAGAACGCTTAGATAATGATTTTAAATTAGATTACAAAAAATAAAAATTTTAATGAAAAACAAATATGTTGTTGTAACAGATAAAATTAAAAAATGCATTTCTGAACTTCCATGCATTTGGTGCGGAAACTTTTTTCGCGATAGAGAAAAATTGACACCGTATTTCATAATAGTTTTCCATGCTCTACACGGCTATGTGGTGGTATTTTTTTGGTTATAGCCCTAATGTACGTACTCAGGAAAGTTTGTCATAGGACCTTGTGTTGTGCTGTTTACGATCGCCATGTTATATACTGTGAGATAGAGGCATCCTTGGGCATTTCTTCCCAAAACAGCGCGATTTTGACCGGACAAAACGTGGAATTGATGGGTCATCTACCGTACAGCCATGACTGGGGATCCAATGACTTCTTTTGATTCCAGCATATCAAGAAAAAAAGGCGTGATCAACGATTTTAGTTGCCAGAATATGATGTAAAAGCGTTCAAAAACCATGTTTTGGAGGTGTCTAAATCGGAGTGGAAAACAGGTATTCAACAATTGGTTTGAGCGCATGAAAAAGCCTATAAATCATGCTACTTGAGAAAACAATAAAATTATTATTGATGATAAATATTCGCGTTTTCATTGTTAGGCTAGATAGTTATGGTTATCGTGTCGAAGTTTTACATGGCTGAAATACTCAGGAAATGTCGCCAATATCATGAGGGGTATTTTGACACCGTAGAATATTTGATGTTGTCTGGCCGGGGAATCGGACCCACGACCTTCAGCGTGTATGGCTGTGTACATACCATTGCACCACGGTGGCACACAAAAATATTTCGAAGTGCAAAATTTGGTTCGTATCGGTTGATCCGTTTGAGAGTTATCGTGCGCACCAGCCAACCAGACGGACGGACATAAGCACAGACGAACGGGCATGGCTTAATCAACTCCAAATTGTCTGAAACGAAGTTCGTCCAAACACCATTAAAATTAATTTACGTGGAAGCTGCGTTGGCATCAATGTAGAAAAATAGGTAAAAATGGGTTAAAGCCAAAAAGTTGTTTATGCTCCCTTCCTATTTCTGGCTTAACCTTACATTTTATAGACATATGCCGAAAGAAAGACTCAAAGAATACTTCATGGGCAATATGATACTAGTGTATCATATATCCACTGCATCCACCTAAAACTGTTGCTGACATTTTGAAGCCGGAATTTCGGGGTTTTTTGATTTTTTTTAATAATTCGGACGCGCAACAAGATAATATTCAAAACTCATAATAGGATTATGGAACTCGTGATTTTACGTCGTTTAATGCATATATCATGAGTGTGCTTCTTACAGCATCCTAGTAATTGGAATCTAAATAAAGGCCAATATTTGATGCGTGATTTTTTTTAAAAAACCTATTTTTTGCGTTTAAAATTTACAAGTACCATTCAATTACCTTTGTACCCCGCGTGAATTTAGTTTTTTTACGCGATGGATCTAATGAGACTTTCAGCGATCGAATCCATCCACTAAAACCCCGGATATATATACCTTGGAAATACGAACATCGCACAGTGGACGCGCTCAACGACAAAAATCAAAAAAAATTCATGTCATCGTTTTAAAAATTTAAAGATGCAAATCGCTTCAAAACATGCCAAATTTTTCGAAATTCAACTAATTTTTTCCATTTTACGCGGTTCTTAAGGAGAAAAAAGGTCTCACAAACATGCTAATTTTGAAGAAAAACTGTCTTTAAAAATAAGAAAAAATAGTTATATTCTAAGCGAATTTATGAAACAAAGGACTACTATTAACGCCTTAACTTAAGTTGAATCATTTAGTAAATTGTCTAAGCTTCATTTTTCTAGTTATGAAAATTCTTCTAAATTGCAAGGGTTGCCAAATATTTCGGTCAAAATGAAAATATTTAATATAGATGTATGGATTTTCTTAAAGTTTTAGTTACTTTCCACAAATTCGCACAAATGGCCACTAATACCAAATTGTAGCCTAGCGCCTGTAGATTTCAGAACTGTATAGACTTTTTGCGGAAATTTGCGGTTTTAGCAGTTATGACCAAATGTTTAACTCCCTATTTTAGTTGCTGAATTTAAATTTTTTAAATTATTTTTATTATCCTTTTATACATTTATGTTCAATATGTTTTTGTACTATTAGAGATTTCTATTGTCATGGTAACTTAGAGCCGTATTGAAAACTCGTGAAAGAAAAAGAAAAATTTTTGGGCGTATTCACTTTAACTAATAATTTTTCTTTTTTGGGACACCCTAATGTTGGGCCAAGACAAATCGTGAAGATTTTCCCTGCACTGAGAACTAAAAATACATTATTACAGGTAATTCTGCAGAAAAAGTTGGTTAAATCTTATAAAGTGCCAAGAAAAGGATGGTAACCCTATATGGAGGCTGTGGTCAAAAGTGGACCTATATGAAATTTTTTTATAAGATGGTGTTCTGAAGTCTGACTTCATTATAAAACATATTCGGTTAGAATATTTGGTTGAAATCTGCCTAATTAAGTCGATATAAAAATCATATAGGGAGTATACCAAATAATGGACCAATACTGACAATTTTTCGCGGGGAGGTTTACAATGCAATTAGAACTCTTCGTACCGGATTGCAGCAAATTCGGGTGAAAAATGTGTTGGTAACAGTAAAATACTTCAATTCAGAATGATTCATTATATGGCAACCACGCGAAATTTTGTACCTAGGACCCCAATATTTTTCTTAGAGTGTTTTTAGGTCACTATGGCTCATTGATAACAAGTTCAGCTCGATATATTATTTAGAAGTATTTTTGTCACACCTTCCTATGTAAGTGCCGCCACTGTGCATCGGCAAAAATTTATTTTGACAAATCGGCGTATTATACCGCGATTTTCTTTAAAATTTTTTACATAAATGGAATCCTTTATACGCGATTATAATATGTGCGAAAACGCGTGTCATAAATTACAGAGATTCACGAGTAATATGGGTTTTTTACCTAAAATAGAATGTGGAGGCACATCCGCGGTTCTTGAAGAATCTATTTGAATTATGTGTATATAGACGTATTTTTGATGGGTGCTACTGAAACCGGATGCGCATCAAAATCCTATGCAAATTGCCCGATTTTAACCCACTTTAAGGTTTTTTGCATTGTGTGATGCAACTGGCGGCACACTTTGACCGCTGAGAGAAACATCGAAATATACATAGATATTGAAAGAGATTGATTCGCTGTATCCAAAAACTGATGCGCATCAACTGATTTTAACTAATTCGCGAATAATAGACTTTTTAATTTCCACATTTTTTGAATGATTGTAATTTCAATATTACTCTTAATTTTCTATCCTTATAAGTTATCACAGTTATCAAATAAGCTTTCACGATGGTAAACCATATTTCTTGATGAAGTTTTAGCAGTACACATTAATTATTGTATGGGATTTTAGCGAAATAGTTGGAGAAGTCCCAAATATTTTTTTCTAATTTTTCGAATCAAACCAAAAATTATATTTGCAACAATATTTTCCAACAATAAGTTTTTCTCTTTTGTTGTTGCTATAATATGCAATTTATGTACCCAATCTCTATAAATTTGGTATCATATTTTTCTACGCATTGTCTGGATTCCGCATATATTTTTTAATTTATTTTTTGAGGGTTTGTACGGACTCTGGGACAGGATAATTTGGATTTACTTCAACATTTTTTTTAATATTTGTTGATTTTCCGCGAAAATAATAATAAATTTAATAACTATTTAAACATCTACGAATAGATATGGAATGCTGTTAACGATTTATGGATAAATTTCCTCATAACAACAAATAAGATATTTTTCAATATTTTTTCTTTATATGAGAATAAAAAGCGCTATAACTGTTGCGCGCATTGTCCAGTTTTGTGAACGCGAACAGATTTGAAACCAGAATTTTTTTTCTTAACCTCTATGCCAAAAATTGTAGATGTGCTCGCAAAATTTTTTTTTAATTTTTTTCAAAAGGAATTGCAAATGATTTTTGGTTTTTGCCATATATGTACATATAACCAATGTATTCCTTTTATTGTATTTGGACCTGCAAAGGGAGTTTTATTTGATTATAAAAGGTTACAATTTTAGAATTATGGTAACTTTAAAAAAAAAACTATTCCTTGCCTTGTCTTGTTTTTCCCTGATTTTGAAACATTCGAAGATTATACGAAAAATTACTAATAAAGACATGTTGCCATTTTTATGTGTCCCACTTCAAAAAAAAAAATCGTTTTTCAAACTTTTAAAACATCATCTTAGCCGTGGTTAAATGTTACTGGCCATACGTGACCAATTTAAAAAAGAACAACCTTTAACTTTATGGACCATCCATGTAAAAAGGCCGTTTGTCCACAACGAAAAAACACTCAACAAAAGATTTATCTCCCAAAACAATTGCCAAGTTAATGAAAAACCGAGAAAAAAAAGACAAACGCCTTCACCAAAAACAGCAGCCTCGATGTCTGTTGAAGTAACTTGCAAACTGTCTGACTTCATTGACTTTAAGCCAAGTAATGTACATTGTTACTTGAATTGTTGGTTAATGGGGTTTTTGGGGGAGAACAGTTATTGTTGGTGTTAGTTGCTATAATTTGGTCATTGGTTTTGGCGCATCACCATTAAATGTTTTGTGTTTTTTGTGACTCACATCAAATTTGTTTGAAATCCGTACGCTATGGCTATTTGATGGCAGAAAAGGTGTTAGCATCCATGCGACTGATGTCTGTCTGTCTGGCTGATGGTCTTAACACCAAAAACTCTAGAAAAAGAAGTTGTAAAGAGACCACAACAACAATAGCATAACTAAAGTAGACAAATTGTTGTTATTTTTACGGAATGCTTGGCTATCATCTATACAAAGACATAAAAGTCACTTCACAAAAGGCACAAACAATTGTTAAGTTAAGATGTATTTATTAATGTATGGTGGCACATACAAAGGTAACTAAATACATATATACATACATACATACGTAGTATGTAGCTATGTTTAATGCTTATGCGCCAGTGTGTGAATTTGTTTTTCTATCTTCTGTACGTTTTTCATCTTCTATAATTTTATGTATGGCACTCACTTGCTTGCCTGTTGTTGTTGTTTTCTATTGTCAGTCTCGTCTGCTTTATGCTGCCGCTCTCAGTAGTTATAGTTTGATATATAAGCAAAGGTTTTTAGCAAAACTACAAACAGTTTATCAAAGTTTAATCTAGCAAAATGTTCAAAATTGTGAGTAAACAGAAAATTAAAAAACTTGAAAAAAATAACGAAAATATATAAACTCAAATTTAGAACTGTTTGGAAATTTAACAAAACAATTTGTGCCAAGAGACAAAAAGGATAACAACGAGAATTGCCAGTGAATTTATTGTGTTCACGTGTGTGTGTGTTAATAAAAAGCCAAAACAAGTTGTTAAAAATGCACAATTGCATATCCAAATTGAAATCCAAACAACTTTGGAAGTTTCTAAAGCAAAGTGGTCCCCCTTTGGGATTTATATGTTTGAAGTTTGTTGCTTAAGTCTTTCGTTTCTCTTTACATGGGAGTATAAACTTTGACATTTATTTGTAGTCTGGTTGAGATGCTGTCAATGTGATTTTGTGGAATTAGTGGTTGAAACAACTTTAATAGTGTTTGATAAAGATGCCAGAGCTGATGCTATGGATATTTGTGTCTTTCTGGAGACTTTTGAAAATTCCTTTTTAGATTCTGGATTCAAAGTTATATGTTTCAAAGCCATGTTCTGAGCTTGGACAAAATTAGGATCAATGTAAATAGAATCCTTCATTAAAAATATAGGCTCACCCTCGGAAATAGTACAAAATTCCTCAAAAAACAAGATTGAAAAGCAGTTTACGCAATTTTTGCAAGGGTGGCTTTTGTCCATCCATCCACCTTGATGCAAAGTTTAACAAACCTGACATGTACTATGAAAATCGTGGCCTAGAAACTCCAACAGAGGCAGCTCCACTCCAACAGAGTACACAGGCTAAAATACCCCAGCAAATGGTCACCATATTTCATTCCTTCCAGTTTTCTTATTTACGAAAGCGTTTTTATAGTGTCTTTCTTTTATTGTCTTTTATGTCTCCTCTACCTTTTGACTTCCATATGGCCCTTATGGTCTGATCCATATGTAAACGATTCTAAGGACGACTAAGTCGTTCTTTTCCTCACAAGTGTTAATTCAACTCCTTTATTGGTTAAAATCCTCAGCAGACTGTTAATGGTAATATTCAAATATTCCAAGGGTTGACGTTCCGTGACCAACTTTGTCCTTTAGGTCAGAAACACAATCAATTTTTTTGCAAATTATAAACAGGTTCTAGAAACATTTGGAAACGAGGAAATGAAGTTAAGCACCGTCTGTTATTTCACCTTAAAAGTAATGTCATATAGCTTCCAAAACATTCCATCTTATTCTTACCACAAGCTATTCCCTACCTACTATTGGAAAAGAGCTTCGTGCTGACTTTATCAAAGGCACCTTCAATGTTTATACATACAACCGGTGTTTGTATCCGCTTCAAAGGTGCTGCACTACACGTCTATATATGGTTTTGAGAAAGAAAAATCGTAGACGTATCGGCAGAGGTGGAAGCGAGTCGACTTTCAGTCGGCGGCGCGTCGCCGCCGATCATTTTTGAGGGGTTTAGCCGCCGCCGACTACATCGGCTCAAATCGGCTAAAAATGCGCAGCTGTCAATTCGAGCGAGGATGGCGCGCGCCGTAATTTTTTAGTGAATTAATTATTTTTTTATTTATTATTGTCTTTTTAGGACGAAGGCCGTTATTTATGAAAGTTTTTAATTAATTAATTGGATTAATCGAGCTAACATGGCCTAAGGAGTTTTGCATTGAAAAATGAATTCTAGCGAAATACCACACACTCAACCATTACGCTACGATCGTTTCGCCAGGTGGTTTAAGCCAGGCTTATCAGGCGTATTTGAATGCTAATGGCTAGAAGACAAAGGCTGATTTTGATAACTTCTATTTATACAAACATTTTTACAAATTTGTAATTATGAAGTATTTATTGAAGTCTTTTTCTTTATCAAGTCACCCTAGTGTCTTGTCTAGGAATCATTTTCTCAATACATACACATATACAATCGAAGGGGGGTTTCCTTCATGAATTGTAATGCCTTCAGTTTTTGAAGTTTTGGATATCATGTCGACAATGAATGCAATGAATCCAGTACGCTTACATATAACCGGATTTATTAAACACATTGCGTTTCAAATATCATTTCCATATGTCAAAAAATCGCGGTAAAAAAGGTTCACCCGGCAAGAAGCTATAATATTGGCCTGTTCCTGTACATTATAAAGTGGTAAAAGTTGTATAATTCCCAAAAGTGGTAAAGCGGTTTCTACACGGTATGTTTTATGCAAATAGACTGCCACTTTTTTAAAAAAAATCTTATATCACTTGTGAGGATCAGTTCCAACTCGGTTTCTTATATAAAACAGAATGATATGAAGTTTTAATACATTAACAACTTTTTTATACCCTCCACCAAGGTCTACAGAAGATTGGTCATTCAGAATACGGAGCAAGTTGAATGTACTCCCTATGCTAAAAAAATTGGTTTAATTGTAATTCTTTAATTAGCCGGCCTTCGGCCGACATTTTAAGACTTTATCCTTTGGACAGGTGCAAACCTAGAGCAAGGGAGCAACATTTTTTTATTTTTAAATTTTTGTCTTATTAGGTGGCATTTTTTACAAGGGAACTTTTGGAAATTCAAAGGCCTCTATCTCGGGAAGTATGGATTTCCGCAACAAATGTTTTATATATTTGTGATCAGGTTAGTTTTTTTTACATTTTTGCTGGTGTGGGCCCACAGAGTAAATGGCGTAAGGAAAATCTCCAATATTGCATGTATTAGCGAATATATAACGATGAAAAATTTCATGTCATATGACATTTACATGTAGTGTAAACTACCCCTTAGAACTATGCGTGTTGCGTATAAAAATACAAAAATAAAATACATGTAATTCAATTGAAATACATGTATTTTGTTTTTGTATTTTTATACGCAACACGCATAGTTCTAAGTTTTGGCCTTCTAAAAAATAGCAGTATTTCGATATTTGAGGTTCCAAGAGGTAAGAAAATTAGAGTATGTATATATTTGATTTTTAACAAATTGCGCCGAAATTCAGTCGCCGCCGACAAAAATACGAATGGCGCGCCGCCGCCGTCCTTGCAAGTGATGAGCCGCCGCCGCCGAAAAAATCAATTCGCTTCGTTGTCTGCGTATCGGTCGAAGAACTTTGGTAACATGTAGATCGCTCTACCGGCGTTAAGTATAAACTCAATCGTATCCTCTGGCCAAGCTTTCGCAGTGTAAGTGAATTTCACTCAAGTCTTGACCATTGTAGTAAGTTTGGACGATATTTGCCCTGAAGATTGAACATCTCAGGTTTAAGGAATCATGCTTTTCCCAAAGGCCATATCACCAATGATTTTGGAGTTAGCTGCTCAGGGTGTACTAAGGTACAGAACAGGCAATATACACTTCTGACTTAATAGGAATTGAGACCACTGCACCATCCAGAACGTATATGACCCAAAGCTTCATTGTCGAGGTAGCTACTTCGATAGATGTAGTCCTAGTACGTCATGCAAACGATAGTTGTGTATGTCATCAACGATGTCTGATAGACTCATGAACATCTTTTTCTCACTCTGATATTTCTTAGGTCTCAACTATCCTAAGTACCACCAATCTCACCAATTGCAATCATTGGCCTCGCTGATAGTTGTGATGTATCGTTTCAAAGATTTCGCAGGGCATTTTGTTTTTCCCAACCTTGAAGTTAAGACCCTTATTTGGGGAAATATTTCTGTTGCCATATATGTAACTATTAAAACTTTTCCTTATACCTGTAGGACTTATCTCGCTCTCTTGGCGGTATCCCTCACCATCGAGTCGGCAATTTTTGATATTCCTTTATCTAATCTACCCTACATTCACCAAATCCGTCCTCCACCCCATCCTCCACTGATCCGTTCATCAATTACAATCGCTGGCCTAAGTGTTATAGAAGATGATGGTGTTATCGACATTGACGGTCGGGATATATCGCATGAAATAATTTGCATTGTCCTCGTCTGTTCAGGAGTTCTGTATATAAAAATCACAGGATGGTCTTCTATCTATAGAATCCCTTAAGAATGTCTACTGTTTTACAAGGCCTTAGGAAAGTTTTCCATCTAAACAAAGAACATCCTTTCATAGAAGTACTTAAAATGGTCGTCTGTCCACATAACCTCTTAAGGCGGTATTCTGTCTGTAGAAGTCATTAAAGAAGAAGGTTTTATGTCCATATAAAACTTTAAGATATTCGACTGTCTATAGAAATACTTAGGAAAGTTTTCTATCTAAAAAGAACGTCCATAGGAATCCTTAAGAAGGTCTTCATCTATACAAAAAAGTCCTAAAAAAGTTCTTCTGTAGATAGAATCCCTCAAGAAGGTCTTCTGTCCATAGAAACCATTAAGAATATCTTCTGTCTGTTGAAGCCCTAAAGATCTCCTGTTTATAGAAGCTCTTAAGAAGGATTTGTGTCCATATAAAACCGTAAGCAGGTATTCTCTACATAAAAGCCCTTAAGAAAATCGTCTGTTCATAGAAGCTTTTAAAAAGGCCTTCTGCCCAAAGAAGCTAAGAAGGTCTTCTATCCATAGAAGCTTTAAAGAGGTTTGGATGTCCATAGAAGCCTTTAGGAAGATCTTCTGTCTAAGATTTTTTTTTGTTGAATTTCGTTAATGGAAACAAGATTTTTTAATGCCTGAAATCGTATTGTTTTCGGAGTTTGTTTAGTCTTTGGTTTAGACGGCCAATGTATGAAGACATTTTCCACTGCTTACCTTACCTGAAAAAAGAACGAAAAAAATAATATTAATAAAAACAATGACACTTAAACATACATATAAATTATTACCATATTATTGCCTATCATCATATTGCCTACTTTATTCTTAGGAAGAATCAAGTAACGAAAATTTTAAACTTCACATGTGAGTCATCTGTATTAAGACTTCTGTGAATATATGCCAATGTTTGTTAAAGTACAGAAAGGGGTCGTTTGCTGCGATTGGAATCAATGAACTCATTTTGATGCTAGGTAGATATAGCCTTGCAATAAGGTCAGATCCGCTGAATTCTCAAATCTAAAGAATCATTTCAAATGCTAAACACTAATTAATTTTAATAATAATAATTTTCAATAATAATAATTTTAATAATATTAAAATTAGTTTTAATAACATTAATTTCTAATAAATGTTCTATGCGCATATTTGAAAGTGTCCTATGCACCTTGTACGCAATAGCTCAAGGCCAGCTTAGTTCTTCTAACTGTTTTCAAAGCCTATAATAACCTCTTAAAGGCTTTTAATATTTTCATAAAAGTTGTTCAATACGTATAAGCTCCTAACCAGAAACGCTGCATTATTTTCTAGTCCTAGAGTAACCATAACATAGCTTCAATACGAAATAAAGCCTAAAAAAGGTAAAAGAAATTGCATTAATTCGTTCCAATCCGCTCAAATTCCATAGCCTGTCCCAAAACTGTATACATACATATGTATATATTTTTGCTGCTATAAAAGAGGTTAACTAACACACGTTTCTAAACTCTTTTGTTTTCTTTGAATGGATCTTTGTTTTCCTTTGGCATTCACTGAATGTATACTTTTTCACACACATCATTAAAAAATCGTGTCCTAGGTTTTTTCGTCATTTCTCAACATGTTTCTTCTTGTATTATTGCATAACTTGTTATGTTATTGCAAATTTTACTGGCCTATTCATTGGATATGACTGCATTTTTTCTTAAAAGACACCAATACGAAAGTAGACACATACATTATTTGCATAGCTCACACAACTGATTAGAAATCTTAACATTTTTTTCAATGAATATTTTTCATTGATGATTAAACGTTTGTTGGTCTATTGACACCAAATGGTCGATGGTTATTGATGTAACCACATAATTTAATTGCATATTAATAGAGACTTTAATAAATAATTAAAAATAAATTATACAAATATTTCAACAAAGAAAAAAAAAATAAATTCCAATACAATTTAGTGTCAGAGTACCAGATAAATGAAGGTGATGTGTTTCTTGGTTTGGTTGCTTCGAATGTATGCCATGTATAAAAATCAAAAACATGTGAATGGATGCAGTGCTTTGAAGCTAATTTTTATCCAGCATCCTCTAGCAATGCCTTTCAAATCTAAAACTTTTGCAATTGTTTTAATTGTTTTGCAATTTTCAATTTTTTTCCCATTGAAAGAAGTAAACCCAATAGAAAAAGCGTGAAATGTCATATGACCACCACCAATAAAACATAAAGAGGGTCGTTGCAAATTCTCATAAAAAATTAATGTTATTCATAAATACATATATTTTGAATGAATATTTTAATAGTTCAAGTGTTATTTTTATTATGAACTTTTTTCTAAAAAATCAAAAACATTAAGCAAATTTTAATCGATCCAATTCATTATATTTTAGTTTTGCCGCATCTCATTGAGAGACATCTGGTTATAGATTTTTATGACCTAACAGCATGCATTTTAATCATCCCAAAATGGTTATGCATATTATTTTAGTATGGCAACAACAACAAAATGAGTAGTTTTTAAATCTAAAATATATTTTTATGTAAATATCACAACAACAACATGAAAAAGAAACCTTCAGAAAAAACAAAATAGTTTTTAAGAAAACTTGTTTTTTTCTTCAAGAACATTAAAGACTGTTTTAGAAATAGTTATTTTCTAAAATTCCTCAAATATTATCGAATGTTTTTTAAATAACAGAGTTGTTGTTTAATATTAAAAAATATTATTCCCTAGGCAGGGAAGACTATAGACCAAATATAATATTTTAGTGTCCGAAAATTGTATTAATTTTTTTTTTTTCAATTCAATTAGCGTAGGCTCCGTGGCACCTAACTTGTTTCGAAGTAAAAATGAGAAATTTAACTTTTCTTAACTTTTTGGAAGCGGATATATTTGTAAAAACTATTACTGAATATTAAAAGTTTTTGTTAGTTTTAATCCCTAAACATTATCATTTTCATCATGATCCCATACAAATTACGCCCTCTATCATAATTATAAAGTTTAGATGGACGGACACAATGCCAGATAGACTCAGCTATAAAATAATGTGGGTCTTGGGCCATTATTTCATGGTTTTATAAAGTTTTGACTGAAACTCAACAGTATCAATGGCTTTGGACTAGCCAGACCTCTGTCTCAAATGTCAGTTTTGACTGACATATATGTAGGTACATGTGTTCAATATGCTTCCTCCACCTATATATATATATATATATACATATGTTCCTACCACATCCCCGAAGGGACAAGGGAGAATTCTCTCATATCAATGAGGACACACCGACTCACATTGCCTCAAGTTTGTAGAGAAGTTTTTCATGACTGAGCACAGTTGTTGTTTTGGTCAGGGGCTGAACATTCTGAGCGCAGGGAGGAATTTCCTACCACTACACCACGGTGGCTCCCACCTATAGATGACGCTATTAATGCGGTTATGAATAAATCGCTCGAACATTTTTCCAAAGAAAAGGGAAGATAGATTGGTATAGGCAGGTTTCGAGACTAGCACCTCCAATCTGTTTTTCCCAGCTGACGGAAATAAGCCGATGTATAGGCGGAGTTACATAAGCAGCATGACGTTAGTTAAGTCATTTCAGAATGGCATAGACTATTGTTGGTGGTTATTGGGTGCAACCGTTGTGAGGAGTCTAAAGCCATTGTGTTCACGCTTGGCACGGCAGCGCCGAAGTTTTTGGGCAATTTACACACATACGACACGAATGCCAAGAAAGAGCGTAACAAAGAGAACAAATGTTTTGATTTGTTGTTGTTCTACCTACCAAGTTTGTTTGACCTACCAATCTACTAATACATTTGCAATAATTACATATTCTACACTACATTCTCTTTTTAGTCGTTCTCTTCTTGGTCACCTATGGTCTAAAGCAGAGTAAGGCAATAGGTCTTTGTGTAGACTCTAACTGGTGGTGAGCGAGAGTAAATTTACGCTCACGTGAGTCACATTGCCTTACTCTGGTCTAAAGGCATCAATACATAAGAAGATTGGCATAATTCCATAAGTAATTTCTGGTAAAAGATTTAGACCGAGTTCGACCTAATTCAAACGTGATTCTGACATTTTGTTATTCCTTTGCCTGAAATGACTTAAGCAAGAAAGCCAGCCGATTATGTAGCGAGGCCTATAGTGTAAAGTTGGCGCCATTTTCTCCACAACTCCTGTCCTAAGGCATTGATCTAATGTGAATCAGGGTGCACTCATTGTTAAAGAGAAGTCTTGCTTATTGGTGGTTGTTGACCCGCTATTGTCGACCTGCCTAACTTGTCTAGAGACAATACGTTTCCTATATTTTCTTCAAATTTTTATCTTTAAATTTCGTTAATGGAAACAAGATTTTTTAATGTCTGCAATAGTGTTGCTTTTGATTTAGACGGCCAGAATATGAATTTCTTTTTCGCTGCTCCCCTTACTGGAGATAAAAAGAAAAAATAATATTTTTTAAAATATATTTATCAGCTACTTAAAAATAATCGGAAGCCTTAAAAGTCTTCTGTCTACTATAGAAGACCTTAAAAGGTCTTTTTTCTACATGAGAAGATTTTAAGTGGCTTTCAGTTTACTATAGCTAACCTTATATGGCCTGCTGTCTACTATAGAAGACCTTACAAAGTCTTCTGACTGTTAGTCCATATTTACATTAAGCAATTTTCCTTGCGGCAATTGTCAGTTTGTCGGGAGAGAGGGCGTTGAGAGGCAAAGGGTTACCATATGCCTCACCACTCTCTCCATCGAACTGACAATTGCCGCAAGGAAAATTGCTTAATGTAAATATGGACTTAGGAAAGACCTTAAAAACTCTTCTGTCTACTAGGGAAGACCTTAAAAGATCCTGTATCTACTAGAGAAGAGCGTAAAAGGACTTCTGTCTACAATAGAAGACCTCATAAGGTCTTCTGTCTACTTTAGAAGACCCTAAAAGGTCTACTACAAAAGGCTTCTGTCTACTATAAAATACTTTAAAAAGTCTTCTGTCTACTAAAGAAGACATTAAAAGGTCTTCTGTCTACTATAGATAATCTTAAATGGCCTTCTGTCTCACAAAGCCTTCTATCTATTAGGGAAGACTTTAAATGGTCTTCTGCCCACTATGGAAAACCTTGAAAGATCGTCTGTTGACTATAGAAGACTTTAAAAGGACTTCTGTCTACTATGGAAGACCTAAAAAGGTCTTCTGTCTACTCTAAAAAACTTTAAAAAGTCTTCTATATACTAAAGAAGACATTAAAAGGTCTTCTGTCTACTGTAGATAATTTTAAATGGTCTTCTGCCTGCTATAGAAGACCTCTCAAAGCCTTCTATCTGTAAGGGAAGATTTAAATGGTATTCTGTCTACTATAGAAAACCTTGAAAGGTCTTCTGTTGACTATAGAAGATCTTAAAAGGTCTTCTGTCTACTCGAGAACTATGTTAGGAGTCATTCACTTTACGGAATGTTTATGGATTTCCATAATTAGACTATACAATTTCCTGATAATTATTTTTGGAAATTCTTTACACCTACATATACTTTTTGGATATTATTGCAGTTTTATTCTTCTGCAGTATATTTTATCGAGAGACCTTGATTTATTTACTATCGTTAATGGAAACAAGATTTTTTACAAGTCTTGCAATGATACTTATTCTAAAGTTTTTTAGACTTTGATTTGAACGGCCAGAGTATGGGAATTTTTCTCTCTACTTACCTTGGGTTGTTTTCCTCTGCTTAACTTACCTGAAATAATAAATAAAAATATTTTAAATTTTATACTCAAGAAATCTTAAAAGGTCTTCTGTCTACTCGAGAACTATGTTAGGAGCCATTCACTTTACGGAATGTTTATGGATTTCCATAATTAGACTATACAATTTCCTGCGAATTTTTTTTTGGAAATTCTTTACACCTATACTTTTTGGATATTATTTCAGTTTTATTCTTCTGCAGTATATTTTATCCAGAGACCTTGATTTATTTGCTATCGTTAATGGAAACAAGATTTTTTACAAGTCTTGCAATGACGCTTATGCTAAAGTTTGTTTAGACCTTAATTTGAACCTCCAGAGTATGGGAATTCTTCTCTCTACTTACCTTAGGTTGTTTTCCTCTGCTTAACTTACCTGCAATAATATATAAAGATATTTTAAATTTTATACTCATGTTTAATTCAAGAAATACAATTTTTTTGTGAGATTCTAAAATTCTGCTTCCTCATAAAACCCTTAAATTCTTTTCAGTTTAAACTTGATATGGAAGATTTAATTTACATTTAGACATACTAATTGGATAGGCAAAAATATTTAAAAAAACTACATTATTGATAAATAACTAGTTTTTGTTTAATTGAATAAAAACTCCTATCACGTGTTTTTAATTTTATTCTCATACCTAAAAATTTCAAAAATAAAGATATTATATTTTTAATTAAGAGCAAAAATATAATTGCTATAAATTCTACAGAACAGTTTCAACATCCCATTTGTCTCAACAACCATTCAATATTAATTGAATACCAAATACATAATAAATTATTTTATTTTCTTATAAATGTTTAATGGCCTTCAATGTCATGGATGACATTATGATAATTATTTCACCTGGAAGTTTCATTCAGCAAATGTCAATAATTTTTTTTGCAAAAGTATTTTTGTGATAGTATTTTAAGAACCTGTTCCTGCATTGGAGACGTTCACCGCATGCAATGTTAAAGCAGTTAAATTGGTAGTTCTTTTGCTATACCAGCTAGAAGATGACATTCACTTTTCAGAGTGGAAGTTAAAATGACGTTGGAAAGATAAAAAATATTGCGCACGACTTGACGATTTATTGTGTGCATAAAAACAATGGCATTAAAAGAAATGTAGTGATTCGGTTCATAAAAAGTGGAACATTGGACACACGTAGAAATATATACATATTTAGATTTTTGCAAACCGATAAAAACTTTTTTCCTTTCATTTAATTATTATCCTTATACGATTATGTTCAATATGAACCCATAATAATTCTCCTTCTTTTCTCCGTTTACAGTTCGTATTGACCGCTCTCTTGGCTTTCGCCTGCGCCGACAACATCAACAAAGATGCTGAAGTTTTGAGCTTCAAAAACGATCCTGCCGATGCCGAGGGAAACTATGCCTACGCCTTTGAGACCAGCAATGGCATTCAACAACAAGAAGCCGGTAACCCTGCTGGTGTAGCTGGTTCCTACGAATTCGTCTCTCCCGAAGGTGAAAAATTCCTTGTCAGCTATACCGCCGATGAAAATGGTTTCCAACCCACTGGTGATCATTTGCCCACACCACCACCCGTACCAGAGGCCATCCTCAAGGCTTTGGAATACATCGCTTCCCACCCTCCAGCAGAAGAAAACTACAGAAAGTAAATTTAAGTCGTTACTAAAGAAAAATTACTTAAGCAGGAAATAGAAAAAAATTCACGAGCATAATGGACGTAAAGGATGACGATTTTGAAGGCTGGTTGTAGTATTATAAGTACAGAACCCATAACACTTATACGATTAGCAAAGGGGTGGTCGATGTTAAGAAACTAGTCAACACAAAAACTCTTCCCCATTGTTTACCTTATAAGTGGAACATAATATTAGGGTCTCACCTCCATTCCCATTGAAAACAACGTCTCTTCATCATGTTATCGCCGTCGTCCATGACCAAAACACAAATACCATCATCTGTATTTTGGTTTGCAAATATGCAGGAAACTTGTTTTCACCATCGTTTTTTTATAAATAATTTATAGTATTAGTTTGTTTTTATTGTATTTTGTTTTAGGTTAAATGCGTTGAACATTTTGTACGAAAGAAAAATAATGCACTAATAAATGTATTGAAAAATATATAAAAAATATTTTGTCATTTTTGGAGGAATCTTTTTACATAACATCTTTCAAAAATATAGAATGTATGAGAACATATAAGATATTTAGCTCGGTATGCGGAAAATACAAAAAATAAGACGGTACCTATGTATATCGACAGTTCTCTGCATAACAATTTCCAAGATCCATAAAAAACAATCTTAAACATTACGTAAATCAAAGGGTACGGTTCAATGGGAACTATATCGATAGAAATCAACAAAAATTGGGCGGTACCATTCTACAGAGGTTTTAGTACCCCGTGGACCTATATACATTGTTTCTGCTATGATGTTCCCTATCTCTAGACACCACCAAATGCCAAACTTCGGCAATTTCGATCGGTAATAGCCTATTTAGATATAACTTCATTAGCCGGATTTAGCACATTATCAGGTTTTATTTGCTAAATCCAGCCAAAATCTACCAGATTTCCCATACACAAATAAATCCTCATATTGAGTGCATTTGTTTTAAATCTGGCATAAATCCTCGTATACAACTCTGTTTATTGCAACATGTTGCTAGAAAATACAGAAAGTTGCAAGATGGCACAAGAAACAAGGTAGATGCATCGGTGAATTGCTACACTAAAAATAATTTAACTTGTAAAAATTTGTGAACAAAGCGGAAAAATTAAATTTGTTTTGATGTACAAAGTTGATTTTAATCAACCAAGACTAATTTTTACGACGTCTAAACGATAAAATAATTCGTTTATTTATTTTAGATGGGTAAACTGTGATAAAATAATTCTTTATTTGCTCTTTAGTTAGCATTAGTAGCATAATGTGCTAAAATTTTCAGTATTAAACAATAAATTTCTAATTTGACGTATGTTTTTTGAGACGAATTCAATTTACAAAAAATTCGTTTGACTTTTCAAATTCGATCAGATGGGCTGATGCATCTACCTTGGTAATTGTGCTATGAACAAAAATCAGCTGACTGCCATTTAAATCCTCCAAAATGTATATCTAAATGCAATGATATTTGTACTGGATTTATTAAATCCAGTCGAGGATTTATGGCTAGTCTAAATGAGCTATAATATCGTCAAAACTTTCAACATAACACTGATCGAGAATTATCGTTAGTCCGTGTTTAGACACACGGGAAAGTAAATTCAGTTTTTAGGCAATAGGGGGTAGGAAAGAGTATTGAGGAGCTCTTTCCTCTCCGCTCTCTCCCAAAAACTCAATTTACTTTCCCGAGAAATTTGTGTGTCTAAACACAGACTTATCCGAGGACTAAATGAAAACGTAGAATTACATATGTATGTGTTTCTTAAATTATCCATTCTTGTATTTATTACTAGGCGTTTACACCAGACAGTTTGTCTTCAAATACAACTCTGATTTACTAACACATGCATACATTTGTCGTTTGTCTCTCAGCTGTCCATCAGTTTTTCACAGACAGCCGGGTTGACAAATTTTTGACATTTTTGTGAAAAAGGAGTGAGATGATAATTCAAATGTGCTGAAAACAAAAGAATATGTACAAAAGAAAATATGTGAACGGAAAACAAAAAGAAATCGGTGATTTTCATTGATAATTGTACAACTGTTTTCGCAGTTGTCTGGACGCCTACGTCACAAAGGCAAGTTGTGCGATTTTCACAATTAATTCATGAAGTCAACTGTCCTGTCATTTGTAAACGCAGGGAATGTTTTCGTCCCAACTGCTTGGGCATGGTAGAACAAATACAAGGTAAAGTTAATACTACAACAAATACAACTCAACAACAACCACATTGAAATTTGTTTTGTTTGTAAACCTTAGTGTCAACGTAAATGTAAACAAAACAAGGAAATGTCTATAAATTATTGGAATTTAAAAAACAAATAATTTTTCACATTTGAT
Organism: Musca autumnalis; assembly: GCF_047663935.1. Lineage (NCBI taxonomy): Eukaryota > Metazoa > Arthropoda > Insecta > Diptera > Muscidae > Musca > Musca autumnalis. The sequence continues at coordinate 48,350,143 of NW_027411977.1, forward strand.
TGAATATTTTGGAAAACATGAATGAAAACTCGGTAGATTTTCAATTTGAATGTTTCCATATCATTCCACTAAATGCATAATTTCTCGCAGAAAGTAGAATACTTGCAAAAATGTTTCGGGTCGCTGGTAATTCATTGAAAAAAGAGAAGCTGTTTCAATCATTTGCTTTTGAAAACAAAAAAGCACATGTTTATTAGGGCTTTATTCTTTTCAAGTTTTACAAAATACCACACATATTAACAAATATTGTACCGCCTCTATAAGCGGTGTTTTAGTGTGCGGCATGTCGTTCGGACATGGAGGATGTTACATGTCAATGATATAAAGCCGTCTTTATGGGAAATAGATTTTTTTCTGATGAATAAATTTGTTCTTCAAAAATATGTATCCCTAATATACATCGAACATAGAAATAAATACATAAAATGTCGTATGGAATTTGACACTAACACTACAACCCAGTTCAGTCAGCTGGGTATTGCTGCTACCTTTTCTTGTTCTACCATGCTGCTTGGGGTTGATTGAAGAAAATATTTATATTTTTGACAAGATTTATTGGTAATAGTATGTAGAACATCTTTGCCAGAAGTTAGATTAATATCTGTTGTTGTTGTAACAGTGTTTTATTATTATGTTTGTATGTTCGTTCTCCTGTACAATCTGGCTCTGGGTCTATCTCCAGTTCCAGGAAGGTGGCTACTTCGATGGGATGTAACCACAGATCCCCTGGAGTCAGATGAGTGGGCTTGAATAGGTGCTTAGTATCGTGCGGGCCCATGCCGCATACTGGGCAGATGTTATGCACGGTGTGATCGATTCCCGCCCATAGGAATTTAGGCGACTGCAATATCCCGAGCGTAATTGAGCCAAAACTACTCTGGTTTGTCGTGGCAGCTGACGCTCTTCAGCTGCGATTGATGGGGGATGTACTCCGATGACTGCATTCACACAATAATTGCTTATGGTCTTAGCAACTGTGTCCGTGTGAATGCTGTTCAAACCTGCCTGATATGCCTGTTGATCTAGAGGTTCTCTCTTATATTGTTGGACCGCCGTCTCTAGAGCATGAATATCCTTCTTGATGTGCCTGGGTGTATCGGTGGCCAGCATATGGTGATTGGGATGGCTCTCACGGTAACACCCGAGCAAGTACTGCAACTATAGCATCTCATTATGTTGTCGTACTGGAAGAATCTTTGCCTCCTCATGTAGATGGTCCACTGTAGATTTGAGGAGGCACCCTGTTGCTGTTCCCAGGGCGGCGCACAGTGTTGCCGCTTCCATACAAAAGTGGACAAAAATAGAAGGAGTTGACCTATGTTGATGAATTTTTGCACAAGTACTTATAAAGGCATAGGAATGAAAATTTTCAACTTTGGACAATATCGGTTCAGATTTGTATATAGCCCCCATATATATCTTTCCCCGATTTTGTTATAACTCGTTCAATTTTGATCGAATAGCCTTCAAATTTAATATGTAATATTTTCTCAAGCCCCTGAGCTCTACCATTTTCACAAAAATCGGTTCAGATTTGGATATAGCTCCCATATATATCTTTCCCCGATTTTGCTATAAATCGCTAAATTTTTGATGAATTGCCTTCAAATTTAACATGGGATGTTTCCTCAGGCCACTGTTCAGTTTTACCGATTTTGATTTGATTTCGCAAAAATCGGTACAGATTTGGATATAGCCTCCACATATCGTTCTCCGATTTTGCTATAAATCGGTCAATTTTTGGAAAATAGCCTTCAAATTTAACATGACATGTTTTCTTAAGCCCTTTTTAAGTTTCACCGATTTTGACAAAAATCGGGTTAGATTTGGATATAGCTCTCGATGCACTAAACACGCAATGTATGTGAGATATTGATTAAATTAGGAAAATATGATGTAATTATCCATAATTGAGTGACATCGGGCGAAATTATATATGGAAGCCATATTCAAACCTGAACCGATATGGACCAAAGTTGATATTTTTCACCTATATTTCAAAAAGTCAAAAATGGCATATGGAACACTTAAGCACGATATATTGATTTTCGTTAATGGAAACAAGATTTTTTTCAATGTTGTTGGTGTCAAAAGTTTGCAACACATCGAAATAATGGCCCATCCGTCTAAACTTTTTTAATCACTCTACAGGTCACAATGTTGATCGGATCGTCACTGAGATGGAGGTCCGTGAGAGGTAACAGCCTATTGATTTTGGTGATGTAAAATATATTCAGGGTTTGAAATGGTCAAATTGTTGGTGGAGTAAGAGTTAACTTCTTATTCTTACACGAATAACTCCGCTCCTATTAGGGGTATTTCAAAAGAAATATCTGATAATGAATGAAGAACATCTTAAATTTATAATGCTAGATTAGTCTAGACCACGGACGATCTTATTTGCAAAGACAGAATAGTGAGGGCGCCCACTGAGTTGTTTTGCATTTGCTTCTCTCTCTCACTTACAGTGTAACCCGCTTGCAATATGAACTAGTTCGTCGAACTCGTCGATTCTTAGGGCTACAATAACTAGTTCCACTTTAGACCCCTCACAGTGCAATCAACTGAAAACATTAACATGGGGATGTCATAGGATGTAACCAATTGACTTTTTATGCATTACCTGTAGATAGTATTGCACTAGTTCCAAGTTTATAGCCATATACCAGTATGTTTATCATTTGTCAATTGGTTCCCTTCCCATTACTTAGTGGTCAATTGTGTACTAGTACCGCTTAGAACTAGTTCTGGACTACTTAAATTGCAAAAATTGGAATTTTCATTGCAAGCGGAAGTGAATGAAAACAAACAATCAAATAAACATCATGTGGTTGTTGTTTTCTTCACTCATACATACACACATACTAAAACATTGATGCAAATTCTTGGGCGACCCTGGTCTAGACGGTCAAACAACGGAGATATCGGAGGCAAAGCATATCATGTTGCCTTTTTTGGATTTTAACTGTAATGACAAACGTGGCCAATATTAAAGAACTTCTGAGCTTTTAATTGGTCCTGTGTTCTCATGACCATAACACTAGTGATATAGAAAACACTCAGTTATCTCAATTTCTAACTTGTAGACGAACAAACACGAGTTAGATATTTGCAAGACTAGTTTGTATGCAACTTGAAGATTTTAACTACACACAACAACCTGGCCAAATTTTAATTAAACCACAATGAAACTACGATGTTCATAGATGAGAAAAATAAAAAAACAAAAAAAACGCCAGTAGATCGCGGTCAAAGTTCAAATTTTTAGGGGTTTTTTAGATTTTCACGATTTTGCTTATAAACTGCAATCCCTATCAAAAAAACTTCTCTACAAGATTTCCTTTATTATATATTCCCCCAGAATTTTGTCGGTATAGGTCCACGCCTCCATATAGCCCCCATAGAACGGTACCTCCCGATTTTCGTTATTTTGAAGATTGTGATCTACATATATATGATATATGCCGTTGAGACATGGACTTTAAAATCAGCAGACATAAAAGGATTGGAGGCATTCGAAATCTGGATATATAGGCGTGTACTGAGAATATCATGGATTTCATACCAAATGCCGAAATCCTGAGAAAAATGCATTGCGAGAGGGAGTTGATCGATTCGATAAAGAGAAGGAAGACAGCATACCTAGGACATATTATGAGAAACCCAAATACAAATTGCTACAAAATATACTACGGACAACTATTGCTGGCAGACCGGAAAGAGGAAGAAAAGAAACTATATGGCTAGACAATATCCAAGCATGGACGGGATTCTGTAAGTCTTCTAAGTGATGCTAAAGACAGGGATGCCTTTGCAGAGATCCTGAAAAACATATGAAATTATGATATATATATTAAATTTTTGCAATATTGTTTTGTTCGCCTATAATTCGAAACCCGAATTGGCAAATAAAGAAAAAGAAGATCTACACATCCTACCGAAATGGCTGGAATTTGGTATTTAGTCTTCGTTGAGGGTATAAAACTTTCCATCTGAAATTTGTCAGTCTAAGTCCACGTCTTTATATATTTTGAAGGTTGTGGGCTCATCATCCCACCGAAATGCCTTAAATTTGGTATTTAGCCTCCGTGTTGTGTATAAAACTTTCCACCAGAAATGTGTCGGTATAGGTCTTCATATAACCGGCACTCGCGGATTTTCGATATTTTGAAAGTTTTAGCCAGGGTTGCAAAACATTATAACTGGTACAAAATACTCCTTTCAAAAAATCAGACAGCATACGCCCACGTTTTGCCAAAGGCCCTATGTAAGGTTACCACCCAATTTAAGATTTTTTGAATTTTTTTAATATTTTAGTCACATTTTCCATATGAATTGGTTGTTAATTTGAGGTTTGTATTTCCAAAAGATAGACAACTTATTTGCAAAAAACTACCCATATACATGTGCATAGGTTTTAGTCTTACCCACATGGACCGGTATTGCCCAAATTTATGTATTTTGTCAAATTTTCGAACCGAGATTTCTGTAATTTAGTATTGCGTTTAGTCAGAAGATAGAAAGAATAACTAAGGGCTCTTTTAAAAAGTACTGCAACCATTTCCTTCTGAAGTGGATGTAAACTGGGATTTTGGAATCTCAATGGGAATACTGATAATTTTCTATTCACAAAAAATTATCAGTATAAAGTGATTATAGTCACTTTCAGTTATTCTCCTCCATGGAATTATACTTAACGTAAAGAAAGAGCTTAGTAGTTACTAATTGTTCGTATTTAATTCAATATAGTGGTGGTGGAGGGTACAAAAGTATAATTTGTTATATGGGGTTCCCAGTGAAAACTAATTATTCCATTTTATTTCAGGTGAAAGGTATAGAAAGTTCGGAATACTCCGGTTACACTTAACCGGATTAACCCAGTGGGTTTGGATTTAAAATGTCAATTCCGTAGCGCAAACGTCAAATAAATCCTCTCGAAGTGGGTTAACCCGGCAAAAAAACTCTAGTGTAACCGTACTATAACTCAATTTTACTTCTTAAATCTAACTACAGTGACTGTCACTGAAAATGATGCAATCTGAAATAAGAAATGTAAACGTTGATAACATGGAAACGAGTTGAGTTTTTTAACAATTCTAAAAATAATTTTGTAGGTGTATTAAGATGGCATATAAAAATATTCCGTTTACAGTACCGTTATACTAAAATTTTAACGGGAAACAAAAAAATGGGCATTTTTAAATTGAGCTCGAAAATGATGCACCACAATAATCGATTAATAATTTCCAAATTACAAATACATACATCATGACACAATTAACCAGGTAGTGGCATCGTAAAATTTTGAATATGTTATGTCAAAACTTTCTTTATGTTGTTGGGGAAATTACAACAAAAATAATTTTTTTATAAAGGGATTTGACTTTTCATATTCGATCAGCTGGTGTGATGCCACTACCTGGTAGTTCTGCCATGTACATACATGTAAGTCCCAATTTACATTAGGCGAGTTTACTTGCGGCAATTGTCAGTTTGTAGGTGAGAGAGGGTGCTGAGAGGCAAAGGGTTACCATATGCCTCACCTCTCTCTCCTACAAAATGACAATTGCCGCAAGTAAACTCGCCCAATGTAAATTGGGACTAATAAAATTCGATTTTTGTATGTCGATGTTTAGACGTTCAAAATTAATGGGAAAGAAAATTGAGTTGATGGGCGAGGGAATAGAGAGGAATAGAGGGGGTAAACACACCCCTGTACTCGCAAATCCTGTTTTGTTTCTTTATTCTGTGCAGATTTGCATTTTCTTTAATTTTATTTTCTCCGCCGGCAAATAAACAACAACGCATACATTTGAATTAAAAACTTTTATGATGAAAAATAAATTGAACAAAAAATTATCTGTAAATATTAATAGTAAACATATACATATATGTATGTATTTATTTAATTTTTAATGAACATTAATTTAATTTCTAGGTGGCGCAAAAGTAAACATTCGATGTTTTTTGGCTGTTATATGTACCCTAGACAGACGGCAGAGTTAATTTGCATTAAAAATGTCCTAATTTGAATTAATTTTTCACCCTGACAGACGATAGTATCTGCATTTATAAAACAGCTGTTTGTGTTGTTTGTTTGTACCTAGCATACCATTTCATAAAGCTTTACAAAAGTTCGCCAAAATATGCGAAACAAATATACTTTCTACCTTTGACCTTTTCACCACGATGAAGCAAAAATAAATTTAATATATTCGCGATATTTTTGAGTCTTTTTAATATTATAAAAATATTGCAAAACTTTAAAAAAACATTTGAGGAAGATATAATTTTCGATAGAATTGGTATGGTGGGTAATGAAATTTTTTGTGGAAATAAAAATTTGAAAAAGAGATTTGTTAGAAGGCGTGAAAAACGATTAGCTGCTATTCTACTCGCGAAAGACCACTACTTATTTTGAAGAAACGCGAAAATTGCTGATTTGCTTTCCCTTTTTATTTTCTTAAACATGGAAATTTGACAAAAGACAATTGATTTTCAACAGCATTGCCATATTGAAATTGCTAAATTCAGTTTAAATTTCCTTTGATTTTGTGGATTAAGAATGTGGATAATGCACGAATTAATTTGAATTAAGGCAGTTAATTTGCATTAAAAATTCCTTAATTTGAATTAACTTTTTACCCTGACAGACGATAGTTTCTGCATTTATGAAACAGCTGTTTGTGTTGTATGTTTGTACCCAGCAGACCATTTCATAAAGTTTTACAAAAGTTCGCCAAAATATGCGAAACAAATATACTTTCTACCATTGAATTTTTCACCAAGATAATGCAAAAATAAATTTAATTTATTCGCGATATTTTTGAGTCTTTTTAATATTAAAAAATGTCGCAAAACTCTAAAGGAACATTCGAAGAAGATATTATTTTCGATAGAATTGGTATGGTGGGTAATGAAATGCTTGTGAAAATAAAAACTTTAAAAATAGATTTGATAGAAGGCGCTAAAACGATTAGCTGCTATTCTATTCGAGAAAGACCACTACTTATTTTAAAGAAACGCGAAAATTTCTGATTTGTTTTCCTTTTTTATTTTCTTAAACATGGAAATTTGACAAAAGACAATTGATTTTCAATGCAAATTGTGTCTCTCTCTCTCCTACATGAATATGCTCTCTCTCCTACATGAATATGGGCTCTCTTTTACAGCATTGCCATATTGAAATACCTAAATTCCGTTTAAATTGCCTTTGATTTTGTGCATTAAGAATGTGGATAATGCACGAATTAATTTGAATTAAGGCAGTTAATGCAAATTAACGCTGCCGTCTAGCTATAATTTTTAACCGAACTATGTGTAATTTGATATTTATACCCTCAGCATTTATGCTAAAGAGGGTATATACATTTTCATAAGGGCAAAATGTGCCTCATCGAAATAGTGGTTTTAGACCCCAAGTATGTTTGGACGAAATGTGTTTCAGACAATTTGGAGTCGATTAAGCAATGACCGTCCGTCTGTCTGTCTCGAACGGATGAACCAATTCGGTCCATAATTTGGCTTTCGCAATATTTTGTCCACACTTAGTTTAAGTTCGAAGATAGGTTATATCGGTCCACGCCTTCCGGTACCTCCCCCACAAAAGTTCGGAAATGTTCGGAACATTTGTGAGCACGACAACTCTTGAAGGAAGTAACCAATTTGGTCCATACTTTGCACATCGTGAAATTTCTACCAGACTTAGATGAGGTTCCAATATGGACTCAATCGATCCATTCCTTCGGGTACCTCTCACACAAAATTTCGGAAAAGTTCAGTTTAGGACCTGTTCACGAATCGCTTTGATTTTTGTTGTAGCAACTTGCATTCACTGCCCCCCATATAACGGTTTAAGCTTCATCAGGGGCAAGTCCATACTTCCTGAGAAAATAGCCTGAAAGTTACAAAAAAAGCCCTATGACACCGAGTGTAGTGGTCGGAGTGCAAAATAACTCTCGAACGGATCTGCCGATTCGGTGCACAATTTGGTATTTGTAATATTTCGTCCAAACTTAGTTTAAGTTCGAAGATGGGTTATATCGGTCCACTCCTTCAGGTACCTCCCCCACAAAAGTTCAAAAATGTTCGGAAAAATTGTGCACAAGTTAACTCTTGATGGGAACGACCGATTTGGTCGCCAGATATAGAATATGGACTATATTTGTCCAGTCCTTCCGGTACCTCCCACATAAAATTTACTTTAAGACTTGCTATCGAATCAACTTGCATTTGCTGCCTCAATTACGGCAGTAAAAGTTGTTTCAGGGGCAAGTCCATACTTCTTGAGGAAACAGCCCGAAAGTTGTCAAAAACCCCTATGACACCACATGTAGTGGCTGGAGGGCTCGAACCGAATATATTACCGAATATAGCTATATTATGTTTTTCGAAGTCTAGTGTGATAAAAAAAGTCCTATCTATCGATATCTCGCAAATTGTTGAGCTTTAATCCTATCGATACTTTTGTCGGTACATACGGCCAAAATTTAGAAAACCCCCCTAAATACATAAGTTTTTTTTTTTATTGGGAAAAATAGTATTTCAATCCACACAGGCTGAGGGTATATCTCTGTCGGCAAAGCCGACTGATACTTTTTTACTTGTTGAGGTTCTCTGTGGCCATGAAACTTAGCACAAAAAATCGAACTAGCTGTAATTTGACATTTGAATTTTCAGTGGTTACGAAACTTCTTCACTAGAAATCGTCAACATAGGTCCATCCGATGTTTTTGGCTGTAATTAAAAAAAAAAAATGAAAAACTTTGATTCTTATTGTGGATTATTTTTATTTGGTCTTTTAATTTTTTTACATCAAGTCGAGAATTTGATTTCAGATAAATGGCCGCCGCCATATGTTATTATCATTTGAGCCCTTTTTATGGCATTTCCCATCAGCCAAAACTTCCGCCAATAGGTCCTCACATTCTTGTCGAATATTGTCTTTAAGAGCTGAAAGAGTCTGACGCTTGTTGACATAAACCCGCGACTTCAAAAAGCCCCTCAAAAAGAACTCCAGGAAAAAGGCCAGGAAATCTTCGACGAAATTATAGCCAAATAAATATTCACCAATATTCCGCGTTTTTGAGCAGTGTAGCGTAACACTGTTTATTAACGTGTATTTCGCATGTGTTTACTACACAAATGTCAAAACAAAACTGACATTAGGGACCAATCGCAAAATTTATAACATTTTCTGATAGGAGGATTACTTTTGCGCCACCTTGTATAAACATAATCGCCTTAGTATTGCCTTTGAATGATCAAACGAAAAAATGTGTGTGAAGAAGAATCAGAAATTTTACACAAACATTATTTACGTGTCTAAACTGCAAGGAAATTTTTAAAGAAATTGAGAAGAAAATTTGCCGTCCCTGTTTGAACGTCTAAACACGGACTATGTTGGTTAGCATACAGTGGGAGTCAATAAAAATTATGCAACCTGAACTATGAAGTGTAAACTTTGATTTGATAACTTCAAAAGTTGAGATTTTTTAACAATTCAAAAAATTATTTTGTAGACTTATGCCATACAAAACAAGTAAAAAAGTATCAGCCGGCTTTGCCGACAGAGATTACCCACAGCCTGTGTAAACAGACAAAAATGTTCGAAATTTCCTCGGCCTTATTTATTCTTTTATTTTTATTATGTCAAAAATGAAGCAGGAAAGCAAGGCAATCAGACAGAGCAGCTTATGTACGCAGGCCTTTAGAAGTGTAAAAATTGATTTGATAACTTCAAAAGTTGAGATTTTTTAACAATTCAAAAAATAATTTTGTAGACTAATGCCATACAAAAATATTCAATACATTCGGTCCGTTGAGTGTCGTTTTATGCGTCAAAAACGGCAATCTCATGAAAGTGATGCCAAGTTTGTTCTTCAAATTTTCATGAAAATTCTTGTTTTGAAGTCATTTTCCAACAAATGACTGAAAAGTCATTAACGGTTATAATGTAATTACACAGTCAAACCTCGATTATCCGTAAACCACCATTATCCGGGAAAGGAAAATAAATTGGTTTGTTCATTTTACACTGATTTACCGTGAAAGTGACCAATTTTCAATGGACAAAAAGTATGCACAAATATTTTTTGGAACAGTTTTAACCTTTTAAACTTCTTATTAAATTCATAACTCCTCTTGTTTATAAATATTTGCAAAAATTCAGATTTTTTGATTAGAAATATTTGCGAAACAGTGTTACCCAATTATCCGGCAAATCGATTATCCGTAACGCCTCCGGTTCCGATCATTACGGATAGTCTGGTCCAACTATATTTCATTTATAAGGTTTGAATTTTTTTGTTTTAATTTATTATTATGTATTTTTTTTTATTATCGTTAATGGAAACAAGATTTTTTGGAGGTCATGGTGTTCATTTCAAATTTGGTTCAGTCTTTGATTAGACGGCCAGAAGGTGGGGATACTTACCTTGCCTGCAATAAAACAGAAACAATTTTAAAACTTAATACGTATACATACATATGTAATATAAGAAATAATATGTTTAGGAAGTTTTTAAAATGTAAATTTTAATTTTAATTGTGCAACACAACTAGATTATGGAATATTATTATATTTGTTCGCAGGTCTAAATAAAGCCTGACTATCCAGCTAATTTAAAATGTGATAAATTTGTATGCTGGCAAAGAATTTCAAAAAATTAAACTATTAATAAAAAATAGTTTATAATAAAAAAACGGGTTGGATTCACACTCAAGAGTTGTTGTTGAGCGATTTTAAAATAACCGAAAAAAACATAAATAATTAAAACGCCAAAATAAAATGTTATATCGTGATCGTATTGAGCGACATAATAGACGCATAGATTTACATATTTAATTTGAATTAGAAATTCTTTCTTATTATGAGAGACCGCTGTCTATAGAAGCGATTCTAGTATTAATACAAATTAGAGGTCGTGATGTCTTTGGCATTTAATTACATTTTATTTAACGTCACATAAATTAATATAGAGATCAGTTTATAATGGTAAAAAGTGCTACCGTTTAAGTTTTTTTGCTTTGCTTCCGTCAAATCTAGTTCTTAAGATTGTTTTAATAAATTAGTGTCAAACGGGATATCATCTCGTTTTCCAAAAATTCGATTAGATTCCAATTTACAATTCGATTTAGTTCAAATGTGAGGACTATAACTGCGTTTTCATGAATTCTTCGAATATTAGGTTTGTACGATAACCCAAAAATTCGTACAAATTTGTACTGAATGCTGTTCTATAACAAAATTGTCCAGCAAATAAAAGCGAGTTGAGAGAGATTTTTTTGTTCTGTGACTGAGAACTTGCAAATTTTTGCTGGGAAAATTTGTCCCGCAAAAATTTGTAAGTTTGGCCAGCTGACTTTTTATCAGCTGTTCAATGTAAACAAATTGAAATGTTAACATTTTTGACCAAGAAAATTTTACAAGTTCAATTTTTTTTAGATTCTAAAGCATTGTGGATAGGATTATTGCTTTAAATAAGTAAAATACAACTTAAAATCTAAGTTTTAGTTCCATTTGGTTTAAAATATCAAAAGAAACAAAAAAAAAATGTCATACATTTTCGGAAACAGCTGACTTTCTTGCAAGTTCTTGCAAAATGTTGTTCGATAACTTTTTGTAGTTGTTCTGGCTTGAGAGAAGTTTCTGGAACATGCTGGGTAATTATTGCTGGGAAAGTTATCGTACAGACCTATTGCTAGCGACCAATTTTCATTGGGCGGACCTCAAGTGGGGTACACAAAATATTTTGTGGTTGCTGGACAGTTTGACATTTATCGATATGTACCCCGCTTTATTCTGTTGTATCGGATCGGTAGTGGGATTCTGTAACTCATTTTTGCTGTTATCGATAATTGTCGGTAAAATTAAAATGCTTATAATTTCGATAATTAACGAAATTTTTCGGTAAGTTAACTATGAATAAAAAGTAGTCGCTAGCCTCTACCGACACAAACAGTGATACCAACTTTTCTTTATGATTTTAGTCATAATTTTGCGATTTAATTTTACAGATTTTTTTCGGTAACAGCAAAAATGAGTTACAGAATCCCACTACGGATCATAATACCTGCATAGAAATTCGAAATACATAATATTAAAAATGCACAGACAAATAGAATCCAGGAAATAACGTGAATTTGCTAATTTGCTATTTAATTAGCAAAATATTAATGTTAATAAATTTATTCTAACATAAATGAGAGCGTGCCTGTCCAGTCACAGAATGCACCAGAGTGTTGTTTCGTTCAGATGCGATAAAAAAACATCACAATGAACGAAACTAAACCGTTAAAAGGAAATCAAAAATGATTAATTAATGATTTCAATGCAAAACATAAGCGTAAAGGTGGTGAAGTTTTCACGATGCTAAATTTAAAAACAACGCATTTTTTGTGAGAAAACTAAATCTATTTCTTATCGCAAAACAAACAATAAACATAGGTTGATTTTACGAAATCCACACGATTTCAACTGTCAATTCCTTTCATTCATCTGAAATCCATTGTATTTCATTTGACGTTTGAGCAATGGAATTGACAGTTGAAATCGAGTGGTTTTCGTAAATGTAAACATACTATATCACTTAAAACAGAATTTACAATAGCATATATTTTCATGATGTAAATTGCTATCTTCCTTATCGAATCTATGTTCCACATTGAACTGTGTTTCACATATTCTTGAATTGAGCCTGAAGTCATATAAGGGTGGACAACAAATTATTTTTTAATAGCTTCGTTAATGGATTTTATTAAATACTCAATTTCCGCTAGCCTAAAGCAAACAATGTTATACATTCTTATTGGTAGTAAACATATGAACCAAAGTAAAATATGATTAATAATACCGAACAAATAATTTATTATCGCTAAAACCAAAAACAAATCGCACAAAATATACATATGTTTGACAAGTAGTATAAATTGTTTTCAAATATCAAAGAATACCGATAGGACTAAAATCATAATTTGATTTGTTATTTGATTTTTACAGCCAGTTTCTGTATGTCGAAAGAAGAATGTGTGCGAATGAAACACGCCCGAACTTTAGTTTTCGAAATAATTTTATAGCACGGTTACACTACAGCTTTTTGCCGGGTTAACCCACTTCATGAGGATTTATTTGCTTAATCTGCTCAAATCTGACCAGATTTGCCATACAAAAATTAAATCCTCTCATGGCTGGGTTTATTTTAAATCCGGCACAAATCCACCAAAAATACAGTGTTGTATTCGGTATTTGTGCAAAAAATCCAACTCTACTCAAAAAGTACCAAAAGTTGCAACTGTTTTTGCAACAGAGTTTGTCGTATTTTACACGTTTACGATTGGTCGCATGAGATTTTATGGAGTTAATAAATCTAAAGTTATTTGGAAATCATAAAATTATTTTTTTTTTTCATTAGACACTTTTTAACCAAAAGTACAATTGATACCATGATACAAAAATGTATCTCTGTGTGTAAAATATACCAATTTGAGCAAAGAGGGGACGATATCTCATACGAGAAATTGTAAAAGTGTAACACACGACTTTATTAGTTATTTTGTATGTATACGTAAACAAACATCAGCTGACAGTTTATATCCTCGAAAAGCTAATGGGTACTTTACACGATATGTATTTTACATATGGGTTGTCACTTTGCGTATACATTTTGTATATAAAAAGTGACAACCAATATGTAAAATACATATCGTGTAAAGTACCCATAAGTGTTATGGGTTTTCTACACGGTATGTTTTATACATAACGACTGTCACTTTTTAAAAATCTGAATTTTGTACACATGGTGTGAACCATACAAAAACTTTAATGCATCAAAGTAATATGGGTATACATATGCACTTTTTACGAATAGAACGCGCTCTATTCTCGTCTGTACAACAAAAGGAAAACAGCTGTTTTGTTTGTTCGCAACATAAAAAACGAAAACAACAAAAAACGAATGAAAAATAAAATTTTGCCGTGTAGAAGGAATTACATATGGGCGAAAAAAATGACAGTTGCTATGCATGAATATGTAACAATACAGACCGTGTAAAAACCGCATTACCAGCAAAGATTAACCCACTGGATCTGTTAAACCCAGTGGGTTAACCTTCAATAGTGTAACCGGGGTATTACCTTTGCTTTTTGCTTCAAAACAAAAAACAAATTTGAAAAACACAAGAGTTTGGACGTGTTTCTTTCGCACACATCCTTCTTTCGACATCATGGTAGAACAATAAAAGGTAACAGCAATACACAGCTGATTGAACTGGGTTGTAACGTTATGCTTGGTTTACATTTACGAAATCCACTCGATTTCAACTGTCAATTCCATTGCTTAAACGTCAAATGAAATCCAATGGATTTCGGGTGAGTTTTCATTTGACGTATACGCAAAGGAATTGACAGTTGAAATCGAGTGGATTTCGTAAATGTAAACCAAGCATTAGTGTCAAATTCCATACGACATTTTATATATTTAATGCTTGGTTTACATTCGGCGTCGTTTCGTGATTTCGCGCGGAATCAAGCAAAATTTATCATGATTTCGCATACAAAGATGATCAACATCGAAATCACAGCACACATGATATACAACCCTGTTTTTACCTAAAAAAAGTACCAAAAGTTGCAACACTTTTCACGTATCACAATAAACGGTCAATTTCTGCAACAAAAAAAAAATAGTATCAAAATTTGTAAACAATGTGAAAAAAATATTAAATTACTTTGTTACAATCATGGCACAATAATACAGGTACAACGGCAAAAACAGCTTATTATCACATTAGTTGTCAAAATGCAGTATTGTGAATAAAATCTCATACAAAATGTAAACAACCGATTCACAGTGATGCACTATTGTGAACAAATTTGACGTTTTGCATGATTTAATAGCTGTGTCTTTTTACGTGATAATTAGTAATAATTATTACTAATGTTGCAGATTTGACAGTTGTATAAAGGAAAAGTTGCTGAAAAAAATGTTTCAGCAACATTTAGTAAGTAAAAAGACACCCCTATTGTAACAGCTTCTTATTCCACCATGGTTACAATGCTACTTTTCATTGTGTTCCCGTACTTTTTAATGGTAATGTTATGCTTGGTTTACATTTACGAAATCCACTCGATATCAACTGTCAAATCCATAGGTTAAACGTCAAATGAAATCCAGATGAGATTTCATTTGACGTTTGAGCTATGGAATTTACAGTTGAAATCGAGTGGATTACGTAAATGTAAACTTAGCATTAGAAAAAAGAACGAATTGTCAAAAATTGCTTCACGTACAAATTTCTTAAAAAATACCGGAACGTAAAAATGACGGCAATTGGAAAAACTCCAGCAGAAATGTCAAAATTAACGTATCAGCTATCGTATTTAGATGCCAGGAACATGCTGCTAGTTTCTACTAGGCCAAAATTGTATCGCAGAAAACAGAAGAACAGGGTGTTATTCGGGACCATTTTTCTTTAAAGAGAAGTGCAAGTCTTGCCAGATTTCGGAGTACGAGAACGCATCTGTAGCACTAAACGGGAAAACTACTGCAAGTGGTAATATTTTTCAGGTTCTAAACACAACTTTAATCTATCAAAAATTATTATTATGATGTCTCAACGATAAAATCATTTTTTTTATTGTTTAGTACTATACACAATTAATAAGATATATAGATAATTTTACGATAATTTTCGAAATAAAGTTGTAAAGTTCTATATTGTCGTATATTTTTGATGACTAATTCAATTTACAACAACTTGTTTTGAAAATTCATGTTCGATCAGCTGCGCATATGCATCTACCTTAATTATTGTGATATGTTTGAAATCAACAAAAAATAAGTGTAAACACCGGGGTGTATTTCAGGATTTCGTGAAATCCAGTGGGTTTTGGAACGCAAGTGTAAACTTAGCATAAGTTCGCAATTCTTCTTCATTCAAGGCAATGTCGAAGAAGGTAGGTTATGGTCTCCTACCTAAAAAGTGATCGCTATACGCCGGGGTTTGCAGTATTGCATCGTCTGCACTATAACGGAGCCTCGTTAATAAGTATTAGGCTCATATACCAAGTTCCCGTTTTAGTAGTGGAGGGCTATACCATGACATTACACAGTTCCGCCATTTGAAAAATAGCTCATGGATCATGTAGAAACAAAAATTATACCATCGATGTTGTCCACAGTAAAGACCCTGTACAAAACAGCAACCAATGCCAAACGGTCACCACTTCCGGCGGGCACGATTGCTCCATGCACGCTGTGAGTGGCGCAATTCAGACGCAGGGAATTGCTCGATCTCCTTAGGGAGTCGGGAAAGTTCCATCCCGAACAACTGGGAAGACTTCCCTCTGACGGACGATGAAATTGACACTACGGTCATCCCATCTCAATCGAACAGAGAGGCAAGATTGCCCAACACAGGCAAGCAGGGAGCAACTTCCTTAGTAGATGGAACTTTGTTGTTTTCGACAGACATGTTCAACACAGGCAGGGCGCCTTGTGCATGAGGCTGTGACAGAGAGCAATAGTGCGATTCTCTAATTCATTTTTTGAGTTACCGACAATTGTCGGTAAAATTAAAATGCTTATAATTTCGATAATTACCGATGTTTTTCGGTAAGTTAGCTACGAATAAAAAGCAGTAGTAAAGTTCTACCGATAGCAAGAGTATTTTCAGCTTTTATTTGAACTTTTCATTCATAATTTTGCGTTTCAATTTTACCGATTTTTCTCGGTAACTCAAAAAATGAGTTTTTGAAAATGGTAAACCTGGCAAAAGTTGTAATATACTTCCATATGAATTGTATAGTGTCTGAAGTAAAGGAACGCTTTTCGAGTAAAAAGTTGTAAAACTTGAAGATTCTTGCACGTAAAGGAACAGAGCTTATACTAGTTCCAAGACGTATGAGTAACGTCATAAAAACTGTATATACCATGGTACAAATACACAGGTAGCCGCATCGGCAATTGTTGGCAACATAAGATGTCAAAATTTGACATCAATTCAATGCAATTGACACATTATGTTACCATCAGCTGGCATGATAATGCTACCTGTATTATTGTACCATGGTATATACGGAGCATGGTACAATAATACAGGTAGCATTATCATGCCAGCTGATGGTAACATAATGTGTCAATTGCATTGAATTGATGTCAAATTTTGACATCTTATGTTGCCAAAAATTGCCGATGCGGCTACCTGTGTATTTGTACCATGATACGGAGTTTGTTCATACAAATAATAGGTCTGTACGATAACTTCGCAAGTAAAAAGTGCTTGCAAGTACTCATCAAGTTCACAGTAACTTCTCTCCACTAATTTTACTCTCACGAAGCTAAAAATATGCAGAATATTATCGAACAACAATTTGCAAAAACTTGCAAGAAGTCAGCTGATTTGCCAAACAATAAATTTGGCCAATAAGTTTTAATTTAGCAATCGAAGGTTGTTTATGAAAATTATTTGATTATACATTGCTACAAAAATAATTCTCTTTCCATATCATAAATTAACGGCTGGTCGTGCACATAGTGTTCCTCTTACTCCATGTATGAGCCGCTCTTTGCTGGGATTTGGTACCTTAGAAATAAAACAATCACCACAAACTCAAACTTCTGAACTGGGGCTCAATTCTGTTTCTATGAAAATGTGAAATGAAAACTTTTATAAAGGAAAAAACTGTCAAATGAAAAAAATCATAAAGGAAATATTTTTCATTTCAAATTTTCATAGAACAAGAATCCAGCCCCTGGAAGGCATTACAATTCATGAAGAAAAAAGTCTTCGATTGTAGATGTGTGTGTATTGAAGAAGTATTCTAGGAAGACCAGAGACACTAGGCTGACTTGATAGTAAAAAATCTACAAAAATACTTCACAACTGCAAATTTGCAATAAGTTTAGGTATATATACGGTGACCAACCGTACTCTATTATAGAGGACAGTACTCTATTTTCGGTGTCCGTACTCTATTTTTTTAACGTACTCTATCTGTCCTCTATTTTCATCATATGTACTCTATGTCCTCTATTTTTGATTTGTTTTACAAATACATGTGAATACAAAGGTAATACAATGAAATCCGAGAAACCTAGGCAAATTTAACCAGATTTTCATGCTGTATGGAATGTAAGGCGGTAAAAGAAATGTCCAAGGATGCCTCTATCATGGCGATCTTGCATTATCAGTTTACTCACGGCTTCAATGTTTTCTCTTACAACGGCAGTTTTTGGACCACCCTTACTACTTTCTTCGTTGAGCGAGCTTCCACCATTAAACCAGTTTTTCACAGAGCTCTGTCAGAAGTCACACGTACATTTTTTTCGGTAAAGTAAATTGAGTTATTGGGACACACCTCTATGTTTTGCACGGTCAAAGAGGACGCCCCTTTCAAAATTAGCGGCAAGTGTCACCTGTAGTGCGATTCTCTAACTCATTTTTTGAGTTACCGACAAAAATCAGTAAAATTAAAACGCAAAATTATGAATGAAAAGTTTAAATAAAAGTTGACAACACTCTTGCTATCGTTATAACTTTACGACTGCTTTTTATTCGTCGTTAACTTACAGAAAAAACTTCGGTAATTACCGAAATTATAAGCATTTTAATTTTACCGACAATTGTCGGTAACTCAAAAAATGAGTTAGAGAATCGCACTATTGGTCTGACAAGTGATGTCGTTTCTCTTGAACGTATAAGGAGAGTTTAGTAGAGAGCGGGAAGAATAGAGCTCCTCTACAATCAATTTCACAAAAACTCAATTTACTTTATGGCAAACCTTTTACGTGTTACTACCAACGTTTTGGAGTCGAGCCATTTTTGTTTCGACTCCGGAGTCGACTCCGACTAATAGCACTCAATATGAATAAAATATACACAAGTTTCTAATTTTTTTCCTATATGTTGGCCTTTTTCTAAGGTGTTCCTAGAAAAGAACATTTCATTGGAAAAGAAGTTTAAAATTCTCCCCGAGGCCGTTGGTTTCTGATACCAGTCCAGTTCCAATTTGTCTTTATTCCTATGGATAATAGTATCTAAATACGGTATGGATCCATTATATTCTTCTTCCATTGTGAATTTAATGTTGTTATTGTAGCTGTTTAATTTCATCAAGGTATCAGATATTGCATCTTTCTTAAGAATCATAAAAAGATCGTCAACATATTTGGTTAATATCACAGGTTTTGTCGTCAGTTGTTCCATACAGGTGTCAAGTAGTTTCTCCATCACTATATCAGCTACAATCGGAGAAGCTGGTGAACCCATTGGGAGTCCTTTTTCTGTTTATAAACTTTATCGTCATATGTGAAATAGCGGTTGTCCTTAATGCAAAAAGTAAGAATACAAAAAAAATAAGCCCTTTGTCATATTAGTGTATTCTTTTATTTCATTCCAATTTTCTTCTATTATTCGAATTCCTAGGTCAACTGGTATGCTCGGGAACAGTGATACCACATCAAAAGATACCATCTTCTCATTTTCACTAATCGTAACATTTTTTATTTTGTTTTTAAATTCGAGGGAGTCTTTAACATTATATTTTGAGTTGCTTGTCAAATTCTTACTAGGCGTTTACACCAGACAGTTTGTCTTCAAATACAACTCTGATTTACTAACACATGCACACATCTGTCGGTTGTCTCCCAGCTGTCCATCATTTTTTCACAGACAGTCGGGTTAACAAATTTTTGACATTTTTTGTAAAAATAATTTACATAATAATTGAAATGTGTTGAAAACAAAAGAACATGAACAAAAACAAGATATGTGAGCGGAAAACAATGAGAAATCGATGATTTTTATTCAAAATTGTACTACTGTTTTTGCAGTTGTCGGGACGCCTACGTCACACAGGCCAGTTTTGGGATTTTGACAATCAATACATGAAGTCAACTGTCCTGGCATTTGTAAACGCAGGGTAAAGTGTTTTGACCATGTATCTGCATAGTTGTATGGACGGTGAATTCACAGAGGAACATATCGGGCGTAATGGGTAATTTTCCTTATGTATTTTAGGGAGTCCGTATACTCTAGGTGCTGTGGCCACGTAAGATTTTAATTTATATTACTATTATATAGCTCTTCCTCGAGCTTATCATTCTTATTAATTAGGCTAGTAGTTGTATCCTTATTGATCCGTTTATACGTCATCATATCGGAAAGTATATTCTTCATCCTTATTTTATAGTAATTTTTGGTTATCGCTACCGTAACGTTCCCTTTGTCCGCATTCAAAATCAATATGTTGTTGTTCTTTTTCAAAAAAGTTCTAGTGTGAACCACTACCCGGTTAATAAATTTGTCTCTTCCACTTTCTCTCTGTTCAAATGTGTGTCTATCATTGTTGTAAATTTGGTTCTTATTATCTCTTGTTCTTCTAATATTTGCTTCAATTTAAACCAATAAAAAGGTCGAATAAACAACAACAAATAAAAACTTCTACGATTATAATAAAAATAGCAGATCGTCAAAATTTGAAACTCGGTGTAACAGGTTCTTAAGTGGGCAGGCTTTCGCTCGGGAATATGAGCAATTTGACATCATTATCTACTTGGAATATCATTGATCATATTGTGGATCAAGAATGTGTGGGATCTAAAACAAATATTTTAAAATATTTATACATTTTCTTATCGAATATTGAAAAATCGACCAAGCTTGCAAATTCACGATAAAGTTGAAACTCTAATTCGATTCTCATGGAATTTTAAGTTTGCTTTAGAGTATTAATAGGAGCAAAAGAGTTCTTGAAACTCATTTTTGATAAATGTAGAAAAAAAATTTTGCCCGGAGTTGGAGCCAAGTTATTTTTTCCACACAGTCTCCGACTACAGCATAATTGCTCGACCCCAACTCAGACTACGAAACCCTATTGACTTCTAACTATAGAATGTTGCTTCATCGCGTCGTCACATTTTTTTGCAAATTAATTCTTCCAATCCTGTAAAAACGCAATACGTGGTACGTCAAACCGTACTGAGTATGATTATGGTAGAAAATGTTAAGCTTTCCAGTGGAAATGGCGCCTGACATTGTAGTGTAGTCAAGAAACTTATGTAGTAGCCCTCGTACGTGTACTCTATTTTGATCCAAAAATATTAGTCACCGTAGGTATATATACAAGTTTTCAAACTCAGCCTTTGTCTAGCACCACATCTAAATATGCCTGATGAGCTGGCCTAAACCACCAGCGAAACGATCGTAGCATATTGGTTGGATGTGTGTGGACTTCGCTAAATATCACTTTTTCAATACAAAACACCTTAGGTCATGGTGAGCTCAATTAAAATAAATGACCTTCGTCCTAATAAGATAACAATTAAACAAAATAAGTTATTTTACAAAATATGTAAGTGGTTTTCCATAATTTATTTAGTTATCTCTTCTCTTTTTATCTTGTAATTAGGTCTGTTCGATAACTCAAAAGTTTGTACAAACTACAATAATCTACTAATTTTTACTATTTTTTCCGATAACATAAAGGAAAAAATCTTATCGTAGTAAAAAATAGTGGCTTCTTGCAAGCAACCGATTATTTGAGCAAAACTGACAGTCAAAACTGATCGTGTGTACACCACTTAAATAGAAATGAGGAGTAGTTGCAAGTACTTGCAAATACTTTTTACTTGAAAAGTTATAGATCAGACCTATTATTTTAATAACCAAATGATTGTTTAGACGCAGGGAATAGCTGTGTTCCTTTACATAGTCGAAGGTCACACTAGAGAGTTTCATTGAAACAATTTCATGAAAACAAGGGTTCCTAGGTCGAGTTTCACAGTTAAGTGATATCATAAAGTTGCTGTAGGTCCCGGTCCACACTAGAGTGATTTCATTGAAAAAATTGCATGAAATTATGCGTCTCTAGATCGATTTCTAGATCGAATCATAAAATTGCTGTAGTGGGGAATTCGATTTAAGTACGCCTAATTTCATGAAATTTTTTAATGAAATTCACGCTAGTGTGGACCGAGTCTAGTAGGGAACTCGATCTATAGATACCTAAAAGTTTCAATGAAACCACTCTAGTGTGACCTTCGACTTACCTGAGGTTACCATTTGTTACCATTTTTAACCTGCAAAGCGTTCCTTACTCTTATGTTACACGCTAAAACTTTCATACGAAACTTTCCCATTATTTTGGCGTTCTTAGGTCGAGTTCCCCATTACAGTAATTTCATAAAATTACTTTTGTATGGAACTCGATCTATGAACGCCAAAATAATGGGAAAGTTTCGTATGAAAGTTTTAGCGTGTAACATAAGAGTTAACCCCAAAAAGTGGTAAAACTGGCAGCAAATTTTAAGAGAGTGAGAGAGGAGAGAGATCACATATGCCTACCTCTTCTACCATAGGCTACCTGAAAAATTTCTGCAGGTAAAAAATGGTAGAACTGATTTTTCGACTTTTGTTTGACGATTATTTCACAATGAAGAAAAAAATGAACGAAAAACAGATGTAAAAGTCGAACGCTGACAAAACTAAATTAAAAACTGTGAAATAAAAGACGAACATTTATTTTTTATGTTTCTTTTTGACATTGCTACCAGATCTACCATTTTTCCGTTCCTTTACTTTTCTGGTAAAAATGTTCATGAGAGAGCAATTTTGAGCAATTTTGACACTTTTCTCTTTTACCACTTTTACCATTAAAAAGTAAAGGAACAAAGCTTTTATGTTTCGGCCAAGAATTGCAAAGAGAGCAATTTTGAGCAATTTTGACACTTTTCTCTTTTACCACTTTTACCATTATTTCTTTATTTCTTAAGTCTATGGGCAAATTCCCTTACAGACTGCGATATATGTAATATTCCTTATTAAATACAAATTCTAAATTTTATAATATAAATTTTCAAATTTTTTAAAATTTTAATACAATTATGTACAAAATTATATATTTAAACATATAAACAATAATATTTTAATCTAAAAATTGCTTTAAAAAAGATTTAAAAGACTCTCTTGAAGTATTAAAATCGATAACAGATATTCTGTTTAAATTATTAAAATTATGTAGAGCACCAACTAGCGGGCTATTTATAATATAGTTCTGGCGGTAACAATCAATCGAGAAAATATTGTGTGATCTGAGATTTCGACGAGGAATGTTAAATGATATTTTAGACATAAGATATGGACAGTCAATGTTATTATTTATTAAATCGTATATAAACATCAATGAATGCATTTTGCGCCTTTTTCCAATGTTTCCAAACCAATTAGCATACTCCTAGACTCATATGTTGGTAGAGGTCGTGTAAAATGTAATGAATACAAAGCAAGTTTTAAGAATTTCTTCTGTATTCTCTCCAATCTATTTACATTTACTGCAATAAAAGGATTCCAAATAATGCAACAATATTCTAGTTTTGCTCTCACAATAGAAGTGAACAATATTTTAAAAGTGTAAGGATCGCTGAATCCTGTGCTGTGTCGTCTGATAAATGCCAATAACGAATAAGCTCTAGGAATTAATTTATCTAAATGCGGTGTAAAAGAAAGTTTGTAATCAAAAATGATGCCAAGATCTTCAATTTCCTCAACCTTTTTCAGAATTGTCTGATCAATAGTAAATTCATAGTGCAAAGGATTGCGAACACGATAATATGACAAATGAACACATTTTTTAACATTTAAATTCAAACGATTATTATTACACCAATCAGAGAATCTATTCAAATCAGATTGAATTTTCAAAAAGTCATTTTGGTATTTTGTAGCAAGGAAGATTTTCAGATCATCTGCATACATCAAAAAGTTGGCATATTTAAAACATGTATAAATATCATTTATAAAGATATTAAAAAATAATGGTCCCAATATGCTTCCTTGTGGAACACCCGAGGATAATTTATAAGGTTTTGATTCAAATGAACCTATTTTAACTACACATGTTCTGTTTTCGAGATAAGATTTAACCCACTTAAAAAAATTGGAGTGAATTCCGAAATTATGCAATTTTTTCAAAAGAACATCATGAGCGATTTTATCGAAAGCTTTAGAGAAATCTGTGTATATAGTTTCAACTTGACAACCAGCAGAAAAAGATGAATAACAGTAGTCCGTGAATACAAATAAATTAGAAGTCGTAGATCTACCTTTATGAAAACCATGTTGCTGAGGGATAAATAAAGATTTCACAGCAAAAAACAACTTTTCATGAATTATGTTTTCTAAAATCTTAGACACAACACTCAATTTTGAGATTGATCTATAAGAAGATATATCTTCTTTACGACCCCTTTTAAAAACAGGATTTATAAAAGCAAATTTCCAACGGTCTGCAAAGATTCCATTATGCAAGGATTTATTATAAAGAAGTTTAAGAGGATAATACAGAGAAATCGCGCATTGCTTGAGTAGATACGCACAGAGGCCATCAACATCTCTAGTATATGAATTTTTGATGTTCTGAATACCATGAATCACATCATAATCAGTCAAAGTTAACTCCCCAAAACTTAAATGCGTTGAAGACACCTCTTCAGATAGATTACAGGAAAAAAGTGGGTCACAATTCTCAAGATTGGACTTAAAGTAGGAAGCAAATAAATCCGCGATTTCATGTGGGTTATTTGCAACTGAATTATTATAGCACATCGGGACCGGAAAGTCCAAACATTGCTTTTTAGCATTAATAAAATTCCAAAACGATTTAGGATTATCCTTAATCTGATTTTCAATATTTATTATATATTGTTTATAAAGAAATTTATTGAGAAAGTCATTAAAAAAGTAAAGGAAAACGCTTTTATGTTTCGGCCAAGAATTGCAAAGTCCGCTACAAAACATTCGAATTTAAATCAGCTGATCAAACTTGCAAATTCTTACGAGGAAAATTTTGCTTGCAAAAACTTGTAAGTTCTCAGTCACAAAACTCTCCAAATTCGCTCTCTTTTACTATACAAGTTTAGCTTTGTGTCAGAACTAAAAAGTTTTTAGAATTTTTACGACTTTTACACATTTTACCCGAGAAACCGTTCCCGTACACAAAAAAGTTCTCTTTAAAGAAAAATTAAGCTGAGTGTCACTATCTTTAAAAACTTTTTACACGACAAATTTGAGCCTGTAAAAAATAGTAACATGGTTGTCACCTTTTGATGGCTGGTTGGCCGACTTTGACATTTGTTTTTTTTTTTTTTTCTTTTTAATGAGTTTTACTATTAAAAAGAACGGGAACAAAGCTTTTGTTATCGAACAGCATTTTGTCCGTGTTTAGACACACGGGAAAGTAAATTCAGTTTTTAGGCAATAGGGGGTAGGAAAGAGTATTGAGGAGCTCTTTCCTCTCCGCTCTCTCCCAAAAACTCAATTTACTTTCCCGAGATATTTGTGTGTCTAAACACAGACTTTGTAAAAGTTTGTACAATTTTGTACAAACTTTTGGGTTACCGTACAGACCTAATGTGAGCCATTGGAACTGCGTAGTGAACTAGATAGTTCCATATACATAGTTCATTTGGCACACGAAAATGAAATGAAAATGTCGAACGAAAATGAAAACGAAAGAAAAACAACTAAACTCGTGTATTAGTTCATTTAGACTATGCTGGATTTAGCAATTATCTGGTTTTATTTGACATATGTTGTATGAAAATGACAACTTAAATCCACTGGATTTGCTTAATCCAGCATAGTCTAAATCAGGCATATGATTTTCAAAGTTTGTAATTGTTTTAAAACAAACACAAAGTCAATTGGTCTGTTCCAGAACTGCAATAATCTACTAACTTTTACTATTATTTCCGATAACATAAAGGAAAAAATGTTATCGTAGTAAGAAATAGTAGCTTCTTGCAGGTTCTGGAACAGAGTAAATATTGCCATGAAAATCAAAGTTTAGGTGTTTTTCGTTCGCAATCATTTTCTTTCGACATAGTGAAACAGACCATCAGTATACCTCCCACACAAAATTTAGAAAAAGTACACTCGGATCGTTTTGAAGTTTTTTGCAATAAGTTCATCTTGCGGCCTGTGTATGACGGCGCAATGTTTTGTCGGGAGCAAGTCCATACTACTTGAGGAAATTTCCCAAAAGCTACAAAAAGCCTAGTGGCACCGACTAAACTGCGTAGTACATAAGCTAACCCTCGAAGGGAGAAATCGATTTGGTCCAAACCGTTGTACATCGTATTATTTCTTACCGCTTCGAATTATGTCCGAATATTGACTACATCGGACCATCCTTTCGGGTACCTCCAGTACAAAGTTTGGAAAGAGGGCAGTTTAAGAACTCGTCGGGATCGTTCTTAAATTTTTTGCCCTAATTACGAAGGTATACATTTTATCAGGGGCAAGACCATACATCCCGAGAAATTGGCCCAAAAACTCAAAAAAAAAACCTTCTTTTCTTTAGATCCGCGGCTGGGATGTCTCTCACAGCTGACTCATACTTTCTTGTTCAAAAATATATTTTAATTGTGTGTTACTATATAAAGCTAATGTTTTGCAAATCTGTCTTTTAAAAATTCAAATCTTTTTGAACTTGACATATTAATGGTAATATTTTAATAACGTTTTATTACTAATTATGCAAAATACACATGTGTTGGGTGTTGCTTTTGCTTTCATTAGATAAAAAAATACAGCTGAATTGACATAAGTACACTGAATGAATTAACTTATTCATATACAATGTCGTGATCATCTTCACCTACATATTAAATGTATATTTTGTTATAGAATTCCAAAGTCATGGAGATGGATGATGATGAGACACATTTGGTAGATAAACATTGGGGATTTCTTGGAATCTCAAAAATAATTAATTAAAAACAAAATTTCGAAGAAGCTACTAATGTCATGATTTTGTAGCCAAAATAATTTTTTAAAGAAACATTTTGGGCCAGAAAAATCTTCAGGCCAAACTAAAGGGAATAACAAAAAAAAAATCATCCATACATGATGAACAATTTGTTCATTGGCCAATGAAAGTGTTAATAATCTCAGCCATGCGGTAGACGTTGAAGACACATGTAACTACTAAATACAAGAAGTTAATGAAACTGGAAACCAGTTTCTGGTTCGGTCTGGGCTCTTAATCATTAAGGGGTATTGCATAATATAGCAGACAGTTTTGCCAAATAATGAACTGAACCTCAGCATATGTATGTTCCTACCATGTAGGCAAGATACTCTCTCCAAAAAAAGAAGACATTATAAAGACAAAGACCTTTTGTTCGTAGTTATTAAGAATTATGGCGGCATAGTTTGACCATAAAAATATCTGATAGAAAGTTAATACTAATTTGTTTTGGATAGCAGTTTTTTGGTCAGAGATTAAGGCAATATTCTGCCGTTGTAGAAGAAACTAAGAATTTTGCCAAGAAAAAAACGTCTTCAGAAAAAATTATGCAAATTAACATAATGATAGCTAATAATAATAACTATCAACACCTTTCAGTGGTCAAATGGCAAAAAAATAAGCACTGGCAATGAACTTGAAGAGTAACATAATAGGTCTGTCTGTACGATAACTTTTCCAGCAATAATTACTCAGCAAGTTCCAGCAACGTCTCTCAGTGAATTGTACTCTCTCAAGTAAAAAACATGGTACAATAAAGTAGAGGTAGGCCAGTAGTGCGATTCTCTAACCCATTTTTTGAGATACCGACAAAAATCGGTAAAATTAAAAGGCAAAATTATGAATGAAAAGTTCAAATAAAAGTTGACAACACTCTTTCTATCGATAGAACTTTACAACTACTTTTTATTCGTCGCTAACTTACCGAAAAACATCGGTAATTACCGAAACTATAAGCATTTTAATTTTACCGACCATTGTCGGTGACTCAAAAAATGAGTTAGAGAATCGCACTACAGGTATGAAAATCGCTCAAAAATACGACCCTGTAACCACGCCATGGAGTAATAATATAGGTAGATGTATCTGCATAGTTAGTCGGTTTCACAAAAACATGAAATGTAGAACTTCACTGTTTATGTTAAAAGGGCCAAATAGAGTAAAATATAAAATTCACTTCATCTATGCTCCAGAATATCATTGCTAGAAAAGCGTTCAAAAAAATAGGAAAAGTTATACCCAAAATTCTTCTGTTTGAAAAGTTTGGCTGATATAACATCATGACTGCTGGCGTCTGATTTCCAGATACGGCGACATTTCAGACTGAAATTGTACAATTGTTGTAATTCTTTCGTTCCCGTACTTTTATAGCCCATTTAGATATGACTTCATTAGCCGGATTTAGCAAATTATCAGGTTTAATTTGCTAAATCCAGCCAAAATCTACCAGATTTCCCATACTAAGATAAATCCTCGTATTGAGTGGATTTGTTTTAAATCTGGCATAAATCCTCGTATACAACTCTGTTTTTTGCAACATGTTGCTAGAAAATACAAAAAGTTGCAAGCTGGCACAAGAAACAAGGTAGATGCATCGGTGAATTGCTACACTAAAAATAATTTAAAATGTAAAAACTTGTAAACAAGGCTCAAAAATTACATTTGTTTTGATGTACAATGTTGATTTTAATCAAGCAAGACTAATATTTACGATGTCTAAACGATAAAATAATTCGTTTATTTATTTTAGATGGGCAAACTGCGATAGAATAATTCTTCAGTTAGCATTAGTAGCATAATGTGCTAACATTTTCAGTATTAAACAATAAATATGTAATTTGACGTATGTTTTTTGGGACGAATTCAGTTTACAAAAAATTCTTTTGACGTTTCAAATTCGATCAGATGGGCTGATGCATCTACCTTGGTAATTGTGCTATGAACAAAAATCAGCTGACTGCCATTTAAATCCTCCAAAATGTATATCTAAATGCAATGAGATTTGTACTGGATTTATTAAATCCAGTCGAGGATTTATGGCTAGTCTAAATGAGCCATTAGAACAATAAAATTCAATATTTAACAAATCGTTCTTTCACAAGTATTTGTACGTATTAAAAAATCAACAAATTAATTTAGACACGCGAACAAAATTTGTTGCTTTTGTTTTCAATATTAATAATTAAAACAGTTTTTGTTGGAACCATGGCAGAACTACCAGGTAGTGGTATCACACCAGCTGATAGAATATGAAAAGTCAAACCCCTTTATAAAAAATGTTTTTGTTGTAATTTCCCCAACAACATAAAGAAAGTTTTGACATAACATGTTCAAAATTTTACGATGCCACTACCTGGGTAATTGTGCCATTGTTGGAACAATTCACAGATGCATCTTCCTTTATAATTGCATAATGTCAACAACAATAATAAATATCAACCCTGCTGTTCAAAGAAAAGACCATAACAAGAAAAAAAATTGTAATCAGCTGTTATGGTACCTCGAGAGGATTTATTTGACGTTTGCGCTATGGAATTGACATTCCCACTGGGTTAATCCGATTAAGTGTAACCGGGGTATTAGCTGTGGCCTACCTTTTACATTATTGTACCATGGATATAACTTTATAATTGCGTAATGTGCAACGCACGACCATGTCATAAATAAGCACATAAAAAAGGAATGTCAGTTTTGTAAATCTAATATTTTTGACATGAATCACTATATATTTAACTGCCAATATATAAAAAGATTTACAAACTCGTATTTCCCCAACAATAATATACTGGATATTATACGAAACCCAGAAAATACTACTCAAAAACAAGATATAATAATACTATGTTTACATTTACGAAATCCACTCGATTTCATCTGTCAATTCCTTTGTGAATACGTCAAATGAAAACTCATCTGAAATCGATTGGATTTCATTTGACGTTTGAGCAATGGAATTGACAATTGAAATCGAGTGGATTTCGTAAATGTAAACATAGTATAAGACTGTTAAAATCATGTAACCTTTACAATTCCATATGAAATATTTGGTCTGTTCCAGTACTGCAAGAATCTACTATTTTTTACTATTTTTTCCGATAACATAAAGGAAACAAGTGAGCCAAGGTTATAGTCGGGTCGGGGCCGACTATGTGATACCCTACACCACTACCCCTGTTCAAAAGCTTTTCACTAATAAAATTCAAAATATTAAAATTGGGATAGCTTAGCGCCTTTGCTCTGAATGTCTTCATTAACACAGGTCAATTTTTTTGAAACGCATTTAAGTGCATCGACAATACAACCCAAATAAAAAATGGAAAAGTGAGATGTATGCCAACCATCAATAGGCTTCTTTCTCTGTTAGACCCCCATCAACCTTCATCAACCCCCAAAATTTCGTGAGGATCCGATCAAAATTTCGTAGTGTGATTGCACAAAAATGGAAAAAGGGATGCATTACCGACTATTGCGATATCTCTGTTGTTTGACCACCTTTGACAACCTACTTCACATCGTTGTAAAGGCGATATTTTCTACTTTCCTTGCCAGGTTTTGCTTTCGATATACCTCCTACAGAAGGGAGATATTAACTTCGAAATAAAACGTTGGTCTTTTTTCCAAATATTTTTTCACATTCCGACCCCTGAATAATATCCGACCATTATCATTATCCTCTGTGGGACCCCCAATAACACCCAAAATTTCGTGACGATCCAATTAAAATTGCGACCTGTAGCGTGATTTCCAATAAAGTGGAAAAATGAGATGTATTTCCGACTATTGCGATATCTCCGTTATTTGGATACCTACACCAACCTGCTTTACATCATTGTAATGATGGGATTTTTTTTCTTTCATCGTCAGACTTTGCTTTTGGAAGGTCCCGAACCAAAGCTGTGATGTTCGTCATTATTATTAAAATCGCAAAAATGAAAAGTTGTGTTCTATTAGCGGCTATTGCGATATCATCGTTGTTTGACCACTTAGAAGCGGAGATATTCGCTTTGAAATAAAACGTTGACTTTTTCTCCAAAAAAGGTTTTTTGCCCATTCCGACCCCTGAATATTATCCGACCATCACCAAAATCAATGGGCTTCTTTCTCTGTAAGATCCCCATTAACCCTCAAAATTTCGTGACGATCCGATCAAAATTGCGACCTGTAGCGTGATTTCCAAAAAAGTGAAAAAATGGGATGTATTACCGACTATTGCGATATATCCGTTATTTGGTCAACTTCGCCGACCTAGTTTACATCATTGTAAAGATGGGATCTTCTACTTTCATAGCCAGGCTTTGCTTTTGGAAAGTCCCCAACCAAAGCTTTGATATTCGTCATTATGTTTAAAATCGCAAAAATTAAAATTTGGGCTTTATTTGCGACTATTGTGATATCTTCGTTGTTTGATCACCTACGAGAACCTACTTTACATCATTAGAAAGGTGATATTTTCTACTTTTATTGTCAGGTTTTGCTTTTGGTATACCCCGTATAGAAGCTGAGATATTTGCTTTGGAAAATAACGTTGTCTTTTTATCCACATAAGTTTTTTGCCCATTCCGACCCCTAAATATTATCCGACCATCACCAAAATCAATAGGCTTCTTCCCCTCCGGGACCCCCATCAACATCCAAAATTTCGTGACGATCCGATCAAAATTGCGACCTGTAGCGTGATTACAAGGTTTAGATGGACAGACGGACAGACGGACGGACGGACTGACGGACACACATAGCCAGATCGACTCAGCTCGTCGAGACATTCATTTTGGTATATATAAGTATGGGTCTACGACCATTATTTCGATGCGTTACAAACTTTTTGCCCAAAACCAACTTATAATACCCTCCCCACATAGTGGTGTAGGGTATAAAAATGTTATCGTAGTAAAAAATAGTAGCTTCTAGCAGGTTCTGGAACAGAGCAATTATATTATAGATTAAACTTGAAATTTTATTTGTTTATAAACATGTTATAATAATACCCCGTTTAGACTAGTCATTTTAAATCGACTCGATTTCTAAATCCAACTTTTAAATCCTAGTTGTTTAGACTAGTCTAAAATGATATAAGATGCCAGTCAGCTGATATTTGTTTACGTATACATACGCGAATTTGCAAAAATTAAAAATGGAATGGAATACTGCACAAAATAATGTGACAAATATCTATTAAGTATATTGTTTACAATTTATATTAAAGCTTTTTTCTATTTTTCCGCTTCTGTTTGTTTTTGTGTGTTTGTGTTTAGTTATTTGAAAAATTTACATAATAGGGTTATGACTTTTTTACAACCTCATATCCCTGTGTCATATTTTGATGAGCTTTTGCATAAGATTAGATAAAATCTTAATTACAATGTGATTCGATAGAAAAAAGCTCAGGCACAGAAAGCTTTTAAAGTTTTTATAGATGAGCTTTTTGGAAAAAATTTTGGACTCACTTTAAGCACATAAATAACTCAAAACAATCGTTAAAGCCACACGCCATATGCAGAATGGCATGAGCTTTTCTTTCTCACCAGTTTTATCGTCATATTATTACATATATATATCATTTTATATCATATATAGCTTTATTCCATGTATCACATAAATTGAATGTGGTTTGTGCGGGACCTTTTTCAATATTTAAATGGAATAAAAATTATTTTAGTCTTTAATAGGCAAAATGTCATTTATTGGTACATACAACAGGAAAAAATGTTGGGGCAAATTTTTTTTTTTCATTTCATAGGAATTTCCAAAAAAAAAAAGAAAATTTCAAAGTGGTTTGCCCGTGACATTTTTTAATAATTATATGGAATGAACGTTATTTTTGGCATTAATAGGCAAAAGTTCATTCACTCTCGCTACAGGAAATCATTTTTGAGAAAAAAGGTCAAAAAGTCATATCCCTAGTAATTAAACGACACATGAACATAGTAGCCAATATTGGTACAGACTGCAATAGTTGCATTTTTAGGAGCAAAAAGCAGTGTTGTATATCATAATATTTCGATTTAACATTTGATTTAAAACAAATCCACGTTTTGAGTTGATTTAATTTTGTATGGTAAATCAGGGTGGATTTGGGTGGATTAACCACTTATACCCCGGTTACACTATTGAACGTTAACCCACTGGGTTTAATAGATCCAGTGGGTTAATCTTTGCTGGTTACACTTAGCTTTTCGAGGATATAAACTGTCAGCTGATGTTTGTTTACGTATACATACAAAATAACTGATAAAGTCGTGTGTTACACTTTTACAATTTCTCGTATGAGATATCATCCCCTCTTTGCTCATATTGGTATATTTTACACACAGGGATACATTTTTGTATCATGGTATCAAGCGTACTTTTTGTTAAAAAAGTGTCTAATGTAAAAAAATAAATAATTTTATGATTTTCAAATAACTTTAGATTTATTAACTCCATAAAATTCCATGCGACCAATCGTAAACGTGTAAAACACGACAAACTCTGTTGCAAAAGCAGTTGCAACTTTTGGTACTTTTTGAGTAGAGTTGGATTTTTTTGCACAAATACCGAATACAACACTGTATTTTTGGTGGATTTGTGCCGGATTTAAAATAAACCCAGTCGTGAGAGGATTTAATTTTTGTATGGCAAATCTGGTCAGATTTGACCAGATTAAGCAATAAATCCTCATAAAGTGGGTTAACCCGGCAAAAAACTGTAGTGTAACCGCACTATTAAATCGAGATAATGCGCTTAATCATCGTATAAAGGTATAATCTAAACGGGCTATAAGACTGTTAAAATGTAATATTTACAATTCCATACAAACTTGAATATTAATTCAACTTGTACACTTACACATGTTCCTAAAAATAAGTTGTTAAATTGTAGCATAATATTGTATTCATACTTTATTTAGCTTAGGGCCTTATGCTAATGCTAAGTTTACATTTACGAAATCCACTCGATTTCAACTGTCAATTCCATAGCTCAAACGTCAAATGAAATCTCATCTGGATTTCATTTGACGTTTAACCTATGGATTTGACAGTTGAAAGCGAGTGGATTTCGTAATTGTAAACCAAGCATTAGTATCCAGAGCTTACCTTCATTATTATATTTATAATTTACTTATAAATATAATTGTAAATAAATAAAATTTAAATAAATAAATGAAATCCACTCGATTTCAGATGAGTTTTCATTTGACGTATACGCAAAGGAGTTGACAGTTAAAATCGAGTGGTTTTCGTAAATGTAAACATAGTCTTATGGCCTATTCTGTCAAAAGCAGAGTTAACATTTTTTACTGTTGTTGACATTATGCAATTATAAAGGTAGATGCATCGGTGAATTGTTTCATTGTGCCAGACCTCACGGACTAAAATATTATACACAAATATGCAACTATTAAGAAACAGCATTAACGTTTTCTACCTCCTACATTTTTCCATTCCATATTGTGAAATGACTTGTTTTGGGGGTCGAAAACGGCAAAGTGCGAAAATGGGTTTAAATAAATATTCTTCGGCTTATACTGTTGTACACAGAAAAAACAAATTGATTCAATTTATGAATAGTGTTCAAAAATTGTTTCCAATGTTCAGATTTTTACATTGTATGAACCTAATTCATAAAGCAAAATAAATACTGGTTTCCTTTTTGAATGAAACATAAACATGGGATGTACACTAGCGGTCAAGTATTTTCTGGTGTGTTCGTATTGCAGATCCATACTATTTATTTTTTGAGAGTCCTGTACTATGCCAACATTCCCAAGAAAAAACTTGACGGTGTTGCCATATTTTCGGAAAATATGTATCTCAATTATAATAAAAATTGTACAAAAAAGTGTCCAATTTTTGCGATCATCAGGATAGGTTTGAATCAAATAAAATTGAAAAATTGTACTACCCAGGCAAATATTCGCAGTTTTTTGATTTAGTTTAGTAAAATGGAACATTCTGATAAATCCTACAACAAATTTGGCACGCTTTATTAGGAACGTAGGTTCAATTCTCAACCTGGAAAAGTTACCAAGAACTTTCAGATAAAATCAAGAAATATTCAAACAAAAACTCTTTATTAACCTGCTTTAAATTACTTTTTGATTTCGTTAGATCTCTTCTAAGCTTCGAAAATTGTCAGAAAACAAATACCAAGTGTTAGCCATATTACTTTTAATTGTTTATGGTTCACAAAAACTAAGAGTACGTTTTCACAATTTGCCTCTGTGCTAGCACACAGGCGTGCTCACCCCTGATATAAACGTACTATTGATGCAATATTAAACCGCATGGCCAATAACGATGAAATTGCAATCGTAACTACTCCAGTAGTGGGATTCTCTAACTCATTTTTTGAGTTACCGACAAATATCGGTAACCGACTTTTGTCGGTAACTCAAAAAATGTGTTAGAGAATCGCACTACAGAGTAATAATAATTATAAAAGAATAATAATAATTATAAAAGTTGTATCTAAAAAAGGTACAATTGGTTCTTTGTTTAAAAAATAATACTCTACTCCCATGAGTTAGATATACATAGGCCCGTTCTTACATCTTGTCTTTACCCTGCGTTTACACATGCCAGGACAGTTGAGTTCATGTATTGATTGTCAAAATCCCAAAACTTGCCTGTGTGACGTAGGCGTTCCGACAACTGCAAAAACAATTGTAAAATTATAAATGAAAATCATTGATTTCTTTTCGTTTTCCATTCACATATTTTGTTTTTATACATATTCTTTTGTTTTCAACACATTTCAATTATCATCTCACTTCTTTTTCACAAAAATGTCAAAACTTTGTTAACCCGACTGTCTGTGAAAAAATGATGGACAACTGGAAGATAAGGGGTAGTTTACACTATATGTAAATGTCATATGACATGACATTTTCCATCATTATATAGTCACTAATATGTGCAATATAGGGGATTTTCCTTACGCCATTTACTTTGTGCGTCCACACCAGCAAAAATGTAATAAAATTACGTCTCCATATTGCCTCCGTGGGTAGATATGGAATGTTTTTATTTCGTGTCATATGACATTGATAGATAGTGTAAACTACCTCTAACCGATAAATGTATGTATGTGTTAGTAAATCAGAGTTGTATTTGAAGACAAACTGTTTGTTGTAAACGCCTAGTTAAAGTCCATTTTTGTTATACCTTACTTTAAGAAATGTAGGGAATAAAGCAAGGCTGTTCAAAGTGCGCACTTGGGCTGTCGGTGTGTGTCAATTTGCTCACACACACAATTTAAAAAGAGAGCTTTTGTTTTTGTTTTGAATATTTTCAAAATTACCAATCAGTCTCTATTGAACATTCAATGAGGAAGGTTAAGAGTTGGGCAATCTCGTTCCTTTTATGGCCCCGGCACATACGGTCCGTTTTGTGACACGTTGCGCGTTGAAAACAACAACCACATGTAAAATGTGTAAGTGATGCCAAGTTTGTTCTTGCAGTTTTCATGTGGTTGTTGTAACGCAACGCTCAACTCGCCGTATGTGCCGGGGCCTTTACGGTTCGATCTTTTCCGTTCCGTTCCGCAAAAGGAACTAGGTCGTTCAGTTAGTTCCATAGTTCCTTTTAGTACCAACCTTTATATGTATATCCACACTCATACTCGTTCACTCAGTTCATATCGTTCGTGCTTCTTCTTCATCAAAACAAAAGAAAAATAAATTTTTTCGGCTTTCTTCATGGTAGTTTACAAATATTTAAAACAAATTTACAATCGTTTTGTTAATTAAAAATACTTCAATTGCTTTTTTTAATTCGGCAAAGATCAGTTTAGAAGAAATGAAAAGCGAAATGACACTATGAGATTTCTTATTCACTAATAGAAGACAGGGAGAGGAGAGAGAGACAACTGATGTTAAATGAACTGTTGGAACTAACTGAAAGAGAAGAGCAAAAAGAATGGGAGAAAAACGAACGAGGGAGGAACGAGGAATAGTCGCACCTAGTACCGGTCTTTCCTTTTGTGGAAGGTTCTAGGAAGGTTCTGTTTTCGATTTTGTCCATGGCACAATTACCCAGGTAGTGGCATCGTAAAATTTTGAATATGTTATGTCAAAACTTTCTCTATGTTGTTGGGGAAATTACAACAAAAATAATTTTTTTATAAAGGGATTTGACTTTTCATCTTCGATCAGCTGGCGTGATACCACTACCTGGTAGTTCTGCCATGATTTTGTCTATGAATTTATATGCGTACACTGAAAAAATGAATGAAGATACTGAATACGAATTTTTATTTGCCGAACATAATTACGGCAAATTAGAGTGTTTGGTTTGTCAGCGCACTTTGGCGCAACAAATTATAACATCAACCAAGCCATATTTGGTCAAAATAAAATAATTCTTTTAGTTTAAATTTTGAAACATAAAATAAAAAAAAAACTTGTACAATATTTCTCACAGTCTACAGAGGCAAAATGAAAACATTGAAATTTGTGTATTTCAAAACCAACACAATAACAAAATTGGTCTGTTCCTTTACTTTTGAAAATAGCACAACCGGCAAAAGTAGTAAAAGTTGTAAACTGCTCCCATATGAATTGTATGGTGTCTAAAGTTAAGGGAACGCTTTTGGAGTAAAAAGTGGTAAAACTTGAAGATTCTTGCACGTAAAGGAACAGAGCTAATGTATTTGTATGTGTGTGAGCAGGCCTAGAATAAGGTTAACATTACCAGAGATTTATTATTACATCTGCCATTTAAAATAAATGTTAAATTTTGTAAAAATATGGCAATATCAAGCAAAAAAGACCGTTCACATCAAATTTACTCAATTCTGATTGGTTGATTTGGATTTGCTCTCAAAAATTGTTCTTGTTTTTGGTGAAGCAAACTCTCGGGCGCACTTTAATTTTTAAAAGAAACACAAACCTCCTTTTAATTTTTCTGACACTTATTATTAAAGGAAACATGTAAGAACAAAAAAGGGTTATCTGTCCGATACCGGTCAAAATTTAACTACAGAAAGGATGTAATAATGGGCCTTAGGAAATAAAATAAATGAATAATGGCCCCGGCACATACGGCGCTTTGAGCGTTGCGTTACAACAACCACATGAAAACTTCAAGAACAAACTTGGCATCACTTACACATTTTTCATGTGGTTGTTGCTTTCAACGCGCAACGCGTCGCACAACGGACCGTATGTGCCGCGGCCTTAAACCAGCCGTTAAAAATTCACATTAAACGTAAAGCCGTTGTTACTATTGCTTTGGCTGGCATTGAATTTTTCTATACTGCAACGTGGCAACACTACTCAATTGTTAGTTATCAGCAAACAGCTGTTGTGAGGTGGCAGAGGTGGCAACCACTATTTCACGATACAAAAACAAAACAACAGAATGTCTACTACTAGCCTCTCTTTGTGGGTGTTATGTGTTTAGTGATTTTTGCCTATGGCTGTCTTTGTTCAAATTGTATATTAAAGCCAACATTTTATTATTTTAAGATACACGGGAACAGTGTTTGTGCAATTGTTATGATATAAATAAATAAGGACTTTGTATTTAAACAACAATTTAAAT
Source organism: Musca autumnalis (assembly GCF_047663935.1). Classification (NCBI taxonomy): domain Eukaryota; kingdom Metazoa; phylum Arthropoda; class Insecta; order Diptera; family Muscidae; genus Musca; species Musca autumnalis. The sequence goes on from NW_027411977.1 coordinate 48,388,471, forward strand.
ACATTTGGGTAGTATAAAACTAGTGTTTTATTTGTGGAACAAAGAAAAACAAGTCCTACCAACTTCAATAATGATATCCCTTGAATTAAGTGTATTGACCTTAAACGTATGGTAAGTGAGCAGAATAATAATCGACAACAATGAAAAAAAAAAAACACCACACTTTGCAAATAGATAAACTATTAAACACGTTATAGGGGGAAACGAGACATTTGATTAAATGTTGTTAATTGAAGGTCAATTAAATTATGTTTTTTCTATCTAATGTTTGTTCCTGTTTCTACTTTTAGGGGTATACCCTTTGTCTCCTCCGATCGCGCCGAACGTATGCAACACATTGGCAAAGAGTTAAGTTCGGGCAAATATGATATTGTATCTCTGCAAGAGGTATGGACGGAAAAGGATAGCGTGACTTTACAGGAATTAACAAAAGCAATATTGCCTTATGCTCATTATTTTTATAGGTAATTATAGTATAGTAATTTTATGTATAAACATCTCAAAATTAGAAAGTTTTCAAATTCCATAAAGCAGTCTCTATGCCTTTTACTAAATTATGTTTTCTTTCTTTTGCTAGTGGCGTTATTGGTGCTGGCCTCTTGGTCTTATCAAAATATCCCATTGTAAGCACACTTTTTCATTCATGGACAGTAAATGGATATTGTCATCGTATCCAGCATGCCGACTGGTTTGGGGGAAAAGGTGTTGGCATGTGCAGAATACGTGTCGGGGATCGGTATGTTCATCTTTATAATGCTCATGTAAGTATTGATGTGTAAGTCACAATGAACCAAGAGTTTTTAACATAATTGTATATAGTAGGAGCCAGTTTTAACTTGCATCCACGTTAGATAAATAGGTTTTATATTGTTAAAAACATACAATCTTGCCCTATTAGTTTTGAAATATACTATAATGGGATTATGTGCCATTATTCATGACAATGTATCAACATTGTTATTGGGTACAATATCGAGCATTAAATTCATTAATTATTTTACCTTTTTGCGACGATATATTTAAATGTCTTTCATTTCTGTCTGTTGAGTATGAAGTCGATAAGAAGCTTTATCTCTTAATTTTTTGATCGTCATTGACATTTTTAATTGTATTAAAATGAAAATGATTTTTAAAATTAACAAAACAATAAAAAACACGGACAAAAGAGTTGAAACCAAAAAATCATCTAAACTGTACCCAACTTTGAATTAGTTTGCAATCTAATAACAAATGCACATAATAATGAAAATGAATACATGTGTGTATAACCAAATTAGTTTGGTCTATCATTATGAGTATGAGAAATGCATATTTATGTTGTTTAATGTTCTAGCCGTTTTAACTACAAATGGACACACATATAAAATTATTCAATTAAGCGTATCAGTACTCTACTGTTCTGTGCATTAAGAAACTTTTTTTTTGTTTTCTTCTTGTATATATATTTTTTTGTTGTTGTCTACAATGCAAGCATTGAGATAAGAATTGAAAAAATGTAAAAGTTTAAGTGTTGTTGCTAACCTTTTGTCCGTTTCTGTGATTGTTTCAGAGGAACATATTTTCACACCAAAGTTTATACTTTCTGAGGTTTATCCACAACTTGTTTGATTTTGATTATCCCACAAACAAACCAAAAGGCGTAAGAAGAAACTTATCTCAAGTCAATTAGTACAGCCAAGTTACAGTTTGTCAACTACTTGTTTTCACACTAAGAAAACGAAAACATTTCATGCATTAAAAATGAAAATGCCAAATAGTTGTGATAAAAATCTCGGGTTTTTTGCAAAAATAAGTTTGACTTGTTTAAGACCAGATTGAATGTATCAATAAAAAACTAAGCCACAAAATTCAAGAATAATAACCCCAACGAATAACTAACAAGTAATGTAAGGTGTCTAACAATGTAGTGATGTTTCCAAAATATGTTCCTTAGTTTTCGGTAAATTCTTAAAAATCAAGATGTTTTATGCATTTTATACTTAATGAGATTAACTACTAAGAAGTATCAACAGTATTGGGTATAGAATATCCCGAATATCCCCACTGGGATCGTTGGATACCAGATCATATTACATATAAGCAATGTCCTATAGGTATCAAACCTGGAATAATTCGAATATAGATAAAAAAATTTCAAAACAAGTAAAAAAGTGTCAGTCGGCTTGCCGACAGATATTTACTCTCAGCCAATGTGAAGTGAAACTTTCACCTACGGACAGATCGAATGTATTTAAGGTCTCTTCAGAATTTTGTGGCCCTTTTTGGAAATTTAAACATGCCGACAAGAATGTGGATTAGTAATTAACTGCACTAAGACACAAATGTTGAACTTTTGTGGGGCAGGTACCCTTAGGGAGGACCGATATGGGCCATTTTAGAAGTTAAACTAAATGTTGGCAAAATATTAGGAGAAGTTTGGACCTAATTGGTTGCCCCATTCAAGTGATATCGTCCTAGCATTTTAGTGACATTTTTTAAATATTGGGGAGAAGTACCGAAAGTTGTGGACCGATATTGCTCCATTAAAGTAAGTTTCGATATAATATGACGAAGATCAAATGTTGGACCAAATCGGTTGAACAGTTCGAGAGTTATCGTGCTCTCCGACCGCCACATATGGTGACATAGGGGTTTTTTACACCTTTCGGGCTGTTTTACCACGAAATATGGATTTGCCCCTGAAAAAACGTTTACCGTCATAATGGAGGTAGCGAATGCAAATAGCTTCAACAAAAATTAAATTGATTCGAGAGCAGGTCTTAAAGTGAACTAATCCTAAACTTTGTGTGAGAGGTACCAGAAGGAGTAGACAAATATAGTCCATATTCGAACCTGATCTATATCTGGTAGATATATTAGGATGTGCAAAGTGTGGATTAAATCGGTCACTCCCTTCAAGAGTTATCGTGCGCACAATTTTTCCGAACATTTTTGAACTTTTGTGGGGGAGGTACCTGAAGGAGTGGACCGATATAGCCCTTCTTCGAACTTAAACTAAGTTTGGGCAAAATATTACTAAAGCCAAAGTTTGGACCGAATCGCTTGATCCATTCGAGAGCTATCGTGCGCTCCAGCGAGACAGACAGACGGACGGACATTGCTCAATCGACTCCAAATTGTCTGAAATTGGGGTCTAAAACCATTATTTCGATGAGGCACATTTTCATCGTATCAAAGTGTATATACCCTCGTTAGCATAAATGCTGAGGGTATAAAAATGACAAGATGAAAAGATATGTTCTACGTCGAATCCCTTCCCTTCGATGAGTAACAACCACAATTTACAATGGATGAGTTTGTCAATTCCACGGCAGCGGCTTCTTTCGTACCGAATTGACCCGAAAGCACAGTGTTTCACCCAGCAGCTGCCAAACCAGCATCATACCTATGTTTCTACGTAGGTTTCAATCTGCTACAACAGCAAAATAGGTGAGGTTGTGAATGTCATCGGGAGCTCTAAATCATCCAAAGCGTTACGCCCTGATGGTATATCCTTGAAAACACACAGAAGTCTATAAAATGGGCAGATTGATTCCACTACTGAAGGCAGACAAGGATGCCAGAGACGGTGAATTGTTGAGGCCGATTTCGTTCTGTTGCCCGTAGAAAAGAGTCTTGAGGCTTTAGAAATACCTACCCTGTTGGCGCTCATCAACAGCACCACAACAGTTTTGTACGCCATCTCCACACATATTGGCTGAGGACTCAACCAGAACAAGTCGTGCTAAAGGACACTGTTGATAGCGCTTGTCTTGTCAGAAGTTTTTGATACTGTCAAGCACTCCACGCTGTTTGAGACCATTGAGCAGACTACCATCCGGTCAAGTTTGAAACGTTGAACAATCAATTATATGTGTGGACGCCATTCGTGCGTGGAATTCAGGAACAATAAATCGAAGCCCCGCAGAGTGAAAAAAGTAGTTCCACAAGCTGGGCTGATATCTCCGGAAATTTTTAACATCTACCTTTCCTGTATTCCACACGGCATTGAGATTTTTATTTATGGGGATGATTGTATCGTCGTCGGGTCATATCATCGATTACATATGTGATAGGTTAAATGTATACATAGCTGACTTAGTGCAGTTGTTCCATCTGAGGAATATTAAAATATATGCCGCTAAATCTACTATTACACTGTTCATAACCAGGACGTCTGAAATGAGACATCTCTGAACATATTGTTCGATGGTGCCCTAACTACTCCAAAATATTGGGTGTACTTTTCGATGCCATGTTGAAGTCGTCCGCGCAAGCCACAACTATTTGCAATACGATCAGAAGTATTGCTCCTGAAGTCGCTGGAACTTGGGATGCGGGCAAAGAAACCTTGTTGTTGACCCCTTATTAAGCAACAGGCCGGTCTGTGGCAAGCTATGCGGCGCCAGTGTGGAATGCAAAATGTAAGCCCTACACAGTGGAAGAATATTCAAACGTGGCAGAATGCCACCTTCAGGACTGCAACAGGGTGGCTCCTCATGTCTTCAGTGGACCATCTACATGAGCAGACACATGCCATAGCCAACTATCGTGTAGTATTGGCTCAACTACGCTCTGCAGCCGTCTGAATTCCTATAGGGCAAGGATCGATGAAACCGTGCAAAACATCTGTCCATCATGCGTTACAAGCCTGCACGACACACTGCACATTTACAACTGCCCTGCCAAAGCTGCTCTACTTCCACATTGTCAAATTTCTTCTATTTGCAGATATCTATCTCCTTCCGCTAACTGATCAAAAAATGTAAAAATGTTCGTTAAAGTGCAATTTAGGGGTCGATCATCGATAACAATTATCGTTGAGTGGCGTTGCCAGTTGTCAAAATTGATCCACGTCTGGCAACACTCAACTGAAGTTGCGAATCTCAGTTGACGAAGCGGCTGTTTTTCAGCAACCACCAATTTTCAGTTGCAGTGAACATTTTTGAAGGAACAAGAAGTAAAATAGAAGGAAAAATAAACATTTTGTTAACAATTATTGATTCTTTGCATCATTAATTAATTTTGTGTATCAATATGGTGAAAATAACGACAAAGCAACAGTTCGAACTATTAATTGATAAACTGAGTGAAAATCCAAACTTAGCCCGAGGAGTTCGGGTTTTTGGTGAAACCAAAGCCACAGCGGATAAAACGTGGAGGTCCATTTCGGACTGTTTAAACAGCCATGGACCTCCAACACTAACACCTGAAGAGTGGCAGAGAGTCTGGATTCACTTTAAAGCAAAGTTGAAAAAGAAAATGGCTCAAAATAAAAGAAACTTCAACGCCACTGGTGGTGGTCCATCACAAGAAGTGAATTTATCGCCTTTGGAGCAGAAAGCAGCAAATCTTTTGCAAATGAATTTGGTGACAAATCCAGTAGGTTCAGTTTATGGTATTGTGGAATGAAGATGAAATAGAAATAATGCCAACTGTTGAAGCGGAGCAAGCCGTTGTTTCTCCTCCCCAATGGACAGTGTTCGTCCCACCACAGAAGTTGCAGAAAAGAGGACAACAAAACAAATCTCCTCAAGTAGCAAACGGCAACACAAAATGAGCTTTTGAGGACTATATCTAATCTGTACATATTCTTCATCATCAAAAAATAATTCCACCGAACTTATCATTTTGACGATCCGAAGATTCAATGGCCAGGTTATATTCCAATCTTGGGTTGTTTTCCAAATTTGCTCGAAAACTCAGCCAAAATATTAAAATATTGTCCAGAATACACAAAACAGTAATCCCAAGCGCAAATTATTTTTGAAATAGTTTTTTTTTTTTTGGCGAATAGAGGTCACAAGTTTGAAAAAACACTGATCGATAACATGTTTATCGACCACCCAGTTGAGTTGACATTAATGGTACAACATTTAATCTCAGTCGCGCAGACAACTGACAACGCAACTCAAGTTTAGTGGCAATGCAAGATCGACCCATTAACTTTACGACTACTTTTTATTGGTCGTTAATTGCCGAAATTATAAGCATTTTAATTTTATCGATTTTTGTCGGTAACTCAAAATATTAGTTGGAGAATCGCACTACTGGGGTCTATCCCAACCTTCGATAATAAAGTAAAAATTAAATAAAATAAGTTTCCGTACTCAAGCTACCCCAAAAAAAATCAATTTCATTACAAATATTAATGAGATGAAAATATGGACGTTTTATTAAAAAATATTTCAAAATACGGAATTGGAATTTGTAAAAATGAAAATGTCTACCACTCTACTATATATTACTATAGTATACCTTACCACCGGTTGACCGTAATGTATTTAAAACCATTTCCCCCATTCACATGCTTGTGTGGTATTTGAAAAATTATTTGGCATAGTGCCCGCTAATGAAAACGATAAATTAATTTGATTTTCTTTTTAAAAAATGTGTATATACAATGTTTCATATTTTGGCATATTCAAATGATGATCATTTATTTTCGACCACCCAACAACAACAAATAAAACTATACAAAATCAAAACACAATTAGTTGGTCAATGACCTGTTGATTGTCTAATACAGACACAATTTTTATTTATCTCAATTGATGATTGCAATATAATTTTCGGCTGATTAAGTGAAAAACAATTTGATTATTATGTTGATTTTTATTTTTAAACCCTTTTTTTAATTGTAGGAATTTTAAGGCTTTACCTAACTTTTTAACAGACTAAGTAAATTTATACCCCATTTTAAACTTGGATAATACTGTTATTAAGTGATTTTGTGATTTTATTAATTACAACACTTTTAATCCTGATTTTTATCAGTCATGCTCTTTGTGTTATTAAACTCAATTCGGTTGCCGCAATGTAAGTCCCAATTTAGATTAGACAAGCTTAGTTACTGCTCTGTTTGTAGGACAGAAATATAAGGGGAGTAGAAGTGAATATATAATCCTAATGGCAAATCCTTTTTATTTTTCAAAGTTAATGTTAGGCCTCATCTCCCACAATTTTCCACACAGCAATTATGAGTTTGTTGAAGAGATAGAGATGACGCATATATAAACCCTTCAATGGAAATTGCAGCAAAAGAATTAATGCAACATGCAAATTCTCTATTTTCCAGCTACATGCCGAATACAATATTAATAATGACGATTATAAAACACATCGTGTTATACAAGCCTTCGATACGGCTCAATTTATTGAAGCAACACGTTGGGATGCGGCTGTGCAAATCTTAGCTGGAGATTTGAATACAAAACCAACGGATATTTCATACAAGTAAGTAGCACCTACACATGTGATTTTCTTCAAAACGTATCCCTAAAATATTTTTTTTTTTCATTTTCCAGAGTTCTCCTGCATACATCGGACATGACGGACACATGTAATTCGGATTTAATAGCAACAAATGAATGCAAACAGAATTCATATACACCGAAAAAGGTATTGGCCAAAAATCCCAATGGATATCGTATTGATCATATTTTCGTACGTAGTGCTGAAACGATTAAAACAACCGTATTGGAATATAAATTACCTCTGCCTCATCGTGTGCCTGGACAAAAATATAGTTATTCTGATCATGAGGCTGTACAAGTGCGCCTATTGTTAAAACCCAAGGAAAGTGGTAACGATGATGAAGATACATGTTCTATTAGACATGTAGATACTGTTCTACCGGAGAATGGTGAAATGCATGATGTAGAATTAACGCCACCACACACACCAACACAAAATGGAAAACCCCACACCAATGGTCATGTGGAAGAAAACTGTGCCTCTGATAAAACTCCAACTAAAGTGGCTGTTATACAGGAATCAATCGAATTGTGTGAAGCACATTTGAGAAAAATAAAAACCGATCGGATTGTGTATTTTACCATATCTTTTATATTACTGGCAGCCTTAATTGTGATGGCAGAATTTCCAGTACCACATGGCTATAAAACCCTCTATTTATTGCTCAAACTTTTGGTATTTGGTGTAATTCTATTCTGTTTATTTATGGGTTCACTGTGGAATCTAATGGAACGCAATGGTACACTATCGGGTAAGACATCAATGGAAATGAAATTGGCCGGGTCCAAATTGTTACCACTGAAAACCGATTGACAAGGAGTAACAGCAATAAACACTTTTCTGAAATGTGAAAATAAAGTGCCATCACCAACAGCTGTGATGTCGTCCACCCTTCCATTATCGACTCTCTCAATGCCAGTAGAATTTGATTTAAAGTCATGCCAGATTAAAGCAACTGTAATGGAAACCAGTCAAACCTTTCCTAATTTGCATAGTCATTCCCTAAAACATTGATTATCATTATCACAGATGTAATATTCATAAAACTTTTTCCAGAGAACAGCTCAAACTGCATTTAAATATTCTATACTTACCTTTAAAGTTAAAACAAACCCAGCTGATCCCCATAAATATTTCATATTCCTTGTGATCATCATATTTTTACATTGAATTGTCTTTTCTTATATCTTTTTATTTCCTTCATTAATTTCTACATCAATTATACATATCATCAGTTAAGCTTAATAATTTGAGTGCTTAATTAGTATTAAGTTTAAAATGGAACCTTGTGGTTTCGATATTGTTATTTTAGAAAATTATCTGCAATTATGTTAAACATTTTTCAAAAGACAAGAAAATTAGTAAGTGGAAAATTTAAAACCACTTTTACGATATAATTTAAATATTTGCAAAAAAAAAACTTTTGCGGCAACCAATAAAAGTGCCAGTTATTCATTATTATATACACTTTTTTCAGCTACACATTGTATTTTTTTATTTACATAATTATTATATAAATTAGCTGTTAATTTTTTAATCGATTTCTTTTATTTTTCGTTAATACATTTGTGCAATTGTTCTATGTTTCAATTTAATCATAAGTTATTGAATAAAAAACGAAGCTATCCCATATACAAATATATGTATCTGTATACATTTGTAAATATAAAGATATTCTATTTTTAATACATACAAATATACATAAATAAATAAAATGATATAGAAATGTATTTTATTTTTGCCTTATTGGGACTAAAGGCCTGGGTACACAAGCTGCCTCGCCTGGTTACCTGGTACACAGGCCTTAAGATCATTGGTTGAGATATTTATAACACTGTGGTACAAAAGTTGACAAAAAATGTTTGCAGGGGTTCTGATGCATAAATTCAGTTTTGTGAGAGTCCATGGAAGACGAAAATACCTTTGGCCTGTTTGGGTCACTTCGTTTTTAGATTTTATAACGGAAATGTAGTGAAAAACGGGGTTTCTTGGATTTGCAACTTTCAACGGGCATATCTTATTTGTTCCACAACGAATTTCTACAGGCTATTTTTTCCTTCAAAGGACAGGCTATTGTCATTCGAACAAGGCCATAGATTTTCAAAATCGGTTAACAAATGGCTAAGTTATAGTGGTTTAAGTGTGACAAAAACGCATTAAAAAGCAGGAATATACCTTTCCTCGTGCTCTAGGCTGCATAGAAGATACCAAACAATGTAATTAATTACATTTCGCAAGAAAGACATTTAGTAAGCTTTCCAAAATGTGAAAAATCTGTTAAATCGGTTGAAAAATACATACAGTCAACCAAAAAAGTCTACATACACCCTATAAATCTCGAGTTTTAAAGGTAAGGAAGCATTTGTATGAAAATCTAAGTACATACATAGTTCTATTTCATATTCCTAATAAACAATATCACAGACAACAAAAAAATATTCCATAATACGAATAACGGTAAATTCTATAAAAATTAAAAAATTAATAGGGAAAAAGTGTACATACACCCAATGAAATATTAATGGGCCCTTTCCGTACAGCGAGGCGAGTCATGTCGCGTCGTCTATCGTCTCTGTGACAAAATTTAAAAAATGCACTACGTACAGCGATAGAAAATAATTGTCGATAACAAGTTATTTTTATTTTATTTTTATTCGTTAGTAAAAATGTACGGCGACAGCTAATTTGTTGTCGCCGGAAAATGAACATTTCGGCGACAAAATTTGACGACGTCAGGCGATATTACCATACGGAATCGAAAAATTGCATTTGGCAACGCGACACGACTCGCCTCGCTGTACGGAATCGGCCCATAAGATTACCGTAAAATTAATGGAATAAATTTTTTACATTTTATTGCTTTATCGAATGTCTCTGGTTGGCTATGATATATTTTAGACAAACTAGGAACATATTTGAGCTTTAATTGGCGTTATTTAAGGTCAGACTTCGCGTATAGCTCGTTAAGGCGGACCCTTTCAGATTTCTTTGAGTTTTTCAGTCTAGTAGTTTATAAAACCCCAGAAAAATACATTGGGACTAATAATTTTGAGATCCTAGAACGTTTTGAAGTTTTTCTTGTGGATAATATGCTCCTGAGCTTCGCTAAATATACGAATTCCTGAGTTTTCTCAAAAATTTTATAGCTTGCATTGCTTATTCCACAAATTTTATGGTAATCTTAATATTTCATTGGGCGTATGTACACTTTTTCCCTATTCATTTTTTAATTTTTATAGAATTTACCGTTATTCGTATTATAGCTCATTTAGACTAGCCCTAAATCCTCGACTGGATTTAATAAATCCAGTACAAATCTCATTGCATTTAGATATACATTTTGGAGGATTTAAATGGCAGTCAGCTGATTTTTGTTCATAGCACAATTACCAAGGTAGATGCATCAGCCCATCTGAACGAATGTGAAACGTCAAAGAATTGTTTGTAAATTGAATTCGTCTCAAAAAACATACGCCAAATTACAAATGTATTGTTTAATACTGAAAATGTTAGCACATTATGCTACTAATGCTAACTAAAGAGCAAATAAAGAATAATTTTATCGCAGTTTGCCCATCTAAAATAAATAAACGAATTATTTTATCGTTTAGACATCATAAATATTAGTCTTGGTTGATTAAAATCAACTTTGTACATCAACACGAATTTAATTTTTCCGCCTTGTTTACAAATTTTTACATTTTAAATTATTTTTAGTGTAGCAATTCACCGATGCATCTACCTTGTTTCTTGTGCCAGCTTGCAACTTTTTGTATTTTCTAGCAACATGTTGCAAAAAACAGAGTTGTATACGAGGTTTTATGCCAGATTTAAAACAAATCCACCCAATAGGAGGATTAATACCCCGGTTACACTATTGAAGGTTAACCCACTGGGTTTAATAGATCCAGTGGGTTAATCTTTGCTGGTTACACTTAGCTTTTCGAGGATATAAACTGTCAGCTGATGTTTGTTTACGTATACATACAAAATAACTAATAAAGTCGTGTTTAACACTTTTACAATTTCTCGCATGAGATATCCTCCCCTCTTTGCTCATATTGGTATATTTTACACACAGGGATACATTTTTGTATCAAGGTATCAACCGTACTTTTTGTTAAAAAAGTGTCTAATGTAAAAAAATAAATAATTTTATGATTTTCAAATAACTTTAGATTTGTTAACTCCATAAAATCTCATGCGACCAATCGTAAACGTGTAAAACACGACAAACTCTGTTGCAAAAACAGTTGCAACTTTTGGTACTTTTTGAGTAGAGTTGGATTTTTTTGCACAAATACCGAATACAACACTGTATTTTTGGTGGATTTGTGCCGGATTTAAAATAAACCCAGTTGTGAGAGGATTTAATTTTTGTATGGCAAATCTGGTCAGATTTGACCAGATTAAGCACTAAATCCTCATAAAGTGGGTTAACCCGGCAAAAAACTGTAGTGTAACCGCACTATTATTGTTGTATGGGAAATCTGGTAGATTTTGGCTAGATTTAGCAAATAAAATATATGTATTTTTGTTGTATGTACCCCACTGGGTTTAATAGATCCAGTGGGTTAATCTTTGCTGGTTACACTTAGCTTTTCGAGGATATAAACTGTCAGCTGATGTTTGTTTACGTATACATACAAAATAACTAATAAAGTCGTGTTTAACACTTTTACAATTTCTCGCATGAGATATCCTCCCCTCTTTGCTCATATTGGTATATTTTACACACAGGGATACATTTTTGTATCAAGGTATCAACCGTACTTTTTGTTAAAAAAGTGTCTAATGTAAAAAAATAAATAATTTTATGATTTTCAAATAACTTTAGATTTGTTAACTCCATAAAATCTCATGCGACCAATCGTAAACGTGTAAAACACGACAAACTCTGTTGCAAAAACAGTTGCAACTTTTGGTACTTTTTGAGTAGAGTTGGATTTTTTTGCACAAATACCGAATACAACACTGTATTTTTGGTGGATTTGTGCCGGATTTAAAATAAACCCAGTTGTGAGAGGATTTAATTTTTGTATGGCAAATCTGGTCAGATTTGACCAGATTAAGCACTAAATCCTCATAAAGTGGGTTAACCCGGCAAAAAACTGTAGTGTAACCGCACTATTATTTTTGTATGGGAAATCTGTTAGATTTTGGCTAGATTTAGCAAATAAAACCTGATAATGGGCTAAATCCGGCTAATGGTGTCATATCTAAATGGCATATTATGGAATATATGTATTTTTGTTGTATGTAATATTGTTTATTAGGGATATGAGATAGAACTATGTACTTGGATTTTCATAAAAATGCTTCCTTACCCTTAAAGCTCGAGATTTATAGGGTGTATGTAGACTTTTTTGGTTGACTGTACACAATATTTTACTATGTCCCAAAAAGTCCCAATTTACATTAGGCGAGTTTACTTGCGGCAATTGTCAGTTTGATGGAGAGAGAGGTGAGGCATATGGTAACCCTTTGCCCCTCAACCCCCTCTCTCACCTACAAACTGACAATTGCCGCAAGTAAACTCGCCTAATGTAAATTGGGACTATCACAATTACATTTTTTGAATTGTCGACTCCACTGGCACTATATTTTTCATGCCAGTAAAATTTTGAACTAGCTGCCAGTGATATAACGAAATTGAAAAAAAAGTTTCCGATACATACTATTTTTATAATCCTGTACATTTTTGTTTCTTTTAAGAATGCAAAGTTTTAATGCATATTTTCAAAAAGGTTATGAAACACAAATAATACATCTCGGTAGTTGTTATATATTAGTGGTAAATAAAGACACAATTTTGATGTTTTTCATGAAAATATATGTATATAGTTTGTGGGGTCTACAATGATTATTTCGAGTAGTTACAAACTTAATATACCCTCATCCATGGTACAATAATTCATAGGTAGGCCAGGTATGAGAATCGCCAAAAAATACAACCCTGTCGCTATGGCTTAAAACGTCAAAATTGTTTTTATGAATGATAACGGATGAGTAAACAAAGAAGAAGAAGAACGAAATGTTGAAATGAAAACAAAACAGAGTTGAATTTTTTGATCAATAATAAATATCAACTCTGCATGTCAACACGGTTTCGACAGATTAAGCCATAACAAAAAAAAAAAATTGTAATCAGCTGTTAGCTGTGGCCTACCTAAGAATTATTGTACCATGCCCTCATCCTATGGTGGAGGGTATAAAAATAATTTTTGGGTGTTATATACCGTTATTTAATGCCAAACTTCTTGTATATCTCGTTAAAGCCGTCCCTTGGTGATTTCTTTCCCTTTTAGGTATTTGAGTATATAAAAGCCACAATATTAGTGTCAGTTTATAGATTTTGAGATCCTAGAAAGCTTTTTAGTTGACCTTGTACATAAACACACCTTCCTGAGTGTCGATAAATTCAAATTATTCCTGGGATATCTCAGGAAGCTAATAGATTCCTCGGAATTATTGGCTCTAATTACATACAGAAGACCTTAAATTGTGTTTTAATATGGTCTTATATAATCCTTGGACACCAATTGAATCAGAAATGTACAATTATCCGATACTTTCCGACCCTATATTGACGGTAATGTTCATAATACGAAAACTACATACGTTGTTCACAGTGTAAATATCATGCTTTTTGGTAGTGACTATATTTTGATGCTTTGGGAGCAGGTTTTTAACAGAATATTTCACATTTCTGATTCAATTGGTGTCCAAGGATTATATAAGACCATATTAAAACACAATTCAAGGTCTTCTGTATGTAATTTGAGCCAAGAATTCCGAGGAATCTATGTGGAGTTATTATTTCACAACATCCTTCGATGCAGTCCACACGGAGTTATGAAAAATGCACTCCGTTCCATACAATTTATAAGCAGTTGCTTTAGAGATCCCTATAAAAAAACAGTTGGTTGATCCTTACCCGCCGCTGGCGAAATCATTTATTCTAAAAATTTGAGAGATTGTATACATTTCTAAGAGCTTGTTATAAAATAAATACAAATTTAAGTTGCGAACTTTTTTGCGTTAATTCACGAGACGAAAATTTTTAATGGAGTGCAGTTGGAGTCCATGTCGAAAGCTGAACTAGTGATGGGAAGGCAACATAAAAAACCTTTGGATGATGAAGCAAAATCAGATGCGCTTGGATTAATTGGAGAACGTAGAAAGTAAACTCAAATGTGATTGAATTTAATGTAAACTTTTTTAATTTGTGTTTATAACCATCAAAAAAATTTGAAAGTTTTGCAATTGGAGTTATGATTTCACAACATCTTTCGATGTAGTCCAACAGAGTTATGAAAAATGTACTCCGTTCGATACATTTTATAAGCAGTTGCTGTAGAGATTCCTACAGAAAAAGCAGTTGGTTGATCCCTCACATGTCTTCAAAATATAAGCAAGAGTTGGTCTGTTCCTTTACTTTTAAAAGTGGTAACAGTGGCAGAAAATGTTAAAAGTGGTAAACTGCTATCAAAAAATTGTATGCTATTAAAAGTAAGGGAACACTTTACAGGTTAAAAATGGTAAGAAATGGTAACCTCAGGTAAGTAAAGGAACACAGCTAGTGCTGTGTGCTGTGGAATCAAAATGGAGTGCATCCTAGCTGCGCGCTCTCTTGTAAAATTCATAAGTGAATTCATAGGAAAAATGTGTACTCCAACAGCAAATGTACCGTACACTTGTAGTGATTCAACTGCATCCGCGGATGCAAACTTTTTGCTGAGCCCAACAAAAAAATTGGAAGTTGTGCAATTGGAGTTATGATTTCACAACATCTTCAAAGACGTATAGCAATAAAGACCTGAACAAATGCATTTTCCAAAAACATATGCTAATAGTTCCATATTTTGGTTACAGATGGCTACACAACTCACTGGAATTGATAACAGCAATGCCAATCGTTTTTGATTCCCATTTCTCGCGGCAGAAAACATTATTTCTTTTCTTTTTTTATTGTTCATTCAATGAAAAAATCAAAAGCGAATGCCGTCAAACTTTAGTTTTAATGTTTTTCTTGTCAATATTCCAATGAATAACAGTTTTCGTTTAACAGAATGTTGCTATGATGTCGTAGCAACAGAGGTTAACTCCACCTACAGTTAATTTTTCACAATTGACTTTTCCTATCTTGTAATATTGACATCTTTCGATGTAGTCCAACAGAGTTATGAAAAATGCATTCCGTTTTATAAATTTTATACGCAGTTGCTTTAGAGATCCCTTTAAAAAACAGTTGGTTGATCCCTACCCGTCGCTGCCGACATAATTTCTTCGAAAGAGAAGCAAGTGTGAATATATTTCGAAAAATTTTTTATAAAATAAAAAAATACAAACTAAAGTGGCAAATATTTTTGTGGTAATTTACGAGACGGAAATTTTTAATGGGGTGGAGTTGGAGTCGAAAGCTGAACTAGTGATGGGAAGGCAACATAAAAAACCTTTAGGATGACAAAGCAAAATCAGTTGCGCTTGGATTAGATGGAGGACGGAGGAAGTACACTCAATTGTGATTGAATTTAATGGAAAATTTTTTAATTTGTGTTTATATAATAAAGTTCTTTGTATTCTTGTTTTACACAAATAATAAATGCATTTTATTTATTCTGGGATATTTCGCAATAGCTTGCATTTTTACTGCATCTTTAGATTGATTAAAAACACAATCCAAAGAGTGCCTTTAAATTCAATCCAAACGACTACATCAAAAGCTGTGATTTGGATCGAAAACAGAGTGCATCATAGCTGTGTGCTGTGAAAGCAAAATAGAGTGCATCCTAGCTGCGCGCTCTCTTGTAAAATGCATAGGAAAAGATGTACTCCAACGGCAAATGTACTGTACACTTGTAGTGATTCAACTGAATCCGCGGATGCAGACTTTTTGCTAGGTATTGGCCTGTTCCCGTACTTTATAAAGTGGTAAAAGTTGTAAAAGTCGTAAACGATTTCCATATAAATTTTGTGTACGGGAACGCAAAATGTGTAAAAGTGGTAAAAATTGTAAAAACTGTTTAGTTCTGGAACAGAGCTTATGTTTTCAGCACATTTGAATTATCATCTCACTTCTTTTTCACAAAAATGTCAAAAATTTGTTAACTGTCTCTGAGAAAATGATGGATAGCTGGAAGACAGCCTACAAGTGTATGTATGTGTTAGTAAATCAGAGTTGTATTTTAAGACAAACTGTTTTGTGCAAACGCCTAGTTAGGAGATTGGTTAATGCAGACGAGGATAATCTCCGTTATGAGGATTTATTTGACGTATTCGCAATGCATTTGACAATTGGATTCCACCGCTGTATCCTGTTATATGTAAACGTACTATTACTAACAAATACATGGAAAAATCGAAAGTCGATTAGGAATAACCGATTATACCGCACAGCCAATAGTCGAATCATTCCACTACTAATAGTCGATTTATCGAACATAGACTTACGTATCCCTACTCTGTTCTCTGATTGTATTTTCCTGATGAGTTTTTTGCAAATATAAATAAATAAATAAATTCAACAAAAATAATCATACAGAAATAAAAAAACGAAACTGAGGAATAAAGCAGAATACAAAATATTGTAGCATTGGTCAATTTTACAATGGACAATATTGCGAAAAGAAATACGACTGAAGAAAATTACGAATAGAGAAAAAAATTGTATTGAAGAGCAGGAGCAAAACGAGAAAGAGGCATAAGTACGTGAAACAAATTGTCAGAATCCTGTTGTGTGCAGGAAGACATAACTCTTGCAGAGGAATTCATATTTAATTTCTTCTGCCAACAACTAATCTTCATCGTTGACGTTGAATAAAATAAAAAATTGGCAAAAATTGAAGAATTTCAGCAACAGGACAACAATAATAACGGCGTCATGTGGGACTCCTCGTCGATGTTCCTAAGCACTTTGACGCCAAAATTTTATGTCGCATTAACGGGGACATCCAGTCTAATATCCGGCTTGATATTGATATTTGAATGGTGGTATTTTCGTAAATATGGTACATCGTTTATAGGTAAGTGTCAGTTGTTAGGATAATGAAGAGAAATGTATTTTATAATGACAGGATATGGAATGTTTTCTTTGGTGAACATTTGAAATTGGATAGTGAGATCCACGTTGATCGGTCTAGAAAAAAAGGGTTGTTCAAGGATCGTTTTTATCGAAGGAAGTCCTTGTTTGGGCTGGATTCCTATCGATTCAATTCAAACGAATATTTTGTTCGCGTAGCCGAGATTTGTTCCTGTCCATGGCATATTACTGTTGTGAAAATTTCAGATCGATCCGAATTCAGTCCAAACACAACCTTGTGGTCCTGTTTACAATGGTGAAACTTTTTCCATATTTCCAAAAACCTTACCACAATTCCCTTGCTTCGACTTCATCCTACTGTGTGTACTGTGTGTAATAGTTCTAGCTTTCAAATATTCTCTATTGCGTTTGGATTTAGGACTATTTTGTAGACAAATGTGAAGTTGGATAAGGATACTTCGGAGGTCCATATCTTGAGAATTATAGTTTCCTTAGGACAAAGGTTGGAACATTCCTAGTTTTTGACTATAATCGTCTGATCGATTTGATATTTTTACCGTAGATAGATGCCCTGATTATGAAAATATAGAATTTTGCCGGCGGTCATAACCGGTTATCCGATTATTTGAACCGATACTACGGGTAAAAAACCGGATATATAACCCGGTATTCTGGGCCGATATGGGTATCAAAAGAAAGCTTAGGAAAACACCTAGTCAGAAATGTAATATTGCCAGCTGTATATAAACCGGTTACAATTCTAGAGCAAATTTTGGTTACGCGGGCAAAAGTTCCTTTAAAATTGTAAGTTTTCTTAAGTAGCCGGCATTCGGCCGGGGATTTAAGACTTTCTCCTATGGACAGATGCAAATTTCGCGGACTAAAGTTTCCTTAAAATTTCAAGTTTTCTTAAGTAGCCGGCCTTCGGCCGAGCATTAAAGACTTCCTCTTATGGACGGGTTCAAATTTAAGCTACGCAGACAACAGTTTCTTTAAAATTGTAAAAATTTTTGTAAGAATTTTTAAGCAAAAAATATAATAAAAATACACTTTTTTCTCTCACTCCCAAACCGGGTTTAGCATCTTAACAGAAAATAAATCATTAAAAATGTGATATTTAAGGCTCTCTTTTGATACCCATATTGGTTCATAAAACCCGGTTATATATCCGGTTTTTACCCGTAATTTCGGTTCAAATAATCGGATAACCGGTTATGACCGCCGGTAAAATTTTATATTTTCGTAATCAGGGCATCGAGATCTATCTATGGTAAAAATTTCAGATTTATCCGACAGTTATAGCTAAACTAGGAATAAGCCAGATTTCCTACGTCGATACTTCTTTATATGGCCGGCCTTGTGACGGTACATGTAAACATTTTATGCGTACATGTAAACATTTACGTTACTGTGTATTTAAATGCTAATATTTCTTGTTGATATCCTATCAAAAATACTTCATATTTTCCTTTCTTTTCTCTATTTCATGTTTAAGAACAAGTTTCCATAAACCACATCAGTCCCTGGATAAATGGCAGTGATTCGAATTCCGATTCAAATGGCAATGGCAGCAATGGAAATGGTAATTCCGGCAGTGGTGGAACCTCGAATGGTATTACCGGAGGATCTGGCGGTAATGGTACCACCTCAAGTAGTGGACAACAAATGCCCGAATGTAAAGTATGGCGTAATCCATTGAATTTATTTCGTGGAGCCGAATATCAACGCTTCTTTTGGGCTACAAGCAAAGAACCTCTAACTTATTATGATATGAACTTGTCAGCTCAAGATCACCAAACGTTCTTTACATGCGAAGGTGATGCACGCAAAGAGGAATATGAAATAATGCAAACGGCGTGGCGAGAACGTAATCCTGTGCAACGTATTAAATCAGCCCATAATGCTATCGAAATTAATCCAGATTGTGCTCCTGCCTATATACTCTTGGCGGAGGAGGAAGCAACAACTATTGTCGAAGCAGAACGAATATTACGGACAGCTCTGAAGGTGGCCGAACAGAATTATCGTAAATCACAAGCAACACAACATCAAGGTGCCGTGGCCGAGGGCATACATCGTCGTGATACAAATGTTCTAATTTACATACGACGACGATTGGCCATGTGTGCCCGCAAATTGGGCAAGCTAAAGGAAGCTGCTAAAATGTTTCGTGATTTAACAAAAGAAATTCCTTCAATTATGAATGTTCTAAACATTCATGAGAATCTCATTGAAACCTTGCTGGAGATGCAAGCGTATGCTGATTGCCAAGCAGTTTTAGCCAAATACGATGACATTTCCTTGCCCAAATCGGCTACCATATGCTATACGGCAGCATTGCTAAAAGCTAGAGCGGTTGCTGACAAATTTTCACCTGACATAGCCTCGAAACGGGGTCTCAGTCCGGCCGAAATGTGTGCTGTGGAGGCTATACATAGAGCGGTTGAATTTAATCCTCATGTGCCGAAGTATCTGCTAGAAACAAAACCCCTCATTCTACCGCCGGAGCATATTTTAAAGCGTGGCGATTCCGAGGCATTAGCTTATGCGTTCTTTCATCTAAAACACTGGAAAAATATTGAGGGCGCATTAAACTTGTTGCACTGCACTTGGGAGGGTACATTCCGAATGTTACCGTATCCTTTGGAACGAGGTCATCTATTCTATCCATATCCAACATGTACAGAGTGTGCTGATCGCGAACTATTACCGGCATTCCATGAAGTTTCCGTCTATCCCAAAAAGGAATTGCCCTTTTTTATACTCTTCACAGCAGGCCTGTGTTCGTTCACAGCATTGTTGGCTCTCTTAACACATCAATACCCGGAACCCATGGGATTGTTGGCGCAAACAGTACTTACCTGGATATCGTATCCATTTCAATTGCTCAAGGAACGTATTGAAGCATTTTGGCCTTGCAATCTATTGCAACATATATCAAGAGTTTAAATACAAACAGCAGACGATCCAATCTGTTTCCTTATTATACCAAGAGTACACAATAACAACAAGAAACGCCGTATTCATGTACTACATCCATCACAAGCAACCAAGTCCACAATTATTGCTACAAACACACACATCCATACACCACAACAAGCACATTTGTTCTCGCACAAATTCTCGTTGCAAAATGCTGGCAAATCTACAGTACGGGTAGAAGAAGTCGGTTGTTTCAGCTAAATTTTAACTTCAGTTATTATTTACCGTTATTAATTATTTTCTTTAAGACTCCCCCGTGTTCCATTTATTTTTAAATGCACACTTAAAACCAATCCACCATCATCAACCTCAACTCAGACAAACGAAATTGTTTATTTTTTTTTTACAAAAATTATCTGAGTTAATAGCTTTTTTTCATTTTTTTGTATTTAAAAAAACAGAAAAAAAAGTTCGATTCATTTTTATTTATTGTTTTGTTATAATGAAAAAAAAAATATTATTACTTTTTATTCAAAACTAATTGAAGCCCCCCCTTACCCAAAAATTGTAAAACATAAGATGAACACAATCTTAAAAATTAAATCCAATACATGAAAAATTGAAAATAAAATTATATATATATTGTATTTATAAACAAGAGTAATAAAATCATATTCTCAAAATAAATTTACTAAAAACTCAATAAACTTATTTTGAAAGAGAAAAGAATAATAAAACAATCTGTGGGCCTATTCTGTAACTTTTTAACAACTTTACTCATTGTTTATTTTACAAAAATTTCATTTGTTTGTTTTATTGTTGTTACAAAAACAAAAGAAATTTAAACAATACATATCGATAGTTGTTGAAAGTTACAGAATAGGCCTACAGGTATGTGATGAATTTCGAATCGATTTGTAATGAAAACGATTTGCCCAAAACGAGTGAATTGTTTTTAGATGTGATGGGATCCGAATCGAATTTCAATTCCACGTTGTTTCAATTTCATTAAATTCCCACAAACAAAAAACGGACTGGTGATCCCTATTCTGGAGTTTAAAGAAGAAAAATAGAAAAAACACTTTTTTAGTCTTGGCGATGGCAAAAGCCGAAAAAATGTAATAACAAATAAAATAAATTTGTGTTCTTGTTTAAATTGGCCTATATGGAAGGTTAGTGTGGAAATTCTTGTCCCATTACATGAGGCGAACTTTACAAACAGTGCAAACAACATATTAAGCGGATGTCTTCACTAATCTAGAGGAAAGAAACATGTTCAAAGTAGATTTTTGATCCGTGATTTT
Source organism: Musca autumnalis (assembly GCF_047663935.1). Lineage (NCBI taxonomy): Eukaryota > Metazoa > Arthropoda > Insecta > Diptera > Muscidae > Musca > Musca autumnalis. The sequence continues at coordinate 48,409,975 of NW_027411977.1, forward strand.
TTATCGAAATATCAAATATTTTCTTAACAAAATATACTAAATATAAGGCAAATAAATGTAAATTTATCTATTCTATATCCGAGTTTAAATTTCTAGCTTTTTTTCCTAAAAAATATATCAAAATTCATTACATCGTTTATAAATCGACCCCAAAAATATGACCGTTTTCAAACCGAGAAAAATAAACGATTATCGAATTGCATCACACGTCTTTTCGATCAATTTTTCCATAGAACAAAATGGAATATGAAACCGATATCGAAAACAATTCGATGTCGGAAAATGTACATGCATCACACCTACAGTCGTTTTTGACTCGTTTTGAGCTCGAAATCGATTTCCATCACATACCTGTAGTGCGATTCTCTAACTCATTTTTTGAGTTACCGACAAATGTCGGTAAAATTAAAATGCTTATAATTTCGGTAGTTAACGATATTATTCGGTAAGTTAGCTACCAATAAAAAGTAGTCGTAAAGTTCTACCGATAGCAACAATGTTGTCAACTTTTATTTGAACTTTTCATTTATAATTTTGCGTTTTAATGTTACCGATTTTTGTCGGTAACTCAAAAAATGTGTTAGAGAATCGCACTACTGAATGTTAATTTGGGGTTTTAAAAGTGTATTTGGAGTGTTCAGGTTTTGCATGCTAATCGCCATCATACTTTTAATATGAAAACTGAGTCTTAATCTTAGAATCCCGCGACAGTTTAATGGAAGTGGTTTAGGGCGATGCCATGACTTCAGTTGATCTTTTGTGTTGGTTCAAAGATCCGATCGTTTCTTAAGTATCTCTTATAAAATAATAGGAGATTCACATAAAATGATGTTATGCCAAAGATGTGACTTGCACCTATGATCGGGGACGTTTGCTTAAAAAAAGCTTACCGGTCTTCTTAGTGACTCCACTGGTTAGTGCTGTCTTTTTCTTCTTCGACATATGTTTTCATATGTCAATTCCACCATGTTTGGGGTGGAATTTTAAAGTGACATGAGACACTAAGTCTATGTTGCCACTTTCACGGGTAGGTTAGTGCTGTCGATTTAAAACTTAACCCAATCTCTGCGGTGGTACCATATGGTACCACTTGTAAAGTTTGTAGTCGTTCACTCTATAAAATAATCAATCGATAATTTGTTCTTATGTTTCGGTCATTCGAGTTCCTCTTCATGCCCTAAAAGCACGATAAAGTGAAAATTTAATTTTTTTCTAAAATTTCCGCAGGGATTGGGTTAATGAGCAGCTGTCTGTTGAGGCATGAGCTTTGTTCCAGAACCAGCAAGTTTCTAGTAATTTTACAACTTTTTACGAAAACCCCGATCTGTAACTCAAGAAAGGAGCAAAACATGCAGATATTTTTTTTATAAAAAATATCTGTTCCAGAACCTGCAAAGAATCTACAAATTTTTATTATGGTACATTTGGAAATCTGGAACAGACCAAATATTGATTCAGACGACGCGAGCCACAACGGGGTTTCCGGTTAGTTTAGTTTTAACAAGTAAAAAAGTATCAGTCGACATTGCCGACAGTGATATACCATCAGCCTGTGTGTATTGAAATACCTTTTTTTCCAAAAAAACTTACGTATTTAGGGGGGTTTTCAAAACAATAAACAAAAACAAAAGATAGGGCCTTCTTAAACTGAGTTTCGACAATATTTAGAGTACCATTTTAGCGAATATTTTCGAAATTTTGTGGGGGCAGGTATCGGAAGGTCCGCTCCTTCCACCTTCGAATTTCATATAATATTCGAAGAAATACAGTATTTTTTGCTTACCTGCACCATCAAAAATTGCACGACTTCTTGTGCAGCAATCCCCAAAATGCAGGAAGCTTAAATTCGCTTACCTGCGCAACAAGGCCGATATCTTCAATATTACTTAAGTGCATATGATGTGCAGCTATAAGCAATGTTGAAATAATAAAGTGAGAGACATTTCAAGTTCGGGAGAGAAAACGTTACAAATTTTTACAATTTATTATCTTTTCTTGTGGTGTATTTGTTTTGCACACTTCTTATCGGTACAAAATCAGGGTGTTTGAATTTTATCCTTGTTTTGAGTTCGCAGAAAAATTTAAAATTTTTTCTTGTGCTGATATATGTACATTTTACAACCAAATTGAAGTAAAACCGCCAAAATGTTGATGCAGCTATGCCGAAAATGCAGCTATCGAATGTGCACCTAAACATAATATATTGAACGGAATCTAGAGAATACTTGCATATAAACAGATTTTTGGTCAGGTAACGCCAAAATGCAGCTATGAATAATGCAGGTAACCAGAAATTACTGTATTACGATATCCAAAGTGTGGACGAACGCAGTATTCGGTTCGAGCTATCCACCCACTACATATGGTGCCATAGGAAGTTTTTACAACTTTCGGGCTTTTTTCTCAAGAAGTATGGACTTGCCCTTGAAACAACTTTTACTGTAGTAATTGAGGCAGCGAATGCCAGTTGCTTCAACAGAAATTAAAGTGATCTGAGAGCTGGTGAATTTATCCAAAAATGTGTGTGGGAGGTACCCGACGGAGTTGACAAATATAGTCCATATTCGAACCTGACCTATACCTGGTAGATATATTAGGATGTGTAAAGTATGGACCAAATCTGTCACTCCCATCAAGAGTTATCGTTAGCATAAATTTCCGAACATTTTTGAACTTTTGTGGGGCAGGTTCCTTGAGGGAGTGGACCGATATAGCTTATCTTCGAACTTAAACTAAGTCTGCACAAAGTATTACGAAGGCTACATTTTGGCCCGAAACGGCAGATCCGTTCGAGAGTTATCTTACGCTCCAACCACTACACACGGTGTCATAGGGGTTTTTTTTTGCATCTTTCAGGCTATTCTCTCAGGAAGTATGGACTTGCCCCTGATGAAACTTGTACCGTCGTATGAAGGGCAGTGAATATAAGTTGTTACAACAAAAATCAAAGCGATTCGAGAGCAGGCCCTAAACTGAACTTTTCCGAAATGTTGTGTGGGAGGTACCCGAAGGAGTGGACCGATTGAGTCCATATTGAAACCTTATCTAAGTCTGGTACACATTTCCCGATGTGGGGATGGGCCAAATCGGTTACTCCCTTCAAGAGTTATCGTGCGCACAAATTTTCCGAACATTTCCGAACTTTTGTGGGGGAGATGCCAGAAGGAGTAAACCGATATGGTCCATCTTCGAGCTTAAACTAAGTTTGATCAAAATATTACGATAGCCAAATTTTGGACGAAATCGGCTCATCCGTTTGAGAGTTATCGTGCGCACCAGCCAGCCAGACAGACGGACGGACATTGCTAAATCGACTCCAAATTGTCTAAAACACATTTCTTCCAAACCAATGATGCACAAAATAATATGTGTGACTGTAGTATTTGAGCCATGAATCGACGCTAGAGTACTGCTTTGTTCATAGCTGTTCCAAACATACTTGGGGTCTAAAACCATTATTTCGATGAGGCACATTTTGCCCGTATGAAAGTGTATAGGTATACCCTTTCTAGCCTAAAGGCTGAGGGTATAAAATGGTAAAGGTGGTAAAATTAGCAAAAGTTGTGAACTGCTCTCATATCAATTGTATGCTTACATCAAGCGAAGAAACATTTTTCGAGTAAAAAGTCGTGAAACTTGAAGATTCTTGCGCGTAAAGGAACAGAGCTTATAATTTCAGATGTTAACAAGATGAAACGTATCGTGCGGATCTAGAAGTTTCCGTTTGTACCTTTGCATTTCTCTCTCCAGACATCAACTCTTGTACACAAAATTTGGTAGCGGTCTTGGTCCAAGATGGTTCCATGTTGCAGTTCTCAGGAGGATATTCTGTCCGGTTTGGACATTATTCCATGGCGTAATGTCCATGTTGAATATCGCACCAGAACCGCAGACCGGCCTGTTGTTATAGGTCCACTAGCGCCCCAAATACTGAAGGCGAGACATTCAATTCCATTAGAACATCTGTCAAATAAAGGGACTTTTACATCTAAAACTCATTTTACACTTGCACTTAGTCTGTGTTTAGACACACAAATTTCTCGGGAAAGTAAATTGAGTTTTTGGGAGAGAGCGGAGAGGAAAGAGCTCCTCAATACTCCTTCCTACCCCCTATTGCCTAAAAACTGAATTTACTTTCCCGTGTGTCTAAACACGGACTTAAAACAGGTGTTTTGGGAATTTACATAATTTATTTGACATGTGTACATATATTCGAATTGACAACTGAAATGATGCATGTTTTATAAAACATGTTAAATGTAAAAGCCGTTTTTCATGTTTAATAAAACATGTGTCATTCAAGTTGTCAATTCCATAGAATATGTGTCAAAAATTACGTCAATTCCAAAAACACGTGCTAGTGTAAAATGGTAAAAAACTTCGGTCCCTATTTATTTTAAAATACCATACCTTATAATTGTTCAAATGCATGATGAAGTAAAATCGATAACATGTCGATTAGCTGTTATCGTTCGATGACCTTTCGATGAAAAATACAACTCTGTACATTAAACTAGGCTTTCATTCATATTTCTATTTATTGATACTCGGATCAAGTGCATTTGTTGTTGCTCGTGTAAATTTCCAAATAAAAAGTAGATTTACAACGTTAAAGCTTAAATGTGAATTAAATTTAACTATAAATAAAGCAACGAACTGAGTGAGTAAAAACCATAGAAAAATATTTACAAATAAATGTGGAACTTATTAATATTTTCACTGGAAACTTTAAGCCACACCCTAAACTCGCGTTTAACTTAACCAGCTTGGGAGTGTCTCAATGTTTTCATTGTGTATTTTAATTAAAAATGTGACATAGCCACGAGTTAATTGGGTTGGTGTTGCTTTAAAGTAGCCAGCTTATTTTGTCCCAATTGGAAATAGATATTACAATTTTTAATTCCATTGTTCTTTTAGGCCAACAAACCATCACATATCGAAATATTCTAATTTGAATGATTGTCCAATTCCATACGCGCAAATGCACCAACACATACACACACACAAATTTACCTTTACGCTGAAGAAGCTGTTTATGAATTTATCACAACATTGAGGCAACAACATTCTTGTCGTCTTGTACTGAAAGAAAGTTCGTGTCTCTTTTTTCCCATAACTTCTACCTACTGTGCCTATCTTTTGGCCTCCTCTTTCGCCATTTGGGGTGAGTGTGTACTACGCCACGGACTATGTCAACAATCGACGAACGTACAGCTTATAAAAATAATCCCTACTTTACTGGACACATTTATGGAAATTTCTCACCATTTTATGTGACCATCGCAGTCTGTACCGTCATTCTCAGCGCAATTATTTTAATTAATATAATACTTGGTTGCTGTTCAAAGCATCGTAGATATTGGCAGGATAGGCATACTGGTAATCGTTGGCTGGTATCAATTTGGTCAGCAACGCCACATAAGCAACCACCATTGGATTTAACTGAATTGAAAGACGTGTCTTATTTCCAGAAACTGCAGGTTAGTAATGTTTTGTTTTATATTTGTAAATTGTAATACCTAATATGAATTTGAATATTTGAGTATTTTTCAAAGAAGAAAAGGAGTTTGTTTAAAATTCGTAATGTAGCAGTGGCTGCAACAAATTCACATTCTAAAACAAACATTAAGACTAATGCAAAACGCATTGTTTACGAAAAAACGCTTACGATATTGAACCACGATTCAATATAAAAAAGTCTACTGACAAGTGTATTAGCAACCTATCTCAATAAAGTTGCAACTTGTTTATATTCAGACGCTTGATCAGCGATGCCTTAATCGGGGTCAGAGATTAGAAGGAGGTCCCAAATCATTGAATAAAACTGTCATATTGAGACTGACACAAGAACATACCCATCCCAAGTTAATCTAAAACAGCCCGTGTTTGTCGTGGCAGCTAGCGTTTTTCTCCAGCCGAAAAACAATTTCTTGATTAAGGGGGACAATTGAACAAACAGACTTATCGGGTAAAGGAAGCGATGAGCGACACTTGACAGTGCGTCTCGACTTAACGTTTTGCTAGATATACATGTTGGACTAAATGGAAAGACGGCGTCGATTTAAATACCCTATCCGTATGGTTTCAGAGAATATAGGTACAATTTGACAAGAAAAAATGTGCCTCAACGAAATAATGATTTTAGACCACACATGTCTTATGATCAATCAGTTTAGACAATTTTTAGTCGATTTGGCAATGTCCGTCCATCTGCATGGCAGGTGTGCACGACAACAACAACGAAGGGAGTAACCGATACATTATTTCTATTTCGATGTAGTCCATATCGGGCAGTTTATATCTTTGTCCGCCAACTAAAATTACTAACGTGCACGATAACTTACGAACGGAGCATGCAGTTTAATGGCTGTTCGCATACATTGCGATCTAAATGCCGTCTGGAGGGTGGGTATTTATGGAAGGTACAGGTTAAACATTTTAGAGGTAAAAAATAACCCCGCCATTGGTGAATTCCACAAACTATTTGAGGGAAGTCCGGGAATATCCTCGAGCAACTTGGCATGGTTGACGGTATCGAAGGCCTTCGACAGGTCAAGAGACACGGCTACCGGGAAACAACTTCTCATCATTGGAAGGAGTAGTGCCTCTAGAATCTTCGCTACTGGCGACAGGAGGGAATACGGCATGTACGAATCGCCTCTGCTTGCATGGCTTCAGTAGCGAGAACACTAGGCTTCTGGTATAATATGGGTGGGTAACGATCAATTGATCGGTTTCATCCAGTTGCTTAAGCACTACCATTGAGATTCCGGGTGGGTAAAAACTTCAAATCCCAAAGCAGCGGGTTCTTTCGTACCGGATTGACCCGAAACCATAGTGTTTCGAACAGCGTCTGCCAGCCAATCCAGCATCAAACCTAGGCTTCTACGTAGGTTTCTATGCTGCTACAAAAACAACGTTAATTTACTAGTTCCGTGCTGGGAAATTTAGTCTTATTTCGTGTATTTCACCAGCAGGTATGTAGCGAGCGGCAGCAGCATTGTTGATGTCCCGGAAAATCCTCTCAGCTACCTGTGGGAATGTGGCAACTCTCTGAATATGTGTAACAATGGTCCATTTGATTATATCCCGCCGATCGGTATGTCTACAGCCCATGACAGAGTAGTATTGGTACGGTAGTCTCCAAGTGCATTTTGGTAAATTTGAATGTTCCTCTATTGAGCATTAACTATGATACGAAACACGCTGGCGTCGCCTATCCTTTGTAGGAATTTAAATTTGCTCAATAACCTGTAGAACGTTGCATGCAATATTTTTGATAGCCAAAGTCTTCGAATATCATATTAATATAGAGCTTCATTCAGTGAGGAAACTAAAGGAGTTTTACTCTGATCGACACGCAGTACGGACTCAGCAATATATCATTGAAAAAAAAAAAAAAAAAAACAAATAATTATAAGAGAGAAAAGGTTTTTTATGTGGTGTGGAAGAACCCCCGATATCCGTAATGTGTAGAATGTAAGGACTCTCAAATTCTAATGACAGGAAATTAAATTTTATCTCCAATCCATATTTAACACGACCTGTAGTGCGATTCTCTAACTCATTTTTTGAGTTACCGCCGACGGTAATTGGCGATGTTTTTCCGGTAAGTTAGCGATGAATAAAAAGTAGTCGTAAAGTTCTACCGATAGCAATAGTGTTGTCAACTTTTATTTGAACTTTTCATTGATAATTTTGCGTTTTAATTTTACCGATTTTTGTCGGTAACTCAAAAAATTAGTTACATAATTGCACTACTGATTAAAATTTTCTCCATGTTTTAAAACAGTCTGAGCTAATGGCAGGCTTGGCTTATGCGAATGGTGCAGGTTTAGTCGTGTGTACTACATTGTTATTAATTTGCATTCAAAAAAACCAGCAGATATAAATAGCGTTTTCTAATTTTTAGCCCGCACAACGTATTTTCCCTGAAGATATTGAAGCTCAAGGCGAAGAAGTACCCATACAACAGTATCAACAACAACAGCATCTTAGTCGTCCACCACGCCCAGAAGGTCGAAGTGTACACCAACAAAGACATCGTGAAGAATACGTGGAATTACAAACCAAACGTGAAAGCGATATATAAACTAAACCGAGGCAAACACCAAACATACATACATACATAGAAAAGCCCCCTTTTATATAAAACAAAATGGCATTTATAATATTGTATCCTGCTGTTGCAGCTTTGGCTCTCTTCATTGTCGGCGTCATAATGATAATGTTACGTTTTGGTCCACGTCTATGTGGGCTACGTCACCATGCTTTACCCGACAGAGAGGATTGGCAAGAACGGGCCTATGAACATGAAATCAGTTATGCCTGATATTGAATAGATGTATACACATATCCAAAAGATGTACATTCCATAATTTAGAAAATGTCTTCGTTTGCCACAATTTAAAATTTTGTTTTTAAGTGCCTTAAACATATGGTATGTTCCAGTACTGCAAGAATCTACTAATTTTTACTATTTTTTTCGATAACATAAGGGAAAAAATGTTATCGTAATAAAAAATAGTAGCTTGTTGCAGGTTCTGGAACAGAGCAAATATTTGTGTTTATTTTTTTTTTCCTCAAGTAGAACTGAAGACATTTTGCAAACCATTTCCGTCCATTTATTGAAGAAAAAAGTATGAAGAATCTCCTTTATTTTAGAGAGTCTTTTATGCATAGTCCTTAAGCTAACAAATCACATCGATTTATTATTAATATTATACCTATACAATTTACAACTTTTACATTTTTACTAACATTTATATGATGACTTCTTTGTATCCACACTTTTACAAAATTCGTATTTTGTATACGACTATAAATAAAAAATAAATATAAAAACATATTTTATGCTCTGTTCCAGAACCTGCAAGAAGCTACTATTTTTTACTACGATAACATTTTTCTCTTTATGTTATCGGAAAAAATAGTAAAAATTAGTAGATTCTTGCAGTTCTGGAACAAACCATTATTTCAAATTGTATGTCTTAAGGGGTGTTTACACTAGCCATCAATGTCATATGACCTGAAATTTTGCATCGTTATACAGTCGCTAATGTGTGCAATATTGGGGATTTTCCTTACGCCATTTACTTTTTAAGTCCACACAAGCAAAAATGCAGTGGAATTACGTGTCCACATTTTCTGTGTGGGCAGATATGGAATGTTTTTTATTTCGGGTCATATGACATTGACGGCTGGTGTAAACACCCCTTTAATAGATTCATCCTTGCATTGGAAGGATTCAAATGCGTTTTTAGTCAAACCCCCCTTTATTATAAACAAAATTAATTAAATGGTATGTAGATATTATTATTATTTCTTTGGAGAAACACTTTTTTACAGCAGCGGTTTTGTTGTTTTGTTTTCCTTTATACGAAAGTAATGTTTAATGAAACTCTTTTTTATTTAAGTTTTTGCAAAATCAATTACAATATTAATTAAAATCATTCTAAATGTGGTCAATCGAAGTTAAAAATATTCAAATGTTCTAGGCCATTGTTTTCTCTTATTCTGTTTGATGATCTGACCTACTATTGTCAAGAACCACCAAATGATGAAACCAATGTTGCTGAAAATAAAAGAAAGAAAATGGTAAACTTTGGAATATAATGAAATTAAATAAGATGTTACGTGAACGTTCTTCTAAAAGAACAATAAAACCTTTGCATCAGGGGAAGTAGACTCATTTACCCTCTAAGTAGAATCTTTCTAGGGAAGTTGCGGATTCGCAGATTTACCTTAAAAGTATTGGGCCGCCATACAAGAAGTAAGTTGAAGTCAGAAAGGCGTCACAACAACGCATAAGTAGTTGCTGGGTTGGTTGGCCGCTGGCCGAGATGATGTTTCCTCGGGTCAATAAGTAGAACCGGCCGTCGCGTATGGGAATGCCAATTGGGAAGGAATCAGAGAATTCACCTACCAAGGCTTCAGAAAAAAGCCCAATTCTTCTGAGAGGAATTTCCGAGACATCATCACTACCGTAGCCGCTCGCCATATTCTTGCTGAAATAAGATCTAATTTCTCAATGGAGGAAACGGGATTAGCGAATGGCAACTGTTTAGCCGACAATTTATTGAGCTCCCCAATAGAGGCCGGGCGAAGAGTAGCGTTTTACCACAATTTACGATTCCTAATGTTGCTGATGTTATCCGAGATGCAAAATCATCCAAAGCACTTGGACCTGACGAAATTTCAATGGTGATGCTAAAACAGCTGGATGAACCAGGAGCCGATTATCTGAGCAAGGTCCTCAACCTATCCTTAGCCACCCTAAAAGTTCTCAAAATCTGCAAAAATGGGTAGTGTGGTCACGTTTCTGAAACCTGGCAAGGATGTCACCAAAGATGAATCATACTTTTGCCACCTGAAGCAAAGATTCTTGAGGCGTTACTCCTCCCCATCATCAGAACGTCTTATTCAGTTACAGATCATATACTCGGGATTCGGAAGCAGCATTGTACGACAACAAACAATCCCACGGCAGCGGGTTCTTTGTACCGGATTGACCCGGGACCACACAACATCAGCGTTCTGGCCAGCGGCTGCCACCTCAGTGTACATGTGTTTGTATTTTTTTCGTTTTTCTGTGTTGGGAGCGAGAACACTGTCCCCAGTGAGTCGCCGTCGGATTACGAAACTCCCTCGTCGCCTGACTACGAAACTCCCCCGCAGTCCCCTCGACAACAACCGCACCAGCCGTTGTTGTCCCAATCCCAGATAATGCATCCTTTTTGCAATTTAATTGCAATGGGCTCCGAGGTAAGATCGATGAAATAGTGGACTTAATGAATCGGAAGAAGATCAAGGTCGCGGCGGTGCAGAAAACCATGCTGAACGACCACAGCTCAGTACGTTGTGATGGTTACAACGTAATAAGGAAGGATCGCTCCAGATGTGGAGGTGGGGGATTAGCTTTCCTTTTGCATCAGTCTGTTCAATACAGACCTATCTCGCTTGAGCCTGCCTCTAACGACCCGTACATGGAATGTATGGGGGTAGCAGTCAGGTGTGGAACTGCCGATATAGAGTTGCTGAACGTAAACATCCCGCCGAGAAATAGCTGTATCTCAGATTATAAGCCTGACATTAGTCCGCTTTTGGAAGGTCATAATCGCCTGTTCCTGGGCGACTTTAATGCGCATCATGAGATGTGGCATTCGGCCCTCGGAAACGACCAGAGAGGTATAGCGCTGGCTGAGCAGATTGATAGCTCTACGTTTTGTCAATGAGGACGCCCCTACCAGAATTAGAGGAGCGTGTCACAATTCGCCAGACATAACCATCGTGTCACCTGGTCTGACAAATGACGTCACCTGGCAACCCGTCATTTCCCTTGGATCAGACCATCTCCCCATAGATAGTTCACCAATCACCGCTTCAGAGAAATGCCCAATCCTTCTGATGTTCGGGTAGCAGAAAGGACGTTCCGAGACATCATCAATGCTGCAGCCGCTCGCCATATACCTGCTGGTCGAATACCCGAAGTAAGACCAAATTTCCAAGCAGAATCGACGGGATTAGCAAATGAGCGTGATGAGCTTCGTCGAACCAACCCCGACGACCCCAGAGTCAGGAAGCTGACAGTGGAAGTTTACAGGCTGGTCGGCGAACATAAGCGGAATCATCTGAAGAGTTGCAACATTGGAGCCGGTATAAGTAAATTGTGGACAACGGTTAAGTCACTCTCGAACCCCGGAAGGGGGGATGACAGGACATCAGTCACGTTTGGCGACGTTACGTTGACTGACCCGAAGAGGTGTGCAAGTTACTTCAATCGACTGTTTGTCGAGCACCCCGAGAGTGAAAGGGCGAAGAGAAGAGTGTTACGTCGCATTAGATCTCTTCCTGCCGAGGATGAACCACCACAGTTTACAATGGATGGTGTTGCGAATGCCATCAGGAACGCTAAATCATCCAAATGTTGAAACAGCTGGATGAGCCGGGAGTGGAGTATCTCACTAAAGTTCTCAAACTGTCGCTAGCCACCCTTATTGTTCCCGAAGTCTGGAAAATGGGCAGGGTGGTCCCGCTACTGAAGCCAGGCAAGGATGCCAGCAAAGGTGAATCGTACAGGCCGATTTCGCTTTTGTCACCTGTAGCGAAGACCCTTGAGGCCTTAGTCCTCCCCAGTATCAGAAATAGCTATCGAGTTGCCGATCATCAGCATGGATTCCGTAAGCAGCACAGCACGACAACTGCTCTGCACGCCATTACCACACATATTTGTCAAGGACTCAACCAGAGACGGCCGTGTGATAGAACAGTGATGGTGGCGCTTGACTTATCAAAACCCTTTGATACAGTCAGGCACTCCACGCTGTTTGAGGACATTGAGCAGACAACCCTCCGGCCAAGCTTGAAACGTTGGATAGTAAATTATATGTGTGGACGCCAGTCGTACGTGGAATTCAGGAACAAGAAATCCAAGCCCCGTAGAGTGAAACAGGGAGTTTCCCAAGGAGGAGTGATATCTCCGGAACTGTTTAACCTCTACCTTTCCTGTATTCCCCCCTCCAGACGGCATTGGGATCGTAACGTATGCAGATGATTGTACGATCCTGGCGTCAGGTACCTACCCTGATGACATCTGTGAGAGACTGAACTCCTATTTAACCGATCTTACCACCTTTTTCCACGCGAGGAATATTCAGATATCCGCCATATCCGCCACTAAATCGACGGCCACTCTGTTCAGCACATGGACGGCGCAGTATAGAAGAGAGTTGAATATCAGGGTCGATGGTAGCAGAATTCCGACCACAAACTGCCCCAAAATTCTAGGGGTCACATTCGACACCAATTTCACGTCGTCCGCGCATGCCGCAGCTATCTACGATAAACTGAAATGTAGGAACAAGGCCCTAAAGTCCCTAGCCGGCAGCACTTGGGGTGCAGATAAAGAAACCTTGTTGACCACGTATAACGCGATTGTTCGGTCTGTGGTAAGCTATGCGGCGCCAGTTTGGTCCCCGAATTTATGTGTCACGCAGTGGGATAAGATTTAAATTTGTCAGAACGCCGCCCTGAGAACAGCAACAGGGTGCCTCCTCAAATCTACAGTGGACCATCTACATGAGGTGGCAAAGATTCTTCCAGGAGACAAAGATTCTTACCGTGAGAGCCATCCCAATCACCATGTGCTTGCCACCGATACACCCAGGCATATCAAGAAGGATATTCATGCTCTAGCAGTTATTGTGTGAATGCAGTCATCGGAGCACATCCCCCATCTATCGCAGCTGAAGAGCGTCAGCTGCCACGACAAAGCAGAGTAGTTTTTTGCAGTCGCCTAAATTTCTATTGGGCGGGAATCGATCGCACCGTGCAAGACATCTGCCCAGTATGCGGCATGGGCCCGCACGGTACTAAGCACCTATTCAACTGCCCCACCAAGCCTACTCATCTGACTCCAGTGGATCTGTGGTTACATCCCATCGAAGTAGCCAACTTCCTGGAACTGGAGAAAGACCCAGAGCCAGATTGAACAGGAGAACGAACATACAAACATAATAATAAAACACTGTTACAACAACAAATATTAACCGAGAAAATACCGCGTCTCAGAACAGTCAGCTACCATGATTAAAGCTTTTGTTACAGCCAGTCATGCTAAGTTTTTTGAGGATGTCTAGAATACTATCCTCCAGCATTGTTTGAAACGTTGGTCCACCTACTGTACTCATTTCCCCTTGCCTCCCTTCGGAGATTTTTGTGGTTTCGGGTCAATCAGGTACATATGAAACGGTTGCCAACGTTGCTTTGGGAAAAATGGTCCCATTTGTCGAAGTTGTACAAATATCGGTTCATCCTATATTACCAGTTTACTAGGGTCAACCACACTTTTTTGTTTGTCCACTTACCGATTAATATGATAAGAATAATAGCAAGTATTATGGCTATAATGATTTTGCTCTTCATATGTTTCCACAATTTTTTACGTTTTAAGGCAGTAGATTCTTCTTCAAATCTGGAGGCATTTTCTTCCACTTTTTTGGCTCTATCAGATAAATCTTCAAATTTTTCTTGACGGTCTATTGCCCTTTTAAGATTGTCGTGCAGTATTTCAACAACTTCATCGACATCTTTTTTTGTTTGTTTTAAGAGTTCGGGAGTACGGTAACTGAAAGTAGAACAATGATTATTTAAAGAATTAATTTAAAGGCTTGAATTTGTGAACTTGTAAGAATAGTTTGTAGGGATTTGGATTTTCTTCGTGTACACATTACAACACATGAAGTTATGTACATATGCATTTAGAAAACCCCAGTGATATAAACTTACTCTGTCTCATTTGAAATATTTTTGGAATATTCATTTTGATTCTCACAAGGAGTTTCAAATACGTTGCTTTGTTTATCTGTTGCCATTCTTGTGTTTCCGCCTTTCTCTTAGCTAACGTTTTTTCCAATTTGTGTGTTCTTTTTTCAATTTTAATGAGTTTATTTCCGTTTTCGTAATGTCACTTGCTATTCAAAACTAATTATTCCATATAAGATGATATTTTTAAGTTATATGAACGTCTGTATGCTGCAGTTAGCTGACTCATTTAAGAGTAAAACCCGCAATGTCTGCTAAGTGAAACGTTGTAGCTCCTCTAACTCAGTTGTCGATACTGCGATTAAAACATTTTTTTTTTTTTAATTTAGGTTTGTTAGTCATTACAAAAAAATATATTGGTTTTGTAACACAGTTTCCTTCAAAATATATGGAACCTGTAGACACCGTAATGTGGGGCTATACCAAATCATTAAGATATTAAATTACGTTGAACTAAATTTGGAAGAAATTTTTGAAAACAGTTTGAGACTTGCACGCTAGCCAAATTAGTATGTGCCGGCAGGATTTTTGGGACTATTATCTCTGAAAGTATGGACTTACTCTGAAAGAAAATTGTACCGTTGTAATAGGGACTGTGAAAACAACCTTCTGCAAAAAAAATTCAAATAGATCCGAAACGAGTCCTCAAATTGCATTTTCGCAAATTTGTGTGGGAGGTACACGAAGAACGAGACCGATATAGACCATATTCCAAACTGATACATGACTGGATGAAATAATACGAAATGCAAAGTTTGGACCAATCAGATACACCCTGTGAGAGTTATCTCTTGCGAATTAGCCATTTTAGTTGAGGCTGTCAGGTTTCTTGGAGCTTTTAGGTCATTATTTCAGGAAGTATGGACTTGCCCCCGAAAAAAATTAATGTCGTAAAGTCGGCTCCAAGGACAACCTGCTGAAAACTAATACTTATTCCGAATTTTGTGTGGGAGGTTACAGATTCCGACCTATGTATATCTGGAAGGACCCAGCAAAATTTATTTGAAGTTGTTCCTTGTGAAGTTGTGATTGAATAGCTTTTTTTGAAGCAGTCCACGCAGAGTCATGAAAAATGCAGTCCGTTCTTCACATTTTGAGAATGTCCGATTTGAATCCATTTCATAAATTTTTCACGTTTTAGAAATTTCAAAATTTTGCAAAAAAAAACTTAAAAAGACAAAGAACATAATTTGTTTGTTGTTAATTATAATAACAGCAATATGTTTGCATCCATAAAAAGTAATTTGTATACAAAAAATAATAAAAGTGATTTCGAACTACATCTTTGTTTGTAGCCAAAGAAGTAGTTGAATCATATGTTGTTGTGATTTATTCACTACAAAGAACTAATGCAAAATGTGTGCTTAAGAAGTAAATTAGACAGTATCCTCACTGCACCATGCCCTTGTAAAAATCATGACTTCTTTCACGTAAAAAGATGTAGTCCGAAATCACTTGCACTCATGATTTAACTACTTCTTTGGCTACAAACATTTTGCTGGGTATTGGAAGAGCAAAATATGTATTGTGAAGATTCCGCATGTAGTATTGTGAATCCAAAAATCGTTTTTGTAAATTACAACAATTGTTTTTGTCATATCAACAATAGTTGTTGTCATATTCAACAATAGTTTTTGTCTGCTAGACAATATTATTCTCTTTTCTTCGTCAATTGTATTCTCTTCTCTCGTATTCGATGCAGAGGTGAAAATAAAAATTTTGGTGAGTTTTATTTGTATGAGTTCTTCTTATCTTTGTTTTTTTTGTATTTACACCATGCGATTCTTGTTTTTATTTATTTCTTCTTTCTCATTCTTCTTTGTGTTTTGATAGTTGAGTTACATCACAATCTGAGAAGTGTTTTTGGTCGTAATATGTGTTTTCGTTTCATATTTGTTGTTGTCGCAACATCATCCAACTGCGGTGGTTCATCCTCGGCAGGAAGAGATCTGATGCGACGTAATACTCTTCACTTCGCCCTGTCACTCTCGGGGTGCTCGACAAACTGTCGATTGAAATAACTTGCCCACCTCTTCGGGTCAGTCAATGTAACGTCGCCAAATGTGACTGAGGTCCTATCTTCCATCCTTCCAGGGTTCGAGAGTGACTTCACCGTTGCACACAATTTACTTATACCGGCTCCAATCTTGCAACTCTTCAGATGATTTAATCACTTGTTCAGCTTATGTTCACCGACCAGCCTGTTAACTTCCAGTGTCAGCTCCCAGACACGCTCATTTGCTAATCCCGCCGCCTCTGCTGGGGTATTCGACCAGCAGGGATATGGCGAGCGGCTGCAGCAGTGATGATGTCTCGGAACGTCCTTTTTGCTACCCGAACATCAGAAGAATTGGTGATTGGTGAACTCTCTGAAATACGGCCAATCAGCTTTCTTATGATTGACGAATGTGCGGCGTTCAGAGGTGATGAAATCGGGTGGTTTGCAAATGGAGACAATTATGGGGAGATGGTCCAAGGGAAATGACGGGTTGCCAGGTGACGTCATTTATCAAACCAGGTGACACGATGGTTATGTCTGGTGAACTGTGACATTCTCCTCTAATTCTGGTAGGGGCGTCCTCATTGACCGTGCAAAACGATGTACCCCTCTCGTCGTTTCCGAATGCCGAATGCCACATCTCATGATGCGCATTAAAGTCCCCCAGGACCAGACGATTGTGACCTTCCAAAAGCGGGCTAATGTCAGGCCCGTAATTTGAGATACAGCTATTTCTCGGCGGGATTTATACGTTCAGCAACGCTATCTCAGCAGTTCCACACCTGACTGCTATCCCCATACATTTCATGTACGGGTCATTAGAGACAGGCTCAAGCGAGATAGGTCTGTATTGGACAGACTGGTGCAATAGAAAAGCTAATCCCCCACCTCCACTTCTGGTGCCATCCTCCTTAACACGTTGTAAGCTACAGTTGTTGTTGAGCTTGGTTTCTTGTACCGCCGTGACATTGATGTTCTTCCGGATCATGAATTTGCATTAAATTGCAAAAAGGATGCCGCAATTGTAGGATGAACTTAGTCTGAAAATAAGTACATAGTAAATATATGTATGTATATTCATACGTCGCTAATCATTAGTTATATTGTTCTCACAAGTAGTATTGCCTCATTATTTTATTTATTTGTCATGATGGAATGTTTTACAGGAACCAACAAATTTTTAAATAAATCACCCCTTAATTAATCAAAATTTTATTTGTATGCAAAAAAATGTTTATTAACAGCAATTGAAACAGATTTCGATAATCATATTTAACAGCAACAATAAGACTAATCTAATAACAAATGTTTCAATTTCTTATTTCTTTATACGGAAGGAATGCTTAATGCAAAATGGTTTTATTTAGATTCTGTATCTAGCAGGGTGAGTTATATGTTTTCTTAAATAAATTACAATAAATATTTAAATACATTCTAAATGTGTTCAATCCAAATTACAAATATTCAAATATTCTACGCCATTGCTTTCTCTTATTGTGGATGATGATCTGCTCTATTGTTAGGAACCACCACCAAATGATGAAACCAATGTTGCTGAAAACATAAAAAAAGAAAAATTATTAACTTTGCAATATAATGAAACGTAATAAGATTTTTTTCAAGAAACATAGATACATATTTTATTTAAGTAGTTAGGGTTTCAATTTGGGGCAAGTGTCACAATCTCAGAAAAGTGCAGTAAAAATGGAGAAACCGGAAATATAACAAGTAAAAAAGTATCAGTCGGCTTTGCCGACAGAGACATACCCTCAGCCTATTTGAATTGGAACTTTCATCTACGGACAGATCGAATGTATTTAGGGTCTTTTCAGAATTTTGTGGCACTTTTTGGACATTTGAACTTGCCGACAAAATCGTGGATTAGGATTAAAGGAAATGAACCGACATAGTGCATTACGGAAGTGGATCTTATTTTGAGAGCCATATCTTTTCGATAAATATCGCGCTCACTAGTCATTTCAGTGGATTATCGTACACCTGTTGGACCAGTATGCCAGGAAGCATGGACTTGTCCACGGAAAACATAATATGGCTGTACATCATCGGTATAAATTTCCAAAGGATCTCTGAACAGACCCTAAACTGCACTTGGACACAAATGTTGAATTTTGTGGGAGAGGTATCCTAAGGAGAGGACCGATATGGGCCATTTTAGAAGTTAAACTATGTTTGGACAAAATATGACGAAAGTAAAATTTTGGACCAAATTGGTCTATCACTTCGAGAGAGTTATTATGCTCTCCAACTACAACATATGGTGCCACAGGGGGTTTTTACAACTTTCGTTTTTCCAAGAAGTATGGACTTGCTACTGAAAAAACTTTTACCGTTGTAATTGAGTCAGCGATTGCAAGTTGCTTCATCAGAAATCAAAGTTAGTCAATAGCAGGTCTTAAAGTGAACTTATCCGAAATTTTGTGTGGAGGTACCCGAAGGAATGGGCAAATATAGTTCATATTCAAACCTGATCTATATATGGTAGATATATTAGGATGCGTAAAGTATGGACCAAATCGGTCCGTCCCTTCAAGAGTTATCGTGTGCACAATTTTTCCGAACATTTTTGAATTTTTATGGGGGAGGTACCTGAAGGAGTGAACCGATATGGCTTATCTTCGAACTTAAACTAAGTTTGGACAAAATATTATGTAGTAGGGTTTTGCCCCTGATGAAACTTGTACGGCCGTATGGGGAGCCGTGTATACAAGTTGCTAAAACAAAAATCAAAGCGATTCGTGAGATGGCCCTAAACTGAATTTTTCCGAAATTTTGTGTGGGAGGTACCCGAAGGAGTGGACCGGTTGAGTCCATATTGAAAAAATATCTAAGTCTGGTACAAGTTTCACGATGTGCAAAGTATGGACCAAATCGGTTACTCCCTTTAAAAGTTATCGTGCGCACAAGTTTTCGGAACATTTTCGAACTTTTGTGTGAGAGGTACCGGAAGGAGTGGACCGATATAGCCCATCTTCGAACTTAAACTAAGTTTGGGCAAAATATTACGAAAGCCAAAATTTGAACCGAATCGGTTAGTCCCTTCGAGAGTTATCGTGCGGTCCAGCCAGCCAGACAGACAGACAGACGGACGGACATTGCTCAATCGACTCCAAATTGTCTGAAACTCATTTCGTCCAAACATACTTGGGGTCCAAAACCATTATTTCGATGAGGCACATTTTGCCCGTATGAAAGTGTATATACCCTTCATATCGTAAAGGCAGAGGGTATAAAAATATTATTTCCTGAGAAGATGCATCTACCCTCTTTTATCAGAATATCTCACATTAAATGTCCGGCCTCTTTATAGACAAGTTGCAAATTTACTTCGACAGTACAGGCCCGCCGCACCGTGGTTCAGAATCGTCAAAATTCTGTAACATTTTTTGTTTGATAGATAATACAATCAGCTTTCCGATGCATCAAAAATGATCAAATTCAAATTCGGTCTAGTGGTTGCAGAGAAATTCAAGGTCAAATTTAAAATTTTGATTTTTTTATATTTTGGATCAAAATATGATTGATTTTGAGTTTTTCATATGTTTCGACATACCACCATTATTATAATACTTCTTTTGTCATTCTTTGGATTTTTCGATCAGATTTATAGTCCTCGCGTTATTATTATTCTCTTTTACCAGAATAAATAGTCTAAATGCTTATAGTTATTGCCATTTTAAAAATTGAGTACATATTAAACTGACTCAATTCACACTCGGTGAGAGAATTTAGGAGAGAGGATTTCTTTGTCTATACTTTTATTAGTCTATGGTTTCAATCTATTAAAAAAGCTCAAACACAAATAAAAAACCACAAAAATTATAATTTGCTAAAAAATAAAATTAATTAAATTTTCGATCAATGTTTTGGTATTTAACTTTTGCCTGAATTGGTATTCACATTATTTGCTAGATGGAAATCTGTGATATGTATAAATATTTTGATATTCTCACATGATTTTGAATACATTTTCCATATTTCAACATATTTTATTAAATTGTGTATAAATATGAAACAAAAATATTTAAAACATCATTCAAAAATATCAAAAATTTTGTATTTTAATTTTCGAAAAATTTGCCAATCCGATGTCCAGTAATCACATTATAATTTAATTCGTTCAATTATGTGATTGTATCTCGTATCTCTCTTATAGCTCGTGGTCAATATGACCTCGATATTCTCCGACCACGCAGGTTTTTTTAAACTCTTTAAACGTGAGTTTTCTATATCTAACCTTCGCATTATTATATACAACATTTTGTAGTGAGTTCTCTCACCTTCTTCCTTTCCCCATATTAAAAACAATGTTGGGAACCTCAAAACTCGCCAACGTAAACGAAGGCTGCTGTACATACAGTGTTGCTCAAAACATTTGCAACTGGAATGACTATTTCAAATAAAATGCAAATATTTTTGTAAGTTGATTGTTGATTGTTTTAAAGATTTAAAAAATCATGTTGTCATGTTATTATACCCTCCACCATATGGAAGGGGACAAATTCTATTATCTTTCGATTTGGTGATCAAGTACATTTTTTCAAGTCTTATAACTTCAATATTGTTTTAAATCGACCAAAAATACTGGTTTCACAACTCCAAAACGAATTCCATACATTGTTTGCAAAATTTCTATGAAAAATCCCATTTTTACTGGAAATTACTGCTTTCCCAAAAATTTCCCAATATTGGTATACGGGTACCGGTATATATCGGAGGGGTTCGTATATGCAGATTTATCGGTGCTAAGACTTCTTTTAACATCTATTGATGACCTCTGACAGATCTGCATAATAATTTGTATAATTATTTGATCATCCTCTACAGGAGATGTAGTTGTCCATACACATAATTCCATCCTATGGAGATTTTAGTACATTTTACGCGGTATCCAGCCCATTAAAGATATTATACTTTCCCTATGTTCATTTTTGCACTTCGTTGGATCCATAATTTTCAAAAATAAAAATTATTGCAATAACTTGTGTTTTCTTAAAAATTTAGACATGCTTTGTTTTCGGCATACTTGTCTGCAAAAGTAAACATAGGTGGGATAACATGTACTCCTCATGAAGGTTTTTTGCCCCCTTCTTCTTATTAAAAAAAAAAAAAAACACCTATGCCAATCAATACAAAAAACTCGTAAACAATGAAATAAATAGATGTTCGTAGTACCTAGTACGGAGCAGGCTAAAACAGGCGTTCCTCCGATAGTTCATATTTTTTAAACATACGTGTTAATAACTGAATAATCATTTTTAAATCTTGAAAATTGGGCCAATAAAGAGTCAATTTACAAAAATACATGCATTTCAAAACCTAAAATGTCTCTAAAACAAGACAAAAAGTATCAGTCGGCTTTGCCGACAGAGATATACTCTCCGAACTTTGTATATTGAAACAATTTTTTCTCAAAAACGTATGAATTTAGAGGGTTTTGAAAAATGTTGGGCGTATGAAGCGACAAAAATTATGATTAAGATTAAAGATCAAACGTTTTGCGGAGGAGGTCTTCAAGTGAAGTTATCCGAAATTTTGTGTGGGAGGTACCGGATGGAGTGGACAAATATAGTCCATATTTGAACCTGATCTATATCTGGTAGATATATTAGGATGTGTAAAGTATGGACCAAATCGGCCACTCCCTTTCAAGCGTTACAGAAGGACAACTTTTTTTGAACTTTTGTGGGGAGGTACCTGAAGGAGTGGACCGATATGGCTTATCTTCGAACTTAAACTATGTTTGGTCAAAATATTACTAAGGCCAAATTTTGGACCGAATCGGCAGATCCGTTCGAGAGTTATCTTGCGCTCCAAGCACTACACACGGTTCCATAGATGTTTTTCTGCAACTTTCAGGCTATTTTCTCAAAAAGTATGGACTTGCCCCTGATGTAAGTTGTGCTGTCGTACAGGGGGCAGTGAATACAAGTTGTTACAACAAAAATCAAAGCGATTCGAGAGCTGGTCCTAAACTGAACTTATCCCAAATTTTGTGTGGGAGGTACCCGAAGTAGTGGACCGAATGAGTCCATATTGGAACCATTCTAAATCTGGTAGACACTTCACGATGTGCAAAGTATAGACCAAATCGGATAAGCCCTTCAAGAGTTATCGTACGAACAAATTTTCCGAACATTTTCGAACTTTTGTGGGGGAGGTACTGGAAGGAGTGGACCAATATAGCCCCTCTTCGAACTTAAACTAAGTTTTTACAAAATATTACTAAAGACAAATTTTGGACCGAATGGGTTGATCCGTTCGAGAGTTATCGTGCGCTCCAGCCAGACAGACCGACGGACATCGCTAGATCGACTCCAAATTGTCTTAAACACATTTCGTCCAAACATACTTGGGGTCTAAAACCATTATTTCGATGAGGCACATTTTGCCCGCATGAAAGTGTATATACCCTCGGTAGCATAAATGCAGAGGGTATAAATAGATTAAATGTGAAATAAGTACCTGAGTTGCAAATGTTTTGAGCAGCACTCTTTGTATTTCTGGCCTAATAATTACAATTCCAATATTTACCATCAACCAGTATGAACGGCGTTAAGTTAAGCCGGGCCGAACTTTTTCTACCCTGCACGACGAAACTACGAATATTCCAGAAGAGGATTATCAGTAACCATAGAACGGTACCTACCGATTTTCGGTATTTTAAAGGTTTTAGTCTCATTATCACACCGAAATATTTAGCTAAATTTGGTATTTTGTGTACTTTGGGGTTACAAAAATTTTCCGCGGCCATTTGATTTAGCCCCCACAGAGCGGTACCGTCCTATTTTCGGTATTTTGAAGGTTCTAACCTCATTATCACACCCAAATTTGCTGAAATTTAGTACTTAGTCTTCCTTAGAGGTACAAAGCCTTCGCCAGTTCTGTGTCGATAACGCACGGGTTTCAGTATTATCCAGGGTTTTGCTTCATTTGAAAATTGATATTCTTTGAGGCTACAAAACTTCTCCCCAGAAATTGGTAAGTACAGGTGCACGTTTTGATATAGCCCCCATAGAACGATACCGCCTTAACATCATTATCACATCTGAATGACTGAAATTATGACCAAACAAGTGAGCAAAGGCTAGAGTCGGGACGAGGCCGACCATGTGATACCCTACACCACTACCCATGTGCATAAGCCTTTCACTGGTAAACATTTCTATTAGGGAATATAATCCGACTATCACCAAACATAATATGCCTCTTTCTCTCTGGGACCCCCATAAGCAACCAAAATTTCGTGACCATCCGATCAAAATTACGACCTGCATGATTGCAAAAAATGGAAGAATTGGATGCATTACCGACTATTGTGGTATCTCCCTTGTTTGACCACCTTCGCCAACCTACCTTACACCAATGTAAAGGTAATATTTTCTTCTTCCATTGACAGGCTTTGCCGTTGGAATACTCCTACTATAAACCGATATATTCACAAATAATACAACTTTGAATTTGTCTTCACACGAGTTTTTCCCCATTCCGACCCCTAAATATTATCCGACTATCACCAAAATCAATAGACTTTTTCCTCTGTGGGGGCCCTATCAACCCCAAAAATTTTTGGTGACTATCCGATCAATGTTCCAACTTGTAGCGTGATTACAAAAAAATGGAAAAATTGTGATATGTTACTGACTTTTGCGATATCTCGGTTGTTTGCCCACCTTCGCCAACATACTTTGCATCAATATAAAGGAGATCTTTTCTTCTTCCATTGACGGGATTTCCTTTTGGAATACTCCTACCAGAAGCGAAGATAATCACATAAGAAAAAAACGTAGACTTTTCTCCACATAAGCTTTTTGCTTATTCCCACTCCCTAATATTATCCGACCATCAACAAACTTAATAGGCTCAGGCTTTGCTTTGGGAAGCTCCCCAACCAAAGCTGTGATATTCGTCATTATAAATCGCAAAAATGAAAAGTTGGGTTGTATTAGCGACTATTGCGATATCTTTGTTGTTTGACCATCTACGATGACCTACTATACATCGTTGTAAAGGTGATATTTTCTACTTTCACTAGCAGGTGTACCCCTAATAGATGCGGAGATATTCGCTTTGAAATAAAACGTTGACTTTTTCTCCAAATAAGTTTTTTGCCCATTCCGACCTCTGAATATTATCCGACCATCACCAAAATCAAAAGGCTTCTTTCCCTCCGGGACCCCCATCAACACCCAAAATTTGGTGATGATCCGATCAAAATTGCGACCTGTAGCGTGATTACAAGGCTTAAATGAACAGACGAACGGACTGACGGACGGACACACATAGACAGATCGACTTAGCTCGTCGAGACATTCATTTTTGGTATATATAAGTATGGGTCTACGACCATTATTTTGATGCGTTACAAACGGCCAAAACCAACTTATAATACCCTCACCACATAGTGGTGTTGGGTATAAAAAGGGTGGTCCAAAATCTTCCCTAAGTACCAACTAATTTCAGTCATTTAGATGTGATGACGTTAAATCGGTATCGTTAGATATTTTTACAGGCACAAGTCCATGTTCTTATATAGCCCCAATAGAACGCACCTCCCGATTGTCGGTATTGTGAAGGTTTTAGCCTCATTATCACACCGAAATGCCTCAAATTTAGTACTTGATCTTCCTTGGGGCTCCAAAACATGTACAGGTCCACGTTTCGATATAGCCCCATAGAACGTACCTTCCGTATTTCCAAAATTTAAGTCTCATTATCACACAGAAATGGCTGAAATTTGATACTTGGTCTTTCTTGGAGCTACAAACTTTCCCTAGACATCGAACAGTTCCGCCCGATTTACGGTATTTTCAGGGCTTAACCTCACCGAAATGGCTGAAATTTGGTATTTAGTCGTTATTAGGGCTTTAAAAACGTCCCCCCGAAGTTTGTACAGGTACAGGTCCACGTTTTGATAGAACGTACCTTCTGATTTTAGATTTTTAAGGTTTTAGGCAAGACATTGTTTGACCGAAATGGCTGAAATTTTGAAATTCAGATTCTGAATTGGCATTTAAGTTTGTTTAAACAAGTAAAAAAGTTTCAGTCGGCTTGGCCGACAGAGATATACCCTCAGCCTCTGACATCTATATAATACGATTTACAACGTTTCGAGGGTTATCCTACTTACTTACTACCCAGTGGCCAGGCTTTTTTGAAGCTTTTGGGCCATTATCTCAAAAAGTAAGGACTTGCCGCTGAAAAAAATGTACTGGGGAAAGCGAATACAAGTTTTTACAACAAAAACCAAAGGGATTTTGGGCAGATTCGTGTGATGCGTTCGCGAGTTATCGTGCGCTCCAGCCACTACACATGGTGCCATAGGGGTATTTTAAGCCTTTCGGTCTATTTTCTCAGGAAGTATGGACTTTCCCCTAAAAAACGTGCACTGTCGTGTACTGTCGTTGTTACAACAAAAATCAAAGCGATTCGAGAGCAGGTCCTAAACTGAACATTTCCGAAATTTTGTGTGGGAGATAACCGAAGGAGTGGACCGATAGAATCCATATTGCAATCTCATCTATGTCTGGTAGAAATTTCACGATGTGCAAGGTATGTACTAAATCGGTTACTCACTTCAAGAGTTATCGAGCGCACAATTTTTCCGAACATTTTCGAACTTTTACGGGGGAGATGTCTGAAGGAGTGGAATGATATGGCTCATCTTCGAACTTAAACTAAGTTTGGGTAAAATATTACTAACGCCAAATTGTGGACCAAATCGGTTCATCCGTTCGAGAGTTATCGTGCTAACAAGCCAGACGGACGGACATTGCTAAATCAAATCCAAATTGTAGGAAACGGATTTCGTCCTAACATACTTTGGGTCTAAAATCATTATTTCGATGAGGCACATTTTGCCTGTATATACCCTGGGTTAGCATAAATACTGAAGATACAAAAATTTGATATTCCATATTCCGCATATTCCACTTCTCCTAGGAATTTTCTAAACTAATTTTGTTCCATTTTACTCAAACAACTTATGGTAGTGGGTAGAAAAAGTTCAGCCCGGCCGAACTTTAGAATCGATTTTCCTGGCCAAATCCCCAATTTTTTGTCGTCACCGATTGTCAATTTCCATATGGGATTCGGTAGTAAACCATGGTAGAACAATATAAGGTAACAGCAATACCCATCTGACTAAACTGGGCTGTAATGTTAGTGCCAAATTCCATACGACATTTTATATTTCTATTTCAATTTTCAATGTATAGGGATATATATATTTTTTGAGAAAAAATATGTAATTCGGAAAAAACTATTTCCCGTAAAGACTTCTTCATATCAATAATATGTAACATCTTCCAAGTCCGAACAATGTGCCAGACACTATAACACTGCGTATATAAGCAGTTCAACATTTGTTAAAATGTGTGGTATTTTGTTAAATTTTAACAAATTAAAGCCATAATAAACATGTGCTTCTTTGATTTCAAAAAAAAAATGTTTGAAACAGCTTCTCCTTTTTCAATGAATTTTTAGCGACCCCACACATTTTTGCATGAATTCCACTTTCTGCGTAAAATTATCCATTAAATTTAATGCTATGGATACTTTCAAATTGAAAATGTAACGATTTTTCATTCATGTTTTCAAAATATTCAATCAAATGTGAAAAATATTAGTTTTATAAATTCCAATAATTTATAAACATTTCCTTGTTTTGTTTACATTTACCGGTGACACTAACATTACTAACAAAAACAAATTTCTATGTGGTTGTTGTTGAGTTGTATTTCTTGTAGTATTTACTCTGACTTCTTTGTTCTACCATGGTAGTAAACAT
Organism: Musca autumnalis; assembly: GCF_047663935.1. Taxonomy (NCBI): domain Eukaryota; kingdom Metazoa; phylum Arthropoda; class Insecta; order Diptera; family Muscidae; genus Musca; species Musca autumnalis. Next base: position 48,437,103 of record NW_027411977.1, read on the forward strand.
ATTTAAATTAAGGAAACCAACACATTAGGTCAAAATATTGGAAGGTATAGGCGTGGTGTACTCCTTGATTTGGGAAAAAACGTAATTTTTGCAAATTTTTGGAGAAAGAAATACCTATTTCTCGGAAACTGTAACACGAAGAGAACTATTTTATTGCATCGGAAAGCTGAACAAAAAAGTCAGGAAAATATCTCTATCCGTTTAAAAGTTACAGAATTTGGACCAGGAAAAACATTTTGAACAACTGTGCACCCTTCTTACTTGTTCCCTTTGGGGACGTTGCGTGCTTTGGGGGAAACATGTTCCAAATTATGTAGTAGATATCGACCAAACCTATATTGTTTAACAACAATCTGTCAACCACACTCTTTTGTTTTTCCACTTACCGATCAATATGATAAGAATAATAGCAAGTATTATGGCTATAATGATTTTGGTCTTCATATGTTCCCACCATTTTTCGCGTTTTACTTTGTTGGCTGTTGTTTGAAATGTGGAGGCTTGTTGTTGAAGTTGTTCGGCTGTGGCGTTTAAATCTTCAAGTTTTTCTTGACGGTCCATTACCTTGTTGACATTGTTGTACATTATTTCAACAATTTCATCGGCTTGTTGTTGTGTTTGTTTTAAAAGTTCGGGAGTACGGTAACTGAAAATACAAAATGCCAAGTTAAAATATTGATTTGAATACTTGATTTTTCTAAACTTTTGAGAATTACAGTCAAAATTCTCTATGAAGAAAGACGTTAGTTCGTTGGTTTTAGAGAAGTTCGAGAAGTTAAAGGGCTATGTTTTTCTTCATTTACCCACACATACATACGTATATTTGCTCATACATACGTACATATTTAGAAAACCACAATGATGTTCAACTTACTCTGTATCATTCGAAATATTTTTGGAATAGTAAACACTCTCAGAAAGAGTTTCTTCCCCAAATATGTTGCTGTGTTTATCTGTTGCCATGTTTTTGTTTCCGCTTTTCTATTAGTTTACGTTTTTTTGTCAGTTTTTGTTTTCTTCTATTTTCAATTTTAATGGGTTTATTTGCCTTTTACCGTTATGCCACTTGCAATTCAATACTAATTATTCCACATAACATGATATTTTTAAGTTATATGAACGTCGTCTCGTATGTCTGCCCTCTGTGTTTGGTTAGCTGACTCATTTAAGAGCAAAACCCACAATATCTGTTAAGCGAAACGTTGTAGCTCGTCTAAGTGATCTCTTTATACTGAGATTAAAACATTTTATACAATAAAATTGTTTAAAAGCAAACACAAGTAGTTTTATTTATGTATTTAAATATCTCATGAGAAGAAATTAATTCTTCTCAGCTTTTTTTGGATTTCCCTTGACTCACTTGATTTGCTATTTAGTGGATAACGCCATTCAGAATGAGAAACAAATAAAATTATAAAAAATACGCTCATGTTTTGGTGGAGAGGGGGAAATCACTCACAATGATCCAACCGGTAGATGTTTTCGATTTCGTCATCGTTCTATGTATGAGGATTGATCGATCAATGGTGCGACATCTGTAATAGGTATACAGGGAGCGTACAAAATTGTATAAATTAATTATTATTTCATTCTTTGCAACCATTTGGTGATGGTATTATAAATTCAAATTATCAAATGTGCGCGTAGAGGATATTTCTTTGTTAACAATAGATCGTGTCAATCTTTGTTGCTATACCAATACCCCTAGGTCAGGATTAGGGGGTATTATAAGTTGGTTTTGACTCGAAATTAGAGTTGTTAAAATCTAGTTCGTTCGAACGACTTCATTATATAGTTCAATGTATTTGTATGAACGAACTGCGAATGAGTTATATTATCTCTTTGTTTTCATGAAATAACTCATTCGCATACGAACTATGGTACTGAACTAGTTCACTAGATTTAACAACTCTACTCGAAATTGGACTTCCTAGATACCGAATAATCGACTTTTGGCTGTAACTAGCCGCAAATCATGTAGCTTTAATCCTCAAAATACTAAAAATCGGGCGATCAAAACGTTGACCTATGTTTACAATTTTTTGTGGAGTATGTTTGCGTACACTGGGAATTCGAAATACCAAATTACCCCTAATATGGGCGGAGAATGTAGCTTAAATTCCCAACAAGTAAGAAAAGCGTTAAGTTTGGCCGGGCCGAACTTTTTATACCCTCCACCACGAACTGTATTGAGGTGAATAGGAACAATTAGTTTAATTTCGTTTATGAAAGAACTAAACTCTTCCTTTTATTGTAGGAGTAGTACATACATCTCAACTGATAATACTCCCTTCAAAACAGCTCATATGGGGCGACATTTTTGTTCTTTCCAAAACATGGACCAATATTTACAATTTTCCGAATTGAGCGAAATACATAAAATTTGGCAATACCGATTAGACCTAAACCTGTATGTTCTGGATTTGGATAGATGAAGAACATCGAAACATCGTTCTATGGAGGCTGTATAAAACGTTGTACCGATACATTTTTGGAGGGAATTTTCGTAACTCCAGCGAAGACTACTTATTTCAGTTATTCCAGTTTAAGAATGTGGCTAAAACGTTCAAAGCACCGAAAACTGTGAGGGACCTTTCTATGGGGGCTATATAAAAACATGGAACAATACCGGAAAATTTCAGGTGGAAAGTTTTATACCACCAACGGAGACCAAATATTAAATTTCATCCGTTTCGATGACACAACCGTCAAAATACCAAAAATCGGGAAGTACGCTTCTATAGGGGTTATTTGAAGATAAGGGCCTATACTAATAATTCTCTTCTTACTTACTTACTTAGCTGGCCCATTACAGAACATTTGTTCTATAGGCCTAACTAACATCAGCTATTTCGGTGGGGAAGGAAGACCAACTACCAAATGTCAGTAATTTCGATGGGATATTGAGCAGCAACCTTCAACATACTTAAAATCGGGAGGTACCGTTCTATGGGGGCTTTATGTAGTTATTAGTCTATGGGGGCTATATGAAGTCATGGACCTATACTGACAAACTTCAACTTGCAGCCATTTCGGAGTTATAATAAGGCTAAAACCTTCAATATACCAAAAATTGGGATATACCGATCTATGGAGGGTACATCAAAACGTGGACCGATACCGATAATTTTCTGGAGGACGAAATATCAAATTTCAGGCATTTTAGCAGAATAATATAGCTAAAAACTTCAAAAATACCGAAAATTGGGAGACATCGTCCTATTGGGGGCTACATGAGTGCATGGACCTATACCGACAAATTTGAAGTGGAAAGTTGTATACCCTTAACGAAGACTAGCTACCTATTTTCAGTCATTTCAGTGGGATATTGAGGTCACAACCTTCAAAATAGCGAAATCAGGAAGTACCGTTCTATGGGGGATATATGAAGAAGTGGACCTATACCGACAAACGAAGACAAGTTTCTGGGGCAAAGTTGTATACCCCCCAACGAAGACTAAATACCAAATATCAGCCGTTTCTGAGGAATATTGTGGCCTCAACCTTCAAAACATCGAAAATAGGGAGATAAGTTGTATGGGGGCTATATGAAGTAGTAGACCTATACCTACAAATTTCTGGGGGAAAGTTGTATACCCCCACCTAAGACCAACTACCAAATTTCAGCAATTTTGGTAGGATAATAGAGCTAAAACCTTCCAAATACCGAAAATCGGGAGATATCGACCTATGTGATATATATCAAAACGTGGACCTATATAAAAATGTTTTCGTAGAAATGGCCTCTGCAAACACAAAATAAAAAAATTACAACCGATTCTGTGGTCAAATGGGACTAATGCATTTAAAATATCTTAAAATGACGCATACTATATATGGGGCGTTTTATTGGGGCTATAACAAAACGTGGACCTATATAAACAAAATTTGGTAGAAATATTATTAAGCCTCTAGAGACACAAAATGCCAAATTACAACCAATTCGGTGGTCAAATGGGACAGATATCTTAAAAACTTCCTTAAAACAACGACGCGTCACTTTGTATGGGGGCTATACGAAAACGTTGACCTACATAGCCCGCTTTCAATACCAAAAGTACTACATACATTTAATAGATTTTACCAAAATTGTATCCACCTACTTCAATCCGTTCGAACGCTAGAGTGATTTCCACAGACGGACATGGCTATATCGATGTAGAATTGCACGCTGATCTAGAATATATATAGTTTGTGGGGTCTACAAGGATTATTTGGAGTAGTTACAAACGGAATGACAAACTTAACATACCCCCCATCCTATGGTGGAGGGTATAAAAATACTAAAAATCAAGAGGTACCTGATTTTTAATGCATTACACTGGTAACCCTGATCTCAAAAACAATTGTTTGCTGAAAACATGGCTAACCCGTTGAAACTTTGTTGCTTATACTTGGTTTACATTTACGAAATCCACTCGATTTCAACTGTCAATTCCTTTGCGTATACGTCAAATGAAAACTCATCTGAAATCCATTTGATTTCATTTGACGTTTAATCAATGGAATTGACAGTTGAAATCGAGTGGATTTCGTAAATGTAACCTTACTATTATTCTCTTTTCCGATATGTGTTGATCATGAGTGCTGCAAAATTTGAGTATGCGTGTCCGATGCTTTTTTATTATAGCAACAATATCAAATATCATCAGAATCGCTAGCAATATTTTTGTGAAATTTGTTGCTACATGTTGCCGTTGTTCATAGTTAGTAAATATATTTCGAAGAAATTTTAGCAGGCAAAGCTGCAAATATTCGGTGATTTTGCTAATATGGCGTTAGCATTTTAAACCCTGGGTGGCTTAAATCCTCAAAATACAGAATATAAAGAAATACCGTTATATGGGGGCTATACCACTATATTCCAGTAACGCGAGTCAGAAGATACGAAATCAATCAATCGTATATAAATGATCAAGAATACACTCAGCGCAGTGTTAAATTTGCCGTGTTTCGTGCGCAGGCTCTCTCTTTGGTCTTTTTCTCAGACTGGTCTATTTGAAAAAAAGAAAGTTGGTGATGATTACTTCACCTACATTACCAAGTGTAGATGAAGTCCCAAGACTTGTAATATTCTGTTGACAGGTGCATCTAAGCTTTGCTTTGGTTCCATTAAAATGTCGTTGTACCACCTTTGGACTTGCAAGCAGTTAACTGCCTTGAGAGCAAAACATGCTTCGCGCTCGGGAGAAGGCGATTGTGACTGGGACCATTGGCTATTAAAATGGGAACGACCTCATTTTAATTTATTAAAATGCTTACATTAAATAAAACACAATTTTGTTTTTCAAAATAGTCAAGCTTAATCGCATAGTCATTGTTTTAATATTTTATTAAAACAACCTTAATTTATTAGTGGGAAAAAATTGGCGGTGTTTACCAAGGGGTAAGGCAGGGAAGACTATAGTTTCAGATCTCTCCACAGATCTTCATCAGTTCCCTCGTTTCTTTTTATACCCAAGTGCCAATTGCTCGCTCAAATAGATACGTATGCAAAGAAACAGTTTGATCGAGAATTTCTTTGGCACGACCTAAACTCGAACAACTGCACTTGCAAACAAAACCAAATCTTTCCCACTGCTATGCGTTTGTTGAGTCTCAACGAAAAAACACATAACACATAGTGTTGCTAACAACAGCAATAAACCAAACTTTTGACGGTGCCTGGTCTCACAATTAGGAGGGTTAGCGTTTTTTTATTTGGGATGATGACTTCTATTTTGTTTTTTTAAATAGTCAGACTTAATCCCATAGTGTTTGCAAGTGCAGTTGTTCGAGTTTAGGTCGTGCCAAAGAAATTCTCGATCAGAGTGTTTCTTTGGATACGTATCTGTTTGAGCGAGCAATTGACACTTGGGTATAAAAAGTTTCTTGTTGAAAAACAAGAAAGGCCATGTTTATAGTATAGCCTTTGGCAGGGTTAACCTTCTTAATGATGATTTATTTGACGTATACGCAAAGGAATTGACATTTGAAACCCAGTGGGTTTGTTAAATCCGGTTATATATAAACGTACTATTACAAGGGAACTGATGAATATCTGTGGCGAGATCTGAAACTATAGTCTTCCCTGCCTTACCCCTTGGTAAACATCGCCAATTTTTTCCACTAATAAATTAAACTTGTTTTATTAAAATATTAAAACAACGACTATGGGATTAAGCCTGACTATTTTGAAAAGCAAAATAGTTTTCCAAAATATTCAATCAAATGGAAAAATATTAGTTTTATAAATTCCAATAATTTCCTTGTTTCGTTTACATTTACCGGTGACAGTAACGTTACAAACAAAAACAAATTCCTTTGTGGTTGTTGTTGAGTTGTATTTGTTGTAGCATTTACTTTACCTTATATTTGTTTTACCATGGGAACAACATAAATACATTTTGAAAATCTTCTAAAATAGAACAAATTTGAATGAAAATGTAAATAAAAAGCATTCAGGTCATTGTTATTACACGTTTACGATGAAAAGAAGTATTTTATGGTAGCAAATTTCGAATTTTCAAATTTCATGAGTAGACCCCATTACATTTTGAAAACCAAATTTACAAAAACAGTAAAAATACAGCTGATTGTCACTTCTACCTTATATAAATTTGACTTGGTCGCAGTATGATATACCGCCCACATCAATAAATGTAAGCAAATCTGACTTAAATACCACTACAAAAGCAGTTTTCACAGGGTGAGGGTTTTCCCTAACGTTATCGAGTTTACAGTAATGTAGCAAGGTAAAGCCAGGTACACTTTTCCAGTTTTGAATGACAGCTTTGCTCAAATATCGCTTGTGACCGTCCATGATTGTCAGTTATCCACATACTTTTTGGTTGTTGGACACTTCAAACTTCTGAAAAAATTATGCAGGGTTTTTCATATACCAATTCGGCTTTATTGGAGTCCATGGAAGACGAACATGTTAACGGTAAATACAGAGAAAAAGGACTTTCTTGGATTTTCAACTTTAAACGGGCATTACTTCCCCATTTCTCTAACTTTTCTTGTAGCCTAACGGTTGAAATTGGGTGGTACCGTTATATAAAGGCTATACCAAAATGTGGACCGATATAGTCCACCTTCGAACTTGGCTTGTCTGCAGACAAAAAACGCATTTTCCAACATTTCATCGTCCTAAAAACTTGTAAGGAAATGATAAAAGTCGGGCGGGGCCGACTATATGATACCCTACACCACTGCGAATATAATATATATAATATAATTGTTCCACAAACATCCCAGGCGGGACAGGGGAGACTTCTCTCATATCAATGTGTGCACCCTGATTCATATTAGGGGGTTATCATGAACGGTAATTCCCCGTGAATTTTTTCACTCTCTCCCTTAATTTGCAACGGCGGAAAGACGAAACTCACGGGGAAATTTCATTCATGATAACCCCCATTAGCTCAATGATATGGGGCCTACTGTTTATCGCCGAGTCCGAACGGCGTGTCTAAGACACCAATTGTAGAGAAGTTGTACAAGGCTGAAATACTCAGAAAATGCCACCAACATTACTGAGGGATAGTTTGAGTGGGGTATTCCCCCATTGGCTCAACTTCATTTATTACCCTCTATTACAGAGAGTAATGTTTTTCAAAACTAACTGACAGTGTTGCAAAATTTTACTGATCGCTACCAATATTTTCAACATCTCATTTTACAGAGGATTATTGTTCAATATGTGGGTAAAGCCTTTTTTGAAGAAACTTCAAATATCCTGGTATTCGGGATTTGAGAAATACCGAAAAAAGCCGGGTTTTCTGAAGCGCCATCCCTGATCAGAATACATTCGAATAATGTTAGTAACATTTAAATTCACATAAAACAATAATTTATAAGGTTAGATGTTCAATAAGCAACACTAATAGGCAATACTAATAATTTAAAATATAAAAATCATTTCTAGGTACATAAAAATGTCATAAAAATCTCAAAATGGTGCATTGACTTTTAAAAACCGAAAGAAAGTAAGAAAAATCGTACGACAGCGTTCATGTTAAAACGATTTACATGATTACTCAAACCCATTAACACTAAATGGTGATATTCATTGTATGCATATTCAATTTTATTAATGGGCTGCATACGTTTATACATAATCCAATTGTATGAATACATTCATGTAAAACAAATATGTAAGTCGGTTTATGCATAGTTCTCAAAATGTTTTCCAGATTCAATGTTCAATTCATTTTATAAAATAACTAACTCGTTTGTTGGCGAAGTCATTTCCATTTTTAAGTTGTTGTTGCTTTTTACACAGAACAATTACGAATTTTATTTTCCGAAAATCAACATCACTATTTGAAAAGTGCCGACAAACTGAATTGTTGGTTGTTTTTGTGTTTCGTTGCACAAAATACGAACTTCCCTTTGAACTATTAATTATATACGAGTTGTATTTGTTGTATAGTAACCCACTACCACAAAATAGCGTGTCGTGCTTTCAAAGGTAAACTATGACTCCGCTCATCCTTATAATTGACTGACTAGTTGGCTATTGGTTTTAACACAATAGCAACTATTAACTAATATTTACACAGAGAATAATTATTTGTGAACCAAAATTCAAAGCTAAACACTGTTTAACAAAAGTTTGCTGAAGACTTACATACGTACTCACATGGATATGCTTTTGCATTTTAGTAAGAGATTCCAAATAAATATCCTATTTTTATGCGAGTTATTGCATCGGTAGTCACACGGTGAACACTTTCTTTGAGTTTTAAAAAGAAAGGAAAAGCTCCCTCATCTGGCAATCTGACCACAATGTGTCCCCATAAAAACGAATAATTAGGGTCCAATTGCATGTATTTTTACATGTGAATTCGTAAATTTCCCAAAGTGCTCTCGACTTTAACGTTTTCTTTATTGATTTATTAGAAATCATTAATTGTATAGTAGTGTAGATGATCAAACAAACATTTCCTAATTTAACACCTACATTAAATACGAACTGCGCAGTAACGTCATTACAATGAAATGAAATCAAACATTTTTCTGTGTAATAGTCTAAATAACGTCATGTCCAGAAAAATAATCCTACTCCATAAGAGCAGAAGGATATTGACCTACGTGAATGCAACACAAAGAATATTTCTGGCCATAAAAGTGTTTTTGTGGTGATTCATATCATTCAATATGATTTTCTAAGTGGAATGGTAAACATGGAGAACGGTGAGAAAACAAAACAAAATAAGGTTATGGGCAAGTTCACTTTAAATATTCAATTCACTATAAAAACAGTAAGGAAAGGATCATAGTCGGGCGGGGCCGACTATATGATACCCTACATCACTGTGAATGTGTAATATATATAGAAGATATATATCAATTTTAACTGATTTCTATATAATATGGTACACTTATTACTAGACAAAATTCCGTCACACATTCCAAATGTCAGATATACGGTGTTTGGTGCAGCAAATACGTGAAATTGACCGAAAATATATATGGTAGCTGTATCCAAATCTGAACCGATTTCGATGTAATTTGGCACATTTATTTTTAGGTCGAATTCAGTCACATATTCCGAATTTCATCAAAATCGGACGTATGTATATAGCGTGTTAGGAGCAGCAAATACGTTAAATCGTCCGAAAAAATATATGGGAGCTATACCCAAATCTGAACCGATTTTCACCACAAGCAATAGTGTTCTTTCTATGGCTAAAAAATTATATTCCCCAATTTTCAGCTGAATCGAACAGAAAATGCGACCAGTACGTTGCGAACAAAAATAAATGAACAGACGGACAGATAGCTTTTATTGCTAGTGCTTTTTGTAATTTTTCTTTATTATAATTTATAATTATAATAAATATATTTAAATAAAATAAAATAAATAAATAAATGGACACACGGACGGAAGGACATGCACAAATCGACTCAGAAACTGATTATATGTATATCCCCAAAAGGAAGTATGGGTCTATTTCATTCCTTTTTGTATGTTACATACAAATGCACAAAGACAAAATACCGTTTACCACACTGTGGTGTAGGGTAAAAAAACTGAAATAAAATAGCGTTTTGGGATTCATTTCATTTTCAGCAAGCAACTGAGGCAGCTGAAGAAAAATAACCCAGTAAAATGTTCGATAACAAATCTTGAGTTGAGTCATAGGTGTAATTGATTTGTCATAGCATCGTTTTTATGTGAATCAACAACGATTTTTACAAGGCAGTGACGGCCACGGGTCGAAGACTCATTCGAGTCAAAATGGCCGCGGCCACTCAAATTTACGATGAGCAATGTCATCCGAAACGCGAAATCATCCAAAGAGTTGGCCCCACACGGAATATCAATGGTTGCAAAAAAAAAATCATTACTAAATAATGGGTTTAATTTATGTTGTTAAAAAAAACTCGCCTGTCGACGATGAGAGTTGAACACACAACCCTAGGATTTGGAAGTAGCTTTATTTTGTTATATTACTTTGTAATATTACATTGTAATAAGGCAAGTTACGCAGTACCAAAATCTTATCGCCCGATAAGTTTAACATCTTTTTTACTCAAGACAATGGAACGGACAGTCGATACCATGATCAAGAGCAAAATCCCCAACGACATGTTGAAATATAAACAACATGCATACGTGAAAGGTAGATCAGTGGAAACCGCATTACATGAGGTAGTACACCACATAGAGAGGACCTTAGAAATGAAGATGTACACACTCGCAGTTTGCATCGACATAGAACGTGCTTTCAACAACGTCAGCACGGAAACGCTGATCCACTCCTTAGACGAATTTCGTGTAGACAGAACGCTGAGGAACTGGATAGACGACATGCTAAGGGACAGATGGATAAGCTGCGCGCTACATGACGTAACAAGAAGAGACAAAGTAGGGCAGGGAACGCCACAGGGGGGATTTTATCGCCGCTTCTGTGGGCCACTACCATAAATAGTCTACTAAGGTCCTTAACCAAAGAAGGATTTGAACCAGTCTGTTATGCAGACGACGTTATAATACTTCTAAAGGAAAGAATCCAAATCTACTCTGCAGGAGAGCCGAAGAGGCTCTAAATATAGCTTACAATTGGGCTAGACCAAGAGGTCTTAATGTTAACCCGGAAAAACAGAGTTATGTCTTTTCACTAGGAAAACGAAATTGGGCTCCGTCGAGGAACCAGTTTTCCTGAATAAGACATTAACTATATCTCCAACAGTTAAATATCTGGGGGTAATTCTAGATAGGAAACTCAAATGGAAAGACCATATTCAAGAAAGGGCTGCCAAAGCACACAGATGTTGGTCAACTTGTAGAAGGGCTATAGGCTCAAAATGGGGTTTTAATCCTAGAATGATACACTGGCTATACAGAAGCGTAATAACACGGATTCTTACTTACGCATCTGTTATATGGTGGACAGCTATGGACAAAAAGTACAATGTGGAAGCATTGCAAAGAGTCCAAAGAATGTGCGATGAGGACTACACCAACTAGGGCTTTAGAGACAATTCTATTTGTCCACCCAATAGAAATACAGGTAAGGTATGAAGCAGCCATCGCGGCTATAAGACTGAAAGCGATGAACGAGTGGATCGAAAGAGACCGCCAAACATACCACCAATGCATATTACGGTTCACAACGGGTGAATCTATAAATCAAATAGTATCGGACCGGATACCAGAATCAAGTGAAGTAGCTCTGTGTGAAGTTCTAATACCGGACAGAGATATGTGGATCGATGGAACCCTTGCACAGATTCCCGCTGGGAGCAGCGGGTTTACGGACGGGGCTGTGTTAGGGGGGAGAACGGGACTGGGTCTTTATATCGTAGACACGGAAACGAGGATCTCCCTTCGTCTGCCGGATCATAACACGATCCTCCGGGCCGAAATCCGAGCGATCACAGAATGTCTGAACTGGTTTAAAACAAATACAAGGCCACTCACAGTTAACATCCTTACGGATAGTAAAGCAGCAATTAGAGCTATAACAAGTAAGGCAACAATATCGAAAACTGTCTTAGAGTAGCAAACTCCTTAGCAAAACAAGCCAGGGAGCTACCTACAGTAAGTCTAGACAATGCCAAACCTTTAAAGGCGGCGCGTATAGAACTAAACGCTTGGGCAAAGAATGCTCATGTATCCCTATGGAATAACAACGAAAAGGGAAAAACTACAAAAATCCTATGGGGAAACCCAGAACAGGACAAAACAAGTGACCTCCTAGTGATGAGTAAAAAGGATATCAGTAGACTGATCGGTGTCCTCACAGGGCATCTAGGACTACAAGCGCATCTGCACAGGATAAGCTGTGCAGAGAATAGTGAATGCAGGGCATGTGGCGAGGATAACGAAACGTTGGAACACTATCTCTGCCACTGCCAGGCTTTCACAAACTTGAGAACTCAACTAATGGGAAACGACATAATTACAGGACTCGACCATATCAAGGACATCGGGTTCAAAAACTTGAGGGACTACGTCAATGGGACGAAACTCCTAAACTAACAACAACAACTTCCAGGACACATAAAATTAGAGCGCACAACAGGCCTCTTCAGGCTTAAGTGCATGCCCTTTCTTTTTAAGGACATGTGGTGATCTTGAATCACCCCTCTTCTCAATCTAACCTAACCTTGTAATGGGTTACATAATGACTAACGGATACGAATTTTTACTGGGTATTGTACCAGAAGCCTGGAATGTTTGCAGGGTGCAGAAGGTAGGAATGCGAATTGCATAGGGCGATTTCCCTCCTATCACCAGTAGCGAAGAACCTAGGGGCAATACTCCTTGCCTTGATGAGAAGAAGTTGTCTCTCAGTTGCCGAACATTAGCATTAATTACCAACAACACTCAGTACCACGTACCACGGATATAGCAATCCCACGGTAGTGGGTTCTTTGTACCGGATTGACCCGGGACCAAAAGTGTTTCGGCCAGCGGCTGCCAACCCAGCATCAAATATATGGTGCTACAACAACAACAACGGATATAGTATTACACGCTATACCCACACACTGCAGTCGAGGACTGAACCAGAACATGCCGTGCGACCAAATGGAGGCTCTTGACCTATGGAAAACCTTCAATGCTGTTAGAGAAAAGTATCAGTCGGCTTTACCGACAGAGATTGAAATACTTTTTTCCAAAATAAAACTTATGTATTTAAGGGGGTTTTCAAAATTTTGGGCGTATAAACCGACAAAAGTATGGGTAGAATTAAAGCTCAAAAATTTGCGGGGTTATCGATAGATAGGGCTTTTTTATCACACTAGCCTACGAAAAACACAATATCGCTGTAAACAGGGCCACTAGGAACACCTTCGGTAAAACGGTCCATAGGATCCTCAAACCACACAAAACTGTTGAACATTTGTGTGGGTGGTACCACAAGGATTGGACAGATATGACCCAAATTTGTACATAAACTAAGTTTCGACAATATTTAAAGATCCAAAGTTTGGACCAAATCGGTTGCTACGTCTATGAGAAATCGCGCGTACCATTTTAGCGAATATTTTCGAACTTTTGTGGGGGAGGTACCGGAAGGAGTGGACTTATATGCACCACATTCGAATTTCATCTAATATTCAAAGAAATATTACAATATCCAAAGTGCGTTAGTCCAGCAGTATTCGGTTCGAGCTCTCCAACCACTACATATGGTGCCATAGGGGTTTTTTTACAACTTTCGGGCTGTTTTCTCAAGAAGTATGGGCTTGCCCCTGAAAGAACTTTTACTAATTGAGACAGTGAATGCAAGTTGTTTTAACAAAAATCAAAGTGATTCGAGAGCAGGATTTTAAGTGAATTTATGCAAAATTTTGTGTGGGAGGTACCCGAAAGAGTGTAAAAATATAGTCCATATTCTAACCTGATCTATATCTGGTAGATATATTGGGATGTGTATAGTGTAGACCAAATCGGTCACTACCTTTAAGAATTGTCGTGCGCACAATTTTTCCGTGCATTTCCGAACTTTTGTGGGGGAGGTACCGGAAGGAGTGAACCGATATAACCCATCTTCGAACTTACGAAAGCCAAATTTTGGACCGAAAAGCTTGATCCGTTCGAGAGTTATCGTGCGCTCCAGCCAGACAGACAGACGGACGGATATTGCTAAATCAACTCCAAATTGTCTGAAACGGATTTCGTCCAAACATACTTGGGGTCTAAAACCATTATATACCCTCGTTAGCATAAATGCTGAGGGTATAAAAAGTCGAAAACCGGTAAAGTGGAAAAGGATATACTTACATATATACAGGTGGTAGGTTATATATCAACATTGCTGATTTAGTGCATTCCTTCCATCTGAGCATTGTGAAAATATCCGCACTAATTGGTCTATTCCGTATTACGACAAGAGTCGTATCGCGTTGTCAGTCGTCTCTGCGACAAATTTTAAAAATTGTATTACGTTAAGCGATCGAAAATAATCGCCGATAACGATGTAGCGGAGCGTTTTTATACCCTCAGCCTTTAGGCTAAAGAGGGTATTTACACTTTGATACGACCAAAAATGTGCCTCATCGAAATAATGGTTTTAGACCCCAAGTATGTTTGTACGATATCCGTTTCAGACAATTTTGAGTAGATCTAGCAATGTCCGTCCGTCTGTCTGTCTGTCTGTCTGGCAGGATGGTGCGCACGATAACTCTCGAACGGATCAATCGATTCGGTTCAAATTTTGGGTATCGAAATATTTTGTCCAGATTCGATTTAAGTTCGAAGATGGGCCATATAGGTCCACTCCTTCAGGTACCTCCCCCACAAATGTTCAAAAATTGTCGCAAAACTTGTGCGCACGATAACTCTTGTAGGGAATAACCGATTTGGTCCATACTTTGCACATCGTGTAATTTCTACCAAACTTAGATGAGGTTCCAATATGGACTCAATCCGTCCACCCCTTCATGTACCTCCCACACAAAATTTCGGAAAAGTTCAGTTTAGGACCAGGTCTCGAATCGCTCTGATTTTTGTTTACACAGGTTGTATTGGCTGTCCTCTATACGACGCTGTAAGTTTCATTAGGGGCAAGTCCATACTTCCTGAGAAAATAGCCTGAAAGCTACAAAAAACCCTATGACACCGTGTGTAGTGGTTGGAGCGCAAGATAACTCTCGAACGGAACTGCCGTTTCGGTCCAAAACTTGGCTTTCGTAATATTTTGTCCAAACATAGTCCAAGTTCAAAGATGGATTATATCGGTACACTCCTTCCGGTACCTCCCCCACAAAAGTTCGAAAATGTTCGGAAAATTTGTGCGTACGATAACTCTTGAAGGGAGTAACCGATTTGGTCCATACTTTGCACATTATGAAATTTCTACAAGACTTAGATGAGGTTCCAATATGGACTCAATCGGTCCACTCCTTTGGGTACCTCCCACACAAAATTTCGGATAAGTTCAGTTTAGGACCTGATCTCGAATCGCTTTGATTTTTGTTGCAACAACTTGTATTCACTTCCCCCCATACGACGGTACAAGTTTCATCAGGGGCAGGTCCATACTTCCTGAGAAAATGACCGGAAAGTTGCAAAAAGCCCATATGACACCTTGTGTAGTGATTGGAGCGCAAGATAACTCTCGAGCGGATCTTCGTAATATTTTATCAAAACATAGTATAAATTCGAAGATGGGCTATATCGCTCCACTCCTTCAGATACCTCCCCCACAAAACTTTAAAAATGTTCGGAAAAATTTTGTGCACGATAACTCTTGAAGGGAGGGACCGATGTAATCTATACTTTGCACGTCCCAAAATATCTACCAGATATAGATCAGGTTCGAATACGGACTATATTTGTCTACTCCTTCTGGTACCTCTCACACAAAATTTTGGATAAGTTCACTTTAAGAACTGCTCTCGGATCACTTTGATTTTTGTTGAAGCAACTTGCATTCGATACCTCCATTACGACGGTAACAGTTTTCTTGGGAAAACTATGTCACCATATGTGGCGGTCGAACTGTTCAACCGATTTGGTCCAACATTTGGTCTTCGTCATATTATATCCAGTTAGTTTCATGGGCAATACCGGTCCACAACTTTCGGTACTTCTCCCCAATATTTAAAAAATTTCAATAAAATGCTAGGATGATATCACTTGAATGAGGCAACCAATTTGGTCCAAACTTTGGATATTTGGAATATTTTACAAAATTTAGTTTAACTTTTAAAATGGCCCTATCGGTCCTCCCTAAGGGTACCTGCTCTATAAAAGTTCAACATTTGTGTCTTAGTGCATTTTTGCGGCAACTTCAAATGTCCAAAAAGGGCCATAAAATTCTGAAGAGGCCTTAAATACATTCGATCGGACAAGTTTCGCTTTACATTGGCTGAGGGTATATATCTGTCGGCAAAGCCGACTGACACTTTTTTACTTGTTTGCTTTGATTTGATGAGAAAAAATATCAGAACAAGTTGTACGCAAAACTAATAGTCTTCTAAAATGATAAGCTCAGTGGAACTACTTTTGGTGATAGAGAAGAAAATATAGAAAATATAGCTCTAAAAAGCCATATCCGTCAACTCCTTCCGATTCCGACAAATACTTTTTTACTTGTTCTATATCTTCCCAGCAAAATGTTCGATGCCAAAGATGACATTCAATCATGGGTGCAAGTGATCTAGCATGTCATCTTTTTAGCATCTTCATCGATGAATTTTATATGAGCGTGGACCCCAAAAGATGACGGGGGTTATCATGAATGAAATTTCCCCGTGAATTTCGTCTTTCCGCCGTTGCAACTTAAGGGAGAATGTGAAAAAATTCACGGGGAATTGTCGTTCATGATAACCCCCGACGTTCTTTTCTGGATCCTAAGCATGTCATTTAACCAATGCGTTGACATGTCATTTCCACCAATGCTTTGGCATGTCATTTCCACCAATGATTTGACATGTCATTTTCACCAATGCTTTGACACGTCATTTTCACCCATGCTTTGACATGTCATTTTAAAAAATGCTTTGGCATGTCATTTTCACCAACCCCTTGGCATGAAATTTTCATGTATTGTTTGGAAAATGGAAATACTGTATTGAAATATGGTTTTCATGAAAAACAAAACTCTTTATTAATTCAAACGAATTCATGAAATAACTACAATTAATTTATCAGTTTAGTTTTTCAAAAGTTTACATCCAAAATTGCAATGTAATCACCACCGCTGCAACGCAAAAGATTACTTCCTCCATTCTCCGCAACTGATATTCTTTCATCTTACAAAAGGTTTTTTCAATTATATTCCCATCACCAGTTCAGATTTCGACATGGACTCCAAATGCACTCCTTTAGTATTTTTATTTCTTAAATTACTTTTATTTTATAATTTTGTTATTTTATAACAACATTTTGGTAATTTATACTCTTTTGTTTAGTGACGCAAATATGTAGGGGTCTACAACCCGGCTTGCTTTAGGGATCTCTAAGAACAAAATGTAACGAACGGGGAGGAGAGACTTTTTATGGAAAATACCTTTTATGATTAATTAATTTATTTTTAATTGTTTCTTTCCAAAAGTAGTTTCTTCTTTATTTTCAGATTCTTGTTCCTTTTCGTTTCGGACTTTTTTTTCAAATTCCAAGAAGCGAGATTTGATTGATTTCATTCTATGTCAGATTTAGAACAGACAAGGGAACTTTTAAAATAGCAATGTGTGCAGTCCGATTCTATTTTTAGCTCGATGGTTGGGACCTCATATAATACCAATTGTTTAGAAGTTTTAGTTGTTTGATATGCAGGAAATGTAAGACAACATCACGACGACAGTTCTAACAACTTTGGTCTGTTCCAGAAACTGCAAGAATCTACTTATTTTTACTATGATAACAATTTTTCATTTATGTTATCGGAAAAAATAGTAAAAATTAGTAGATTTTTGCAGTACTGGAACATACTAAAATGAAAATAAACAGGTTTGTAAATAAAAACACAAACATCATCTCTATTGGATCGATGGAATGGGTACAAATGCTGATGAAAAGATCGGATCTTTCACGACTTCCTTTGCATTGGTTCAAATCCTAATGAAAAGATCGGATCTTCCACGACTTCCTTTGAACCAATGCAAAAGATGACATGAAATCACGTCATCGCAAAGAACCCCTTCCGTCAAATTTTGCTGGGTTCTTATATATTAAAAATGGTTAAACCCCTATAAAATACAGAAACAAAAAACTATAAAATCTGAAAAAAGCATTTGCTAATTTCAGTATTTGTTTTATAAAACAAAACGTTGAATATCCTTAAAATTACGCTAAAAACAGCTGAGGTTTTCTTTGCGGCAATTGCACATCCCACGGACAATGTTCGCATGAGCTCTCATAGCTGCCAAAATGATTCGAAATTGATGTTAATTCCATCTGAAGTGACAAAAACTAATAAGTAATTGTCGTCATAAACATAAAATATTTATCACTGTCGCCTTTTTAATAACAAATGTCCATGATTATTTTTTTTTGCTCAACTCCCTGTTTTCTTCGGTGAGATTACTCACAAAAAGTTTCTTCACATTCTCCTTTTTTGTCACATATGGTAGCTAATTTTTTCGTGGAGGTGAGTTTTGGGCGACTTATGTTTGTTTAAATCAGCGCCTTTACGAAAACGTTAAATACAACTCTCTTTAAATACACGACTTGTTTCGCACTTGGTGACGGTGTTGATCTGGTGGACTGGCTACATACCTTCCCTAAATATAGGCTGTATTTGTATGTATTCTATACAATTGCCTATTCCCTCCTTCTTCAAAATAAAACAAAGTTGATTTTTTTTCAAACATTTTATTATTTTTTTGTGATTTTTTTGACAATTTTTCTCATTTTTTATTTTTGAAATATTTATTTTTGTTGTTGTTTATAATTAAATATAAGTCTTACTTTCAAGTACAATCATTAATAATAATAATTTATAATTCCTAAATACAAAAAAATATATGGATGAGAAAAAAAACCTAATCGTAGAACATATCTTTATAAATATAATAGTAAATCAAATTAGAAAATAAAAAAATAGGAAAAAAGAGAATTGGACCAAGAGGATACGTTTTGCAAATTGTGTGAAGAGATACTAACAAAAATCCAAAACATTAAGAGAGGGGAGAAAGAAGTAAATAAAGGGGGAGGGGCTGTAACAAAATAAGTAAAAGCAACAGTAGCATAACAAGATATTAAATGTATTTATCATTATTATTATAATTTCTTTTTTGTTACATTATTTTCATATACACAAAATGTTTTTTTATACCAAATAATATAGAATTTTGACAAGATTTCTTGATTCTTTGTTGTTATACACATTTCTTTGTTTAGTTATCATTTTGTGGATTTACATGTTGTTTGTAGGTGGTGGTGGCATTGTGGTTGTTATTTTCGTTTAAAAAGAAATAACAAAAAAAGAATTAATAAAAAAACCAACAAGGAATTTATTTTTAAGATCATCATCATTATTGACAAGTTATGGAGAAAAAAAATATTTAACAAAATGTATAAATGAAATATAAAAACATACCACTTTTTGCTTGAGACACGAGCCTTTTTTTGCTTTATAAAGTAAAATTAAATATGTAACATAATTTGTGTATTTAGTTATTAAAAAAAGTAAGAATAAGATTATGCAATATATATTTAGGTTGCCTAAATTAGGATTTCATGATCGCAGAAATAAATTCCATGAGTTTTTGTTTGTTGTCTTTAATTTAGTTTTGCTTATTTTGTAAAAATATGTATTTGTGTACGTCATTATGTCAAAATAGTGGGTTCGTTCTTGTTTAACTCTTGCTTTTTTTAGATATTAACAAAATAACACAGTCTAAGGGCCTTTGTTATATGTGTACTTTTTCTATCTGATTGATTTGAGAACCCAAAATAAACCAATTCGTAGGCATTACAAATAGAATTTTTACATTGAAAGTTAATGCCAAGAAGCTCCTCCTCAATCATCCCTTTTAGCTTTAAGTTAACCGGAAAGACATAAATCTGTTCGGTAAATCCAAAATATACAGGCATGTCACAGAAATCAATTCCGATCGAAAGTGGAATTGATTCCGTATTTAGCTTCTTCAGAAAACGAAAAACGAAGAATTTTTCGGAATGAAACCACTTTTGATTTTGCAAACGGAATTGTATTTTAATTTTTTTAAATTAGCCACATTAAAACACTTAGAAATAATAAAAATGTTGTTTTATTAACAAATTTACATTTAATTTCATATTTAAACTAAATAACTAAGTTTTCCGATTTCACAAAATCGATCGGAATCTGAAGAAGCTAAAGCAAAAACGATCGAAATGAAATTACGGAATTGAAACCATTCCGATCGGAATCTGTGACATGCCTGATAATAAAAGAAAACTTATATTATGGGAGGGCAACTGTATTGCATGCAATACATTAATCAGATGGCCAATTAGATAGTCAAGTAAAAAATCCAACAATATACCTTTTAACTTTAGGGAAGAATCCGAGACAGTAATACGTAAATATTTTCAAACCCGCTGATCTCATAACATACATGCAATATAAAAAACTCGACCAACGGGCATAACGTCCAGACCGCCCAATTTAGTTTTTAGGCGTTGAGTCCGCTTTTAATAAAAATGGTACTAAGGTAAGGAGAATTTTGAACATTAATCAAATGGCCAATTAGATAGTTTAGTCAAGGAAAAAATCCAACAATAGACCTTCTAACTTTAGGGAGGAATCCGAGACAGTAATCCGTAATCAGTCAATATTTTCAAATACGCTGATCTCATAACATACATTCAATATAAAAAACTCGCCGAACGGCATAAGGTCCAGATCGCCCAATATAGTTTTTAGGCGTTGAGTCCGCTTTTCAAGGGGGGAAGTCCTGACTGATGCTTGGGTACTCTCATATATTGTATTTGAAATGGGCTTTAGTCCATGGGTGGAAGCTTTAAATCCCAGGCGAAGATCGACAACGCCATAAAGACTTACTATAACACCAAAAAATGGGAGTTGTGTCCTATTTAAATTGGCTTTCTGACCTTCGTTGGGAAGGTTATAACGCCCAAAAAGTGACATTGGGCTTTATGATATAAACTTAACTTAAACAGCACTTAACGCCCAAAATTAATACGACGTAATCAGTAAATATTTTCAAATCCGCTGATCTACCATAGCATATATGCAATATAAAAAAAAGTCGGACATAAGGGAAAATTTAGTTCTTAGGCGTTGAGCCAGTTTTGTTTTTAATAAAAATGGTATTAAGATAAGGACGATGTTGAACGTATAGCGGGCCTTAAGTCTCTACAAGGGGGAATTCGTAAGTCCCGACTGAAGCTGATATGAAATTTGAATTTGAAATGGGCTTCAGTCCATGCGCGACAGCCTTAAATCGCCGGCGAATACCAACAACGCCATGAAAACTTAGTCCCGGTCCACACTAGCGTGAATTTCATTAAAAAATTTCATGAAATTAGGCGTCCTTAAATCGAATTCCCCACTACAGTAATTTTATGATTTTACTCTACTATGGAAGTCGATCTAGAGACGCATAATTTCATGCAATTTTTTCAATGAAATCACTCTAGTGTGGACCGGGACTAAGGGGTCGATCATCGATAACAATTATCGTTGAGTGGCGTTGCCAGTTGTCAAAATTGATCCACGTATGGCAACACTCAACTGAAGTTGCGAATCTCAGTTGACGAAGCGGCTGTTTTTCAGCAACCACCAATTTTCAGTTGCAGTGACCATTTTCGAAGAAACAAGAAGTAAAATAGAAGGAAAAATAAACATTTTGTTAACAATTACTGATTCTTTGCATCATTAATTAATTTTGTGTATCGATATGGTGAAAATAACGACAAAGCAGCAGTTCGAAATATTAATTGATAAACTGAGTGAAAATCCAAACTTAGCCCGAGGAGTTCGGGTTTTTGGTGAAACCAAAGCCACAGCGGATGAAGCGTGGAGGTCCATTTCGGACAGTTTAAACAACCATGGACCTCCACACGAACACCTGAAGAGTGGCAGAGGGTCTGGATTCACTTTAAATCAAACATGGTCACGACCCGAATGCACAGAAAGAGAGTACAAAAGAGAACAAATGTTTTGATTTGTTATTGTTTTACAGCTTGGGTGAATGCAAACTTACTAACACACTGTTTTAAGTTGCTAATATTTTGAATACATTCATATTTTCTCCGTTCTCTTTTTGGTCATGTCTGCTTTAAAGCAAAGTTGAAAAAGAAAATGGCTCAAAATAAAAGAAACTTCAACGCCACTGGTGGTGGTCCATCACAAGAAGTGAATTTATCGCGTTTTGCCAATGAATTTGGTGACAAACCCAGTAGGTTGGGACAGCAAATAAAACTTGACGATCCGAAGATTCAATGGCCAGGTTATATTCCAATCTTGGGTTGATTTCCAAATTTGCTCCAAAACTCAGCCAAAATATTAAAATATAGTCCAGAATTCACAAAAGAGTTATCTAAAGCGCAAATTATTTTTAAAATAGTTTTTTTTTTTTTTTTTTTTTTTTTTTGGCGAATAGAAGTCACAAGTTTGAAAAAATACTGATCGATAACATGTTTATCGACCACCCAGTTGAGTTGACATTAATGGTACAACATTTCATCTCAGTCGCGCAGACATCTGACAACGCAACTCAAGTTTAGTGGCAATGCAAGATCGACCCATTACTTTAAAAACCAACAAATTTGGAGTTGTGTCCTATTTAATTTGGGTCTTCTGACCGTCGTTGGGAAGGTTATAACCAGGTTTTCCTTCGACTCCGATCCCAGGCCAGTAAAATTTGCTAGACTCAGACTCCAAAACCCTGGTTATACGGCCAAAGTGGCATTGGGCTTTATGATATAAACATATACTGCACACGGTGCTCTTGAGCCAACTTTAAATGGAAGGAGCTTACACCTGAGAACTTTTTGCGGATTCTAAAACTACAATTTTCATAGATTAAAAAAATCAAAAAAACAAAAAAAAAAAAAATGCCGGAGCGCTTTTTCAACAAATCGCGATTCAAGTTAACATTTCTCGGAGTTTTTTTTAGGTTTTCTCGATTTTGCTTGCAAACCGCAAGTCTTATCGAAATAGTACTACAGAAAATGTTGTAGCCTTGAAAATTCTCTACAAGATTGACTTTTAGGATATTGTCGTACGTTTTACCATTTTTGAGATATAGAGGTTCAAAATGGGACAATGCACTGACTGTATCGCCTACTTATAAAACAATGTCAGGTACGGTCGGTGCGTCTTAACAAACTTTAAATGAAATCCGCTTACACCTTGGAAGTTTTTGCGGATTCTGAAACAGCAATCTTCATAGATGAGAAAAAATCCAAAAACAAGAAAAAATTGCTGGAGGGATTTTTAAATAAATCGCGGCCAAAGTTCACATTTTTAAGTTTATTTTAGGTTTTCGCGATTGAGGATTGACCTTTATGATTTGTTCATAGGTTAACCATTTTTGAGATACAGAAGTTCAGATCACATTTTTAGGTTTTTTTGCTAGGTTTTCGCATTTGTGCTTGAAAACGGCAAGTCTTATCGCATTGGGATTAGAGAAAATCTTATAGCTGTGAAAATTCTCTATAATATTGGCTTTCGTAATTTGTTCCTAAGTTGTACCATCTTTGAGATATATAAGATAAAGTTAGGAAATTACAGTCATAACACTGTTTTATAAGGAGGCGATACTACAGTCAATGCACTGTCCCAATTTGAACTTATATATCTCAAAAATGGTAAGACCTACGACAATATTATAAAAGACAATCTTATAGAGAATTTTCACGGCTACAACATTTTCTCTAGTACTATTTCCATATGACTTGCGGTTTCCAAACAAAATCGTGAAAACCTAAAAAACTCCGAAGAATGTCAACTTGAATCGCGATTTATTTAAAAAGCGCTCCGGCGATTTTTTTGATTTTTCTCGTCTATGAACATTGTAGTTTCAGAATCCTCAAAAACTTTCCAGGTGTAAGTTCCTCCCTTTTAGAGTTGCTTCAAGAGCACTGAGTGCACTTAACGCCCAAAATTCTTTATGGTCGTTACGACTGTTGGGTATTATGTCTGTTAAATTATGTACTTCCTTGACATTTATCGTGTGAAAAAAATCCACTTTGAATAATGTCTGAATTGGCACACAAACGGGCATGCCTAAATCAAATCCATTGAAATTATTTTTAAACAAGTTTGGTCCAATGATATTGGGGTTCAAATTAATTTTTTGGGTCATATTTCATACAATATCAAACAGCTTTCGAGTGGAGCAATAAACCAAGTAAACATGTCCAAAACGATCTGTTGAAATCCTTTTGAAATGTGGGCTCTGAATTGACTTCTATTAATCTGAAACGTTTACTGCCAGATAAACCGGCATGGATAAATTGCCATTGAAATTCTGTTGAAAAAAGAGTTAGAAAATAATACGTGGGGTCCAAAACAAATATTTCTGGGACATATCAAATGGCTACTTCCTTCATGAGCAACTGTAAGCCAGCTAGACGGAAATTCTTGAAATTAATGTGAGGCGGATTTGGTTTAAATATACGTGGAGTCCGAAACAAGTGTATCTGGGCAACTGCCTTCATGAGCTTTCATGCACATCTCTTAGCCGGTCAGACTAATGGACATGGCTACATACAATTCATTGAGATTGTTTCAATATGGATTTTTGCCATTTTTCCACAATATTGATGCAATAAGAAGGGGTTCTCTAATGTCTATATCTTAGAAACCTACGATACGCGATGTCAAAGAATTAAATGGCAAAAACGTCATTGGGCTAAATGGGTTTGAGATTAGTTTTTCTGTCTTAGACAATGTTGTAGTAAAATACTAGAAAAAAAGAACTCCTTTCCTTTACCGATCCACCGCCGAAAATTATGAAAAAATTACCACAGGCAGTGCTTTTTATCCCGATTCCAACCATGTATTGCTTTTGTTGCGGAAATGTATACTTCCCAAAGTTCCACAATGGCCCTAGTCTAAAATTTTGGCAAATTAGATATTTTTCTCTAAATAGCCGGCCTTCGGGCGGAATTTAAGATTTCTCCTATGGACAGGTGCAAATCTCGGGAATGGGAACCAAATTTTCTTTTAAATTAAATATTTTTCTTTAAATAGCCGGCCTTCTGCCGGGATTTAGGACTTTCTCCTATGGACAGGTGCAAATCTCGGGAACGGGAACAAATTTTTCTTTTAAATTTAATATTTTTGGAGGCCTATATCTGGGGAATTATACATACACTTCAACAAAATAATACATCGTTGAAATCAGTATAAACATCAATATTTGTGGTAATTTTTTAATAATTTTCTGCGGCGGTTTGCCAAAATTTTAGACTAGGGCCTTTGTGGAAGTTTGGAGGCCCATATCTTGGGAAGTATCATTTCCGCAACAAAAGCAATACATCGTTGGATTCGGTGTAAAAAGTACTATCTGTGGTAATTTCTTAATAAATTTCTGCGGTGGTTTGCCAATATTCTCTACTAGGACCGTTGTGGAACTTTGGAGGCATATATCTCGGGAAGTATACATTTCCGCAATAAAAACAATACATGGTTGGAATCGGAATAAAAAGCACTATCTGTGGTAATTTTGTCGTAATTTTCTGAGTTGGGTCGGTAAAGGAAAGATAAGTAAAAAAAAAACAGTCGCAATGGAAACAAATTCCAAAAAATCTGTGGAGTGCATAAAAATCTCCTTAAATAACAATTGGAAACTTTTGTCTATTATTATTTGTTGTTTTTACGCCAAATTGTGGGCGCATAGTGCCAAAGAAAATATTTGTCTACCGTGAGTGAAACCGAGAAGTTCTATATGAATTTATTTGTTTTTAATTTCCGTGCGAAATCATTGCTAAAACCCAACAACAAACAACATGAGCTTTTCAAAATATACCAATTCAATGACAAAAATCGTTGTTCTCGAGGACTGATGGTATTCGCATTTTGCATTAAAAGACCTTTAAAAGCATTCTTTGTAAAACTTATTCTTTCTATAAACAAATTGTGAAATGTCTTTTTAAAAATGAACCCGAAAACGTTTTCTATCTAAAAGAAGTCCATTAAATCCTGCACAGATGAGATATAGATAAAACTAAATAATGGAAAGTATATTTTCCCTCTGAATATTTCAGATTTCAATGGATCTTCGCAAATTTCGTACCCTACATCTTAGGATTTTTAACATCGAATTTCAGAAATCACGACACCAAGGATCTTCAATGAATAACTCTCTCAGAGAAATGAAGGCTTTGTCGTTAGGTGATATGGTTGCGGACTGCTAGGTCATGATGGACCCCCCCCCCCATTTCCAAATTTGCATGAACAATGGACAATAAATATAGGCCGACTTCCGTATTGTCCGTTGCTTTGTATTCGTGCATGAAAATAGGGGTTATTAAATCGAGTTCCATACTAGAGTAATTTTATGAAATTGTAGTAGTTGGGAAATCGATTTAAGAACCCCTAGTTTCATGCACGAATACAAAGCAACTGACAATACGAAAGTTTTTTTTAGCAATTCAATTAGACTGTGTTATTTTGTTAACTTCTTTTTTTTTTGGTATGTATAAATTTGTCGTCATTATCTTGTTCTTGTTGTTCTTTGTTATTTCAATTTACAGTTGTTTGGTTCCATGTTCTTTTTTTTGTATAAAAATAAATACCAAAAAATTGCGGGCCAACAAATGTTATTTAAAATTTTTTGTTCGTTAAAATGTTCTTTATTTATTAAACTGCTGCTGTTGCTGCTTGCTGCCTGGATTCCAGTCAGTTTCCTTTCTGCACTTGTCGGTGTGTGGATGGGTGGAGGAAAAAAAGAGGAGAAGGAGAAGAAGAAGGGACAGGATTTCTTGTATATTTATATGTAAATAGACCCCTCACATGTATAATAAAACGGTCGTTTGTGGAAAAATGTTTCGGTTTATTAAAACTTTTCTCAGCTTTTCAAAAAGGTTCGGTTTCGTTTAGTTTGTTGTTCTCATTTTTCACTTGTTTGTTTTTTTATGTAAAAATATAGTTTTTTGTTTATTTTTCTTTTACAATTTTTATAACAATGTTTTTTTGTTTTCAAAGATTTATTTTTCAATTTTTTTCTGGTTTAAAGAGATTTCCATTTTTTTTTTGTTTTGTTTTTATTTTTCCAAGTTTACTTTTTTTACATAATTTCGTTTCGTTTTTTCGTAATGTTTATTTCTTTGTGTGTTTATTTTTCTTTATTTAACTAATTATGCCTTTTTGAATGAGTTGTTGTTTTTTTGTTATTTATATTTTTTATGATTCATTTCAAAAAATTAAAATGTAAAATAAAAAACGTTTAAGCTTAACAATTAATTATAGGTTTTGTAGTTGTTGTTTTTGTAATGGTAACATTTTTCGTTGGGGAAGGGTTTTTTCTCTTATTTTTGTAAAGTTGATAATGCAAATGATGAAGTTTCTTTTTTCTTGTTTGTGTGTGTTTGTTTTTGTTTTAAAAAGGGATAAAGGGGGTAGTGCCAATGACATGGTGATAGTCTGGTTTGTTTTTTTTACAAAGTAGAAAAGAGAAAAAGGTCACAAAAATAAGATTATTATATAAAATAAACGACTTATAATATACAAAATAAATAGATATGTATGTATGTTTAGATAAATATATCGAAATATTCGATATAAAAAAATATTGGAAGTGTTTATAGTATGTTTACCTATCATTATGAGGCAGCGCTAGCCAGCAATTCAGAAAATGCCTTGTCTAAACAATTTTTGAGCTCAGCATAAGTAACAATTAGAACTGATTGTTCATCACGGGACATGAGTTGAACCTGAAAAAGTTAAGAAAAAGGATTTAATAATATGTAAAAATAGCTCAACATATTTTCTTTCGGTTGAATGGAACAAATATTAATGGGCCAGAGCGTATTCCCATTCCCCCAGAAAGTGTAATTGAAAGGCATGAGCGCAAAGAACACGACTGTTGATACCTTTTATTATAGGTGACATGAAATGAGATATGAATTTGTATCATTATTATACCCTCAGCATTTATGCTAACGAGGGTATATACTAGGGTGGGGCGATTTGAACACCACCACGGGCGCCTGGATTTTCTGATTATTGGGATTGTACTGAGCAAAAAAGTCCACTAGACCATATGTCTACGGTGAAAATCGAGCCCCCGGATTTTGACTTGAAGTTTCTTTTCAAGGTTTTTTAGATATTTTGGCATGTATGTAACAGCCAAACCACTGAGATTTTCGATCCAACACAAAGACAAAAATTGTAGCCAAGACAATAATTAAGAACTCTCTAGTACATCGCAAAAGCATTGGAACGCTCCTTCACGCAGTTATGGCCCCGAGAAAGTGCACATTTTTCGGAAAATATCGATAAATTACACTGTGCTACAAAATTTGACTCAAAGCCCTTGGTCATCCCTAGGGATAGGTCAAGTTTCTGAGATGGTTTGGCCAAAATATCCTTGAAAAAAATGTCAAGTCAAAATACGGGGGCTCGATTTTCACCGTAGACATATGGTCTAGTGGACTTTTTTGCTCTGTACAATCCCAAGGATCAGAAACTCCAGGCGCCCACTATCACTTTTTTTCTTCCATACAAATCGCCCCGGCCAAGTATATACACTTTCATACGGGCAAAATGTGCCTCATCGAAATAATGGTTTTAGACCCCAAGTATGTTTGGACGAAATGTGTTTCAGACAATTTGGAGTTGATTTAGCCATGTCCGTCCGTCTGTCTGCCTGGCCGGCTGGAGCACACGATAACTCTCGAACGGTCAACCGATTTGGTGCAAAATTTGGCTTTCGTAATATTTTGTCCAAATTTAGTTTAAGTTCAGAGATGGGTTATATCGCTCCACTCCTTCCGGTACCTCCCCCACAAAACTTCGGAAATGTTCGGAACATTTGTGAGTACGATAACTCTTGAAGGGAGTAACCGAATTGGTCCCTACTTTGCACATCGTGAAATTTCTAATAGACTTCTTCGGGTACCTCCCACTCAAAATTTCGGAAAAGTTCAGTTTAGGACCTGCTCTCGAATCGCTTTGGTTTTTGTTGTAGCAACTTCTATTCACTGTCCTCTATACCACAGTACAAATTTCATCAGGGGCAAGTCCATGCTTTCTGAGAAAATAGCCTGAAAGATGCAAAAAATCCCAATGACACCTTGTGTAGTGGTTGGAGCGCAAGATAACCCTTGAACGGATCTGCCAATTCGGTCCAAAATTTGGCCTCCGTAATATTTTGTTCAAACTTAGTATAAGTTCGAAGATAAGCCATATCAGTCCACTCCATCAGGTACCTCCCCCCAGAGTTCAAAAATGTTCGGAAAATTTGTGCGCATGATAACTCTTGGTGGTGGTGGCCGATTTGGTCCATACTTTACAAATATATATGAGGTTCGAATATGGATTATATTTGTCTACTCCTTCTGGTACCTCTCACACAAAATTTCGGATAAGTTCACTTTAAGTCCTGCTCTCTAATCACTTTGATTTTTGTTGAAGCGATTTGCATTCGCTACCTCCATTACGACGGTAAAAGTTTTTTCAGGGGCAAGTCCATATTTCTTGGGAAAACAGCCTGAAAGTTGTAAAAACCCCTATGTCATCATATGTGGCGGTCGAAGAACACGATAGCTCTCGAACTGTTCAACCGATTTGGTCCAACATTTGGTCATCGTCATATTACATCCAAACTTAGTTTCATGGGAAATACCGGTCCACAACTTTCGGTACTTCTCCCCAATATTTAAAAAATGTCACTAAAATGCTCAATGGGGCAACCAATTTGGTCCAAACTATGGATCTCCTAATATGTTATCAACATTTAGTTTAACATCTAAAATGTCCCATATCGGTCCTCTCTAGGTTCCTGCCCTACAAAAGTTCAAAATTTTTGTCGACAAGTTCAAATGTCCAAAAAGGGCCACAAAATTCTGAAGAGACCTTAAATATATTCGATCTGTCCGGAGGTAAAAGTTTCGCTTTACATTGGCTGAGGGTATATATCTGTCGGCAAAGCCGACTGACACTTTTTTACTTGTTGAGATATAGAGGTTCAGTTCAAATTTTTAGGTTTTTGTCTTAAGTCTTCAAGATTTTGCTTGGAAACCGCAAGTCATATCAAAATGGGACTAAAGAAAACGTTGAAGCTGTGAAAATTCTCTACAAGATTGGATGATTTATTTTTTCCTAGGTTGTACCATTTTCAAGATATATAAGTTTAATTTGGGAAATTGCAGTAATGACATTGTTTTATAAGGAGTGCATTGTCTCGATTTGAACTTCTATATCTCAAAAACGGTAAAACCTACGAAAATATCATAGAAGCTAATCTTGTGGAGAATTTTCACAGCTACAACATTTTCTTTAGGCCCATTTACATAGGACTAGCGGTTTCCAAGCAAAATCGTGCAAACCTAAAGAACCCCTAAAAAATGTGAATTTAAAACGCGATTTATTTGAAAACCCCTCCTGCGATTTTTTTGTTTCTTGATATTTCTCATCCATGAGCATTGTAGTTTCAGAATTTGCAAAAACTTCCCAGGTGTAAGCACCTTCCATTTCCAAATTAGTTAAGACGCACCGTGTATACTTTCCCTCCATATAGTTTTCTATATGTACGTTAGGATCTCTTGTGATTAAGTCAAAATGTTTAAATTTCACTCCCGACATCCAAGGATTTTGAATGTCTGTATTTTGAACTCAATATACATGGATCTTTAATTAATATAAAAGGAGTCTCGTTGATACCAAGTGTCATAGTATCAATGTGGAATACCATGGTTGAACCCACTACCATCATTGTAACCATAAAACAACAACTGTTATCAAGTTATCTCCAAGGTAGTGCGATCGCCCCAACGTCCAAGTCAAGATGCGATTGGGTCGTGTGAAGGCATTTTTGAAGCCCAATTTTTGGATGCAGTAAGCTGATACTACAAACAATTATATTGTAAATGTTGTGTTCGAAATCCATCTATCCACCAATTATTACATCAGAGAATCTCGACTGTCTGTACGAATTATAGTAGAATTAGTTCAACCAGTTTCTGGACGGCGTAATTCCCTAAGAGTGCACATAACATCTGTACAGCAGACAGGACTTTTTCAACAGCACGCCTTAGGCAGGAGCCTATGCTAAACCAATTGTTTTTACATTCTATCATCGTAGTTAATGTAAGTTTTTGATGTATATGCCTTCGTAAAGTTGTTTTGTCCACTCCCAACATCTGTCGAAATAGCTTATTAATCTCTTGCGGATATATATTATGCGATATTCCAGCTTGATATGCGGTCTGTGTTGAGTTTCCCTTTAACTAGAGCCTCCTTAGTCTCTTGGCAACTTTCACAGTTTACTTAGCAAGCAATGCCAATTTTAGACGCTGCACAAAAATGAGAAATTTAAATAAGGTGTTTACGTTTTTTAATATTTTTTAGATCCTTTGAACTATTTCTTTTTTCTTCAAACATTTGCATTCACTTGTTTTTGAATAAGTTATCATATAACCAATTGAGTTTTAACGATAAATAAATTTTTCCACTTACTCTTTCTAATGAGCCAGCATCAAGTTTATTCAAACATTGTACAATATGTGCGTGATCCAACCATGGTCGACCATCTTCAGTGACGGAATGAAACAAAAAATCACGGAATAATTTCAGCATATATCTATCACCAATTTCAGACCAAGTGCAATCTAAATTGAAACTGTAATTTACAAAAAAAAGTTGTAGGATTAATAACTTCTCAAAATTCAAATTTTTCCTATCGCTGACTTACTCTGGTCTCTCGTTAATACAATTTAATTTAACCAATATTCGGTAAAGGCGTCCATTTTCCATTTCCTTGGCAAGTTCGTCCTCTTGCATATCGCATTGTGCCTGCAAGGCATCCAATTGTGTATAAAAACGTGCACCAATCATTGGCATTAAATCAGTGACCGAACGTCTTTGTGTCGTTGTAAATAGATAACTGAAAATGGTTGAAAAAAAAAAAACATAAAGTAACGGTTAGGAAGAATTCATTCACGTTTTTACTATATTGGAAGAATCTTTGTCGTTCTTGAAAAATTCGTAATAGTTTTGGTATCGATAACTCAGCTTACAACGTAGAGGCTTAATCTAATGAAATTCGCTTACACCTGGGAAGTTTTTGCGGATTCTGAAACAGCAATGTTCATAGATGAGAAAAATCCAAAAACAAGAAAAAAATCGCTGGAGGGATTTTTAAATAAATCGCGATCAAAGTTCACATTATTAGTTTAATTTTAGGCTTTCCGATTTTACATTTACATTTATTTCATACATAGTAATGCATAACACGGTGTGGTGTGCCTTAACAAATTTAAATGGAAGGTGCTTACAACTCGGAAGTTTTTGATGATTCTGAGAGAAATATCAAGAAACGTAGATGAGAAATATCAAGAAACAAAAAAAAATCGCCGGTGGGATTTTAAAATAAATCGCGATTTAAGTTCACAGTTTTAGGGGTTCTTAAGGTTTTTACGATTTTGCTTGGAAACCGCGAGTTCTATGTAAATGGGTCTAAAGAAAATGTTGTAGCAGAGAAAATTCTCCACAAGATTGGCCTTTATGATATTTTCGTAGGTTTTACAGTTTTTGAGATATGGAAGTTCAAATTGGGACAATGCACTGACTGTATCGTCCCCTTATAAAACAATATTATGCACAGTGCCCCTTAACTAACTTTTTATGGAAACCGCTTACACATGGGATGTTTTTGCGGATTCTGAAACAGCAATGTTCATAGATAAGAAAAATAAAAAAACAGAAAAAATCGCAGGAGGGATTTTTAAATAAATCGCGATCAAAATTCACAATTTTAGGTTTTTTTTTAGGTTTTCACGATTTTGCTTGGAAACCGCAAGTCGTGTCGAAATGAGTCTAAAGAAAATGTTGTAGCTGTGAAAATTCTCTACAAGACTGACCTTTAGGTTTTTTCGTAGGTTTTACAATTTTTGAGATATAGAGGTTCAGTTCAAATTTTTAGGTTTTTGTCTTAAGTCTTCAAGATTTTGCTTGAAACTCGCAAGTCATATCGAAATGGGACTAAAAAAATTTTGAAGCTGTAAAAATTCTCTAAAGATTGGATGATTAACTTTTCCTAGGTTGTACCATTTTGAAGATATATAAGTTTAATTTGGGAAATTGCAGTAATGACATTGTTTTATAAGGAGGCGATACAGTCAGTGCATTGTCTCAAAAAGGGTGTAACCTACGAAAATATCATAAAGGCCAATCTTGTGGAGCATTTTCTCTGCTACAACATTTTCTTTAGACCCATTTACATAGAACTCGCGGTTTCCAAGCAAAATCGTGAAAACCTTATGAACCCCTAAAAATGTAAACCTTAATCGCGATTTATTTTAAAATCCCTCCGGCGATTTTTTTTGTTTCTTGATATTTCTCATCTACGAGCATTGTAGTATCAGAATCAGCAAAAACTTCCGAGGTGTAAGCACCTTCCATTTAAATTTGTTAAGGCACACCGTGATAAACTAAATATAGCCAACATAATTTACATTACATTGGAAACCGCAAGCCCTATCGAAATGGTTCTAAAGAAAATGTTGTAGCTGTGAAAATTCTCTAGAGGATTCACCTTTTGGGTTTGTTCCTAGGTTTTACCATTTTTGAGATTTGTAATTTTTTTCAAGTTGTAACATTTTTGATATATAAGTTTAAGTTGGGAAATTACAAATTACTGTCATGACATTGCAAAGTGGTTCCATCCATTGGCCAAAAATAAAAAAAAACTGAATGACAAATTGTTGGTACAACATCTGGCAAAACTGACAGCACGGCATGGACCTTTTTTAAAATATGTATATTAGTTTTCGTTTCATTCGAACGCGCTCTTGTTGAAAATAGCTCCAAAAGTCGGAACATTTGACTAATATTTTTTGTTGTGAGTACAACATATAATTTACGTGCATATAAATATTTGGCACCAATGGAAAGGTCAAGAATTCTTCTTATATATATGTGGGAGGTACGTGTCTTCAAGAATGAACTCTAGTAGATCTTTATTAAAAATTTTACCAATTTTCAGACAAAAATGTTGGTATATTTAACCCGGTAAATTCGTTGATTTTTATGAAGTTTTGTAGATTGTTTTGTTTCCCCATGCCTATTTTTCCATCATTAGATAATCGGTACTTCTGTTCAAGACATTTTGTATTAACAACATAAAACAGTTTATACCATATACCCCTCCAGAGGGAAAAGAGCGGAGAATGCTACGCTCATGATTTCGTTTAATAACACTGTACAACACAAAAAATACAAGGTAATTCGACCAGATTATGAAAGAGGACCGAAAAAAAGATGACACGTGTATCGGCGTTTTGAAAGTTTACGTCGCGAAGTAACCTAAATAGGTGTGGCAAGTTCCGCCCATTTCTACAGGATTTGAAATATTCGATATCAGATTCCTTGGAATCCTTGCATTTTAGGTATAAAGTGTCTTTGGCAATATTACTGACAACAATGCGGGGTATCTTTTTATGAAAAAATTAACCTTCATGCGAGTCACTAAAGGGCTCTTTTTGGTCCCTTTTTTCAAAAACGTTTAAAAACTCCTTTAAAATGTGGTCGTATCAGATCAATATTTTCTACAAAATTATTTGTCATAAAATTTTACTATAGGTCCCCGAATACACCAAAACTCTAAATCGTACCTAAACGGTCCTCTTTCATAATCTGTTCGGGATTTCTTGTAATTTTAAAAAAAGCCACTACACATGCTGGCCATAGGAGTTTTTTTTTACAGTTTTCGTGTCATTTTCTCAAAAAGTATGGACTTGCCACTGAAAAAACTATTGGATTTCAAGGAAAAAAATGTCTACACGTCGGTTCAAGAATTAAAGACAGAATGAATAAATTTATTGAAAATTTTTTCTGATACAAATGTTCATTTTCAAATGTTACTTTGATTTGTAAAAAAATATTTTGTTGACAAACAGTAAATTCAAACAAGTATCAAAGACATAAAGTAATAAAGACCTGACAAAATGCATGCAACAAAAAAATGTTTACGAAACTTTGTATAGAAACATTACATTTAACAGGTTGCAGTTAATTCAAAATCGCAACCAAGGAGGAACATTTCATGCAATGGTATCAGAAACGAAATTTATGAGTTCAAGGATCTATTCAAGAATAATTCTATGTCAATTGGATCGGTAAATTCCGTTAAATACGTAAAAATGTATAAAAGAAAAAAATGTTATATCACCATATCGTGATATAACATTATGTTAAATTCAAAAGCCATTCACTGAAGAATGATAGCAAACAAAATGTCTTATCTTGTTGTATTTATGTCTTTGCAAGTATATCTAACATCCCCTCTCAACAAAATAAATCCTTAACTAAAAACTTAAACTTAGATGAAGAAAAAGGTTTGGTTAAGAAATCAGCTCGTTGTTGATCGGTTGAACAATACAATAAATCAATTACACCATCATTTTCTAAATTCCTTATGTGGAGATACTTAACATCAATATGTTTTGTTCTTGAACTAAACTTTGGTGATTTTATAATCCTTATACAACTTTGGTTGTCTTCATACATAGGTATTGGATATGTGATTGTTATTGCCATATCTTGTATCTTGCTTTATCCATAATAGTTCTTGTGCTGCATACTGACTGCTTCTTTTAAGACCAAGAAATTGCGTTGTCACCCAGCAAAATTAGATAACCACTTGTTGATTTTCGATCCTCATGATCTCCAGCCCAATTTGAATCCGAGTAACATTTGATTTCAAGATCCGAATCCGATTTGATTACTAATTTACTTTGTGCTGATTGATGCCTTCAAATATCTAACGACCTTCTTAGCAGCTTCCCAATCACATTTTCTTGGCGTTTCAACTCTTCGACATAAAATAGAAACGGCTGCGGCTATGTCTGGTCTTGTAGTGATTGATAGATGAAGAAGCATTCCTAAAATTGATCGGTATCTATCATTACTTGGTAAAAGGTTATCTTCGTGCACAATCTTGGGAAATTCTGGATCCATTGGAATTTGCGAAGATTTGCCTTCTTCTAATTTCGTCTCAATTGCCAGTTTTGATATCTTCTCATTTTGGTGAAGTAGAAAATCTCCTCGAGAATTGCGAATAATTTGAATGCCTAAATAAGATGACGCATTTCCCAAATTTTTAATTTCAAAATACGCATTAAGCTGTTTATAAATCTTATCCACAATTAAGTTGTTCTTTGCACAAATTAGTAGATCATCTACATAAACTAGAAGATAAATAAATTCGCTGTCCACCTTCTTGATATATAAACAAGTGTCAGCTTTTCCCTTTTCGAAGCCAATTTTGTTAAGAACCTCACTTAATTTATCATGCCATGATTTAGCAGCCTGCTTAAGTCCGTAAATTGAACGCTGTAATTTGCATACAAAATGTTCTTGACCAGATTCAACGAAACCTTTTGGTTGATCCATGTAAATTTCTTCTTGAATATCTCCATTCAAGAAAGCAGACTTAACATCAAAATGTTTAACAAAATACTTTTTCGACGCACTGACTGCTAACAGCGTCCGTAATGTCACATACTTTCCCACTGGTGCAAATGTTTCGTCAAAGTCTTTTCCAAATGAATTCTTCCCAAGAATTTGGAGCACTTTCGATTTCACCTACTGCGCTTTTGACAAGTTGCTTATAATTCAGAGGGGTCTTTTCTTTTAATCTTGTGTAATTTTCCTCGTCTTCAGCATCAACGTTAATGTCAGGTTGCTCAATAATGACATCCTCTACATCCTCATCAGCAGATTCGAAATCCAACTCATCCTCTTCTGTATTGCTCTCATTAAAGCCTGGAAATTGCATTGGAATCGATTGTTCAGTTGGACTATCCTTCTTATCCTGCATATCAAATTCTTTAAATTTCACATCCTTACTTATGATAATTTCATTGCTTCCTTTTTTCAATATTTCGGTGACCTAAGCGTCGATGCCATAAATGAACACATGCTAACGAATGATTTTTAGTTGTATTCTGTTTGTATTGATTTCTTTCTTGTAAAACATAGAGATTTTCAGTTGCTAAACCCTCGGCTAGGAACTTTCCTCCCTTTTTGATGATACATTTGCCTTCATTAAATATAACCGTGCATCCTTTTGAGGTCATAGCTTTCACGGACATTAGACTTCCATTGAGACCGGGAACATATAGCACATTTTGAAGCAGGATTTGATTGTGTTTTCCTTCTATTAAGCCTTCTCCAATCCCCTGTGCATCTAAAGCCTTTCCGTCAGCTACATACACTTTACTATTCCTGGTCTCCAACTTATTGAAGAATTCCAAATTACTAGTCATATGGATGGATGCTGCGGAATCGATAATCGATTCGAGCTGTTAGAAACATTCAAACATACCTGACCAGATACCAATTTGCTTTCTTCGTCTTTCTCCTTTTTCCATTTAAAACAATCTTTCTTTAAATGTCCCAACTTGTGGCAATGATAACACTTAATGGGCTTACGTTTCTTGAACTTTCCTTGTTGTGTCTTTAAGGCTTCATTTTCTGCCATATTATTGGAATTTCCAGTTTCACATCTGCGTTCACATTCATCCAAAAGTTTTTCTTGAATATATTCCAGTGTGATTGACTCTTCCGGCTGACCTTCAATTGATGTAACTAATGCCCCAAAAGACTTCGGCAAACTATTCAGCATAATGGCCACCATAGAACTATCCTTGACTTCCTCGCCCATATCTAACAATTGTGCCCTTATAACATTCAAACTATTGATGTGATCTTGCATATTTTCTCCTTCTGTCTTTCTTTTTTCATACAGCCGACGTAACAAATGTAACTTAGACGTCATAGTTTTTCTTTCATAGGTCCTTTTTAATGTATTCCACATGGATTTTGCTGTTGTTGACATCCTGATAAGATGTATTTGCGAATTCTCCACACACATTGCAATAGTTGCTTTGGCTTTCTGATCTTGCTTTTTGAACTCCGCTGTAACAGGATTTGGAGTATCCTTTTCCACAATATCCCACAAATCCATTTGAATTAAATACATTTGCATCTTAAATTTCCATGTAAAATAATTACAGGAATTTAACAACGGAAACATCACTTTTTGCTCCATTCCGAATGCTGACGAATATCTGCACACAAATTAATTATATTTTTATAATCGACCAATGGGCTGGGCCCATAACCTATTAGATTTCAAGGAAAAAAATGTCTACACGTCCGTTCAAGAATTAAAGACAGAATGAATAAATTTATTGAAAAATTTTTCTGATACAAATGTTCATTTTCAAATGTTACTTTGATTTGTAAAAAAATATTTTGTTGACAAACAGTAAATTCAAACAAGTATATCTAACAAAAACATATACCATCGTAATAGGGACCTTGAGTGCAACGTGTTGCAAGAAAAAACAAAACGATTCGACAGGAGATCCTAACCTGCACTTTTCGAAATTCGGTGATGTATCCGAAGGATTTGACTTATATAGTCCATATTCTAACCTGATCTCGTAAAAATATTACGATGTCCAAAGTATGGATCAAATCGGTTACTGCCCCTAGAGTTATTGTGCGCACCACTTTAGCGAAAAGTTTATAACTTTTGTGGGGAAGGTAACCAAAGGAGTGGACCGATAAGGCCGATCTTAGAACATGATTTAAATTTGGGCAAAATATTACGATCGACAAATTTTGTATCGAATCGGTTTATCCGTTCGAGAGTTGCCGTGCACAACACATGGTGCCATAGCGAGTATTACAGCTCTTAGGCCATTTTCTCAGGAAGTATGGACTTGCCCTTGAAAAACTTGTACCATCGTAATGGGGGCATCGAGTACAAGTTGTTACAACAAAAATCAAAAGGATTCGAGACGGGGTCTTAAACTGCACTTTTCCGAAATTTTGTGTGGTAGGTACCCGAAGGAGTGAACCGATATAGTTCATATTCGAACTTTCTCTATGTCTGGTAGAAATATTACGATGTGCAAAGTATGGACCAAATCGGTTAGTCCCTTAGAGAGTTATCGTACGCATAATTTTTGCGAAAAAATTTGAACTTTCGTGGGGGAGGTAATCGAGGTAGTGGGCCGATATGGTCCATCTTCGAATTTAAACTATGTTTGGACAAATAAATTTCAAATAAAATCGACTCCAAATTGTCTAAAACGGATTTCGTCCAAACATACTTGGGGTATAAAACCATTATTTCGATGAGACACATTTTGGCCGTATGAAAGTGTATATACCCTAAAAATGTGAACTTTGACCGCGATATATTCTGTTTTTTGATTTTTCTCATCTACGAACATTGTAGTTTTAGAATCCACAAAAACTTCCCAGCTGTAAGCACCTTCCATTTGAAGGTGGTTCTGGCGCACCGTGTAAATGAATAAATAAATACAAATTCTAAAAAATTTAAAACTTCATTAGCCCAAAACCTAAAACTTTGCGTGTTGCGTGTGCGTTTTGTTTTTGTTTTTTTAAACGCACACGGAACACGCAAAGTTATAGGTTTTGGCCTTAAAAAGGAACAATTAAAAAAAAAAAAAAAACAGGAGGATGTTATAATGCTAAAGTTCCAAATAATGTACCGAAACGATTTTTTCAGTTTAAAGTAAAATATGTTAAATACCGTTTAAGAAGTTAAATGTGCATCATCCATACTTTTCTATAACTTACACAATAAAATTTCTCAAATCGGAGGAGTAATGACGTGAGACCATTTCAATGCTTGATTGTACATTGTCACGTTGTACCGATTGTAGACATCTGCAAGCCAATGCTAATACTAGACGACCCAATGCTGTTAAATCCTCCTGAAATGAATACGTTAAGGTGACATTTGTTATTATTTATTTCACAATTGAGTTGTTTGAGGTATACACACCTGTTGCTGCATACTAACAACGGCAAGGGGATTTGCAACATTCGGATCAAACTGTGCGATATCACTTGTGCCACTAAAACTAAAACGTATACGTTTGCCGGTGACAATAATTTTTGTTGGATCCAAACTTCTGAAATGCAATTGGAAAAATACTTATTATTAAAAATTCATAAAAAAGCATACATGGCAAGTCATTTTGGAAATAGAAAATATTCAACAAAATTTATATGGGGTAGAAGTGAACATTTTCGCCACTGGGGGACATGCGCCAGCAAAAGATTATCTTATGTATGATGACGATATTTCTCATAACCATCGATAAATGCACAATTTATCGATTAATTATGTATAAGGAAGTTAATGTGTTCAAGATATTCAACTGTTGGCTGTACCTTCTACCCTACGAATTTATATAAAAAATATTTTTTCCAAACATAACTCTGTATATAATTAAAAATTCACCCACCTGCAGGCTAAATTGGCTTGATGAATTGCACGTAAACCAGCTGTTAATTGCATAATTATTGCCCAAATTGTTGCCTCGGGTAATAGAGGTCCATTGCCCGTTGTACGTTGTAAATTGCTCTTATGACTGTTAAAGATTTCATTTGATTAGAGTCTTGCAATAATTAATTTCAAATTAATTCTACCTGAAGGGGCGTGCTTCGCCCTGGAATGGATCATTATAGCCATTACTTTCTGGCGGTGGTGTGAAATATTTCGCTAATAACGTCTGTGAGTTTGGATGATAGTCGTAAACTAATACTAATGCTGTATACATAGAAGAGAAAAGAAAATTATAAATTATGAACAACTAAATTTATTGGAATATGCAATAAATAAACATCGGTTTTTGCATATGATTTTGCATATTCGGTTATAAATAGATGTGTATTTTAAATGTTATTGTTCAAATGAAGAAATAATGATAATTATAGAAAAAATCGCAATAAAAAACGAATTTTAATCCAATTAGATTTTTTTTATTTTTAAAATGTATAGAAAATCCGAAGTCTAATAATAAAGAATTGGAACTTACAGTTATCACCAAATGCTTTTGTTGTGAAGACTTCACGTAATTGTACCACATTTGAATGTTGTAACTTTTTCCACATTTCCACAACTGTCATACATTTTGTTGATTGTAAGCGGAAACCTGTAAGAAGAGAGGAATTAAATAATTGTTTCGAGAGAATATCCTATGATGGGAATAAAAAATAAAGGCATATTTTTAAACCCTCAGCATTCATGCTACGGCCAAAATGGGCCTCATTGAAATAATGGTTGAAGACCCTAAGTATGTTTGGACGAAATCCGTTTCAGATAATTTGGAAATGTATGTCCGTCCGTCCGTCTGGTTGTCTGTAGCGCACTTTAACTTTCGAACGGATTAATCGATTTGGTCCAAAAATTGGCTTTGCTAATATTTTTCCCAAACTAAGCTAAGTCCAAGCGCTTTGGATGACTTTGCGCCTCGGATAACATCTGCAACATCATCCATCGTAAATTGTGGCGGTTCTTCCTCGGCTTGAAGAGATTGCAAACGACACAAAACACTTGTTTTCGCCCGGTCGCTATCGGGTTGCTCGATAACTTGTCGGGAGAAATAGCCAGCCCACCTTTTCGGATCTGTCACAGCCACGCCGTTAAACGTGACAGATGTCCGATCGTCTCTCCTACCAGGGTTCTATAGCGCCTTAACCGTTGTCCACAATTTATTACAGCCGGCTCCAATGTTGCAGCACTTCAGATGTTCTAGCCACTTTTTCCGCTTGTGTTCACTGACTAATCTATTGACTTCCATTGTCAGTTCCCTGACAATGGGGTCGTTAGGGTTCGTGCGGCGAAGCTCATCACGCTCATTAGCTAATCCCGTCGCCTCTGCTGGGAAATTGGGTCTTATTTCAGGTATTCGACCAGCAGGGATAAAGCGAGCGGCTGCAGCAGTGATGATGTCTCGGAACTTCCTCTCTGCTACCCGAACATCAGAGGGACTGGTCAGTTCTCTGAAGCGTTGATTAGTGAACTCTCTGAAACCTTGCCAATCCGCTTTTCCATGATTAATGAAAGTGCGGCGTTCAGAGGTTATGAAGTCTGGTGGTCTGTTTATGGAGATGAGGATTGGGAGATCGTCCGACCCAAGGGAAATGACGGGTTGCCATGTCACGTCATTCGTCAGACCGGGTGACACGATGGATATGTCAGGTGAACTGTGGCAGTCTCCTCTAATCCTGGTGGGTGCGTCCTCGTTCGCAATGCAGAATGTGGAGCTATCTATTTGCTCAGCCAGATCTGTGCCTCTCTGGTCATTACCTAGAGCTGAATGCCATAACTCGTGATGTGCATTGAAATCCCCTAGGACCAGCCGGTTATCACCTCGCAACAGAGATCTGATGTTAGGCAAATAACGCGGGACACAGCTATTGACCGGCGGGAGATACAGATTCAGCAGTTCTATCTCGGCGGATCCACACCTTACCGCTACCCCCATACACTCCAAGTATGGGCCCCTATAGTCTAGCTCAGGCGAGATAGGTCTGTACTGGACAGACTGGTGCAGTAGGAAAGCAAGCCCTCCACCCCCACTTCTCGTACGATCCTGGCGAAGAACGTTGTATCCATCACAACTCCGAAGACTGCAGTTGTTGCTCAGCTTTGTTTCCTGAATCGCCGCGACCATAATATTTCTCCGACTCATAAAGTCCACGATCTCATTGATCTTGTTAACCACATACAACGCGATAGGTCGGTCTGTGGTAAGCTATCCGGCGCCAGTGTGGTTTGCTAACGTAAGTGATACGCAATGGGATAAACTTCAAATCTGTCAGAATGCTGCCCTGAGAACAGCTACAGGGTGTCACCTCATGTCTGCAGTGGACCATTTACATGAGGAGACAAAGATCCTTCCTGTGCGTCGTCACAACAGGATGTTGACGATGCAGCATTTGCTTGGATGCTGTAGGCAGGACCACCCAAATCACCATCTGGTGGATATGCCTGAACCCCCCAGGCGAGTTAGGGAGGATTAAAGAGATCTAGAGAGAGAGGTCCAAAGATATAAAAGAGAACCTCTAGATCAACGTGCATACCAGGTAGGTTTAAGAGACATTCATACTGATGCGGTTGCAGAGGCTCGGGCAGCCTACAGTGTGAATATCGTCCTCGAAGATCATCCACCACCCGTGGCAGCGGAAGAACAACAGCTGCCAAGACAAACGA
Organism: Musca autumnalis; assembly: GCF_047663935.1. Taxonomy (NCBI): domain Eukaryota; kingdom Metazoa; phylum Arthropoda; class Insecta; order Diptera; family Muscidae; genus Musca; species Musca autumnalis. The sequence goes on from NW_027411977.1 coordinate 48,480,219, forward strand.
GAGTCGTGTTGGCACAACTTAGATATGGTTGGTGCAGCCGCCTCAATTCGTACTGGGCCAGGATTGATGGCACGCGGAATATCTGCCCGGCATGTGGCACCGGGCCGCATACTACGCAGCACCTGTTTAACTGCCCAGCCAACCCGACTGACTTAACTCCTCTCTCTCTTTGGACTAATCCTATTCAGGTGGCGTCCTTTCTGAACTTGGAGCTGGAGGCAGAGCCGAATCAATAAAATAAAGATTCACATGCACTTGTAGAAGCTGCTACAACAACAACAAAAGTTCAATTTTTTCGCAAAAATTATGCACACAATAACTCTCGAAGGGACTAACCGATTTCGTCCATACTTTGCACATTGTAATATGTATATCTACCAGGCATAGATCAATTTCGAATTTGGACTATATCCGTCCACTCCTTCGAGTACCTCCCACACAAAATTTCGAAAAAGTGCGGTTTAAGGCCTCCGCTCAAATCGTTTTGATTTTTTTTAAACAACTTGTATTTGCTGCCCCCATTACGACGGTAATGACCGCGCGAAAGCTGTAGAAACCCACTATGGCACCATATGTAGTAGATGGAGCGCAGGAATGGATAAACGGATTCGGTCCAAAATTTGGCAGTTATAATATTTTACCCAAACTTAAATCAAGTTCTAAGATGGGCCATATGGGTCTACTCTTTTTGGTACCACCCCACAAAAGTTAAAAACTTTTCGCTAAAATGGTGTGCAAGATAAGTCTCGAAGGCAGTAACCGATTTGGTCCGTACTTTGCACATCGTAATATTTCTAGATTAGGTTGGAAAATAGACTGTACATGTCAACTTCTCCGGGTACCTCCCACACAAAATTTATTTATCTTTAGAACCTCGTCTCGCATCCTTTTGATTGTTCTTGCAACAGGTTGCACTCAAGGCCCTATTACGGTGGTACACGTTTTTTTTTTTGAGTGGCAGGTCCATACTTCTTGAGGAAAGGACCCGAAAGGTATAAAAAATTCATACGGCCAGAATGTGTAGTAGCTGGTGTTCACGACAACTCTCGAACGAATACTGCGTTGGCCCACACTTTGCATATCGTAAAAATTCCTACAATATTAGATGAAATGCAAAGATGATGCTTATAGGTCCACTCCTTCCGATACATCTCTCACAATAGTTCGAAAATATTCGCTAAAATTGTACGCGTAATCCTAAACGGAGATTTGGTCCAAACTTTGGATCTCGAAATATTTTATCTAAACATAGTTCATGTTCAAAAATGGGCCCTATCGAATACCTGTAGCTTGTGCGGATGACTTAAACATGCTATCGAACGTTACACCCAATATCATGGGGTAGTTAGTGGTCGAAATCAGAACACCACTAAACAATGTGCTCAGGCGGAGACTCATTTTATCCGTCCTGTTTTTATATTCCTATCACATAAGTCATCGACGATAGGACCCGAGGTCAAGCCCGTACAATCATCCGCATACATGACCATCTCTATGCCGTCTGGAGGGTGTGGATTTTCGAAAAGGTAGAGGTTAAACAGTTCCGGAGATATAACCCGCGATTTCATCTACGGTTTCTTATTTCTGAGTTCCACAAATATTGTTGATTATCCTATTTAAACACGGCTGGAGCGAAGTCTTCTCCATGTGCTCGAATAGCTTAGCATGGTTGACGGTGTCGAAGGCCTACGATAGGGCAAAAGCCACCATGACTGTTCGGTCTCACGTCCTGGTTCAGTCATTCAGCTGTTTTTGTACTATGTATTTTCCGGAAATTACGCTGATTTTGAGCAACTGAGAAACAGCTTCTCATTATGGGAGTAGCAGTGTCTGTAGCATTTTTGATACTGGCGATAGAAGAGAAAAGGATCTGTACGATTCGTTGCTTAAGCATTACCATTGAGATTCCGTGTGACCCAATACTTTGTATTATTTTGCGTTTCGCAGCAACTTCTACATTGTGATAAATTGTGATGGTACCTCCTCTTATTCAGCGATGGACACTCCCCTTCGCCCACTCAATCTCGAGGTGCTCTATAAATTGCCGCTTAAAATAACACGTGCACCTTTTCGGTCATGTCATTGTCACGCCGTTGAAAGTAACAGCCGTTCTATCATCCTTATTTTCCCGGATTCGAGTGTAATTTATCCGTTGCCCACAATTTACTTAATCCTATATCAAAGTTGCATTGCATCAGGTGGCCTAGCTACTATTTCCTGCTTATGCTCGCCTTCTAACCTGTTGACTTCAAGAGTAAGTTCCCTAACTCTTGGAAGACGGGTTCGTACGACAAAGCTCATCACTCTCATTTGATAGTCCAGTATCCTCTGCTCGGAATTTTTGTCTATGTAGGGAAACATATGTAGGGAACGGCTGCAGCTGTGATGATGTCTAGGAAAACTCCCTCAGGTACCCAAGGATTTGAGGAAATTGGCGGTTCTATCGTACTCAGAAAAGTAAAGTTGTCAGAGGATATGAAGTCTGGTGGTCTGTTAACGGAGACGATGATAGGAAGATGGCCTAAGTTCCCATACACATTCCGAAGGGACATGGGAGACTTATTTCATATCAATGAGTGCAACCGGATTCATATTAGCGCAATGATATGGGACCTACGGTTTATCGCCGTGTCCGAAGGGGCTGTCTTACGACACCACTTATAGAGAAGTTATTACACGGCTGGAAAACTTAGGAAATGTCGCCTACATTGCACTGATGGGTATTTTCCCACCGTGGTAAAATATGATGTTTTTGATCTTATGAATGCAAGGCGGCACCCTAACCAGGTTCCGTCATTAATGGTCAAGTCTTGCGAGCTGTAGCAATCTGCTCTTATCGTCTGGGGCGCCTTGTTCACCATGCTAAATGTGGAGCTATCAATTTATTCGGTCTGCGCTGTACACCTCTGGTCAATGCCTTGGACGGAATGTCAAAGCTCATGATGGGCATTGAAGTCCCCTAGCATCAGATGGTTATTGTCATAAAATAGCTAACAAATATCAGGTATATAACGCAGGGCACACCTATTCACATTTGAATACCGTTAGGTTTTTTATAGAACGCCAGTAGGTATACTTAAGGAAAGCCAGTCGGTCATCTCATAAAAGAACAGTCTCATCGTCCCATCACATGGCCTATGGAACATGGCTTGGCACACAGTCGTTGCACTACGTTTGCTGTGTTTTTAGCAATCGGATAACTTCTTAAAGCTACGGAGGAGCAAGGCTGAAGTGCCTTAACTTCCAGCAATAGAAAAGACATCGGCCAATAATATCCTCTTTAATTTGCGTATTTCCCCATCTTAAGTAGCGGGATCACCTGTCCACTTCCCACAGGATTCAGGATTTTTATTTTATATCTTTCACCAACGACAAATTACTTTCTTATTCAAATCCACTATTCCCTTTCACCCAACAATAGATATGTTTTTCAGGAGTTTCTTGTTCCCGCTCGGGAATCGAACATAGAGTGTCTACATATAATGGGTCCCCCCTTGCATTATATAAATGCCTTAAAGGCTAAGCCGTGAAGAAATTAGTCATAAATTATGTTTTTGAGATATATGAGTTAAAATTGAGACAATGTACTGACTGTATCGCCTCCTTATAAAACAATATCATGCTCAGTGAGCCTAAACTAACTTTTGATGAAAACCGCTTACACATGGGAAGATTTCGCGGATTCTGAAACAGTAATGTTCATAGATAAGAAAAATACAAAAAATAGAAAAAATCGCCGGAGGGATTTTTAAATAAATCGCGATCAAAATTCACAATTTTAGGGTTTCTTTACGGTTTTATGATTTTGCTTGGAAACTGCAAGTCGTATCGAAATGAGTCTAAAGAAAGTGTTGTAGCTGTGAAAATTCTCTACAAGACTGACCTTTAGGTATTTTTCGTAGGTTTTACCATTTTTGAGATATAGAGGTTCAGTTCAAATTTTTAGATTTTTATCTTACGTCTTTAAGATTTTGCTTGGAAACCGCAAGTCATATCAAAATGGGACTAAAGAAAATGTTTAAGTTGTAAAAATTCTCTACAAGACTGGATGAATTAGTTTTTCTTAGGTTGTTCCATTTTCAAGATATGCAAGTTTAATTTGGGAAATTGCAATAATGACATTGTTTTATACGGAGGCGATACAGTCAATGCATTGTCTCAATTTGAACTTCTATATCTCAAAAACGGTAAAACCTACGAAAATATCATAAAGGTCAATCTTGTGAAGAATTTTTACAGCTACGACATTTTTACAGCTGCCCATTTACCTAGGACTCGCGGTTTCCAAGAAAAATCGTGAAAACCTAAAGAACCCCTAAAAATGTGAACTTAAATCGCGATTTCTTTGAAAATCCCTCTGGCGATTTTTTTGTTTCTTGATATTTCTCATCTATGAGCATTGTACTTTCAGAATCTGCAAAAACTTCCCAGGTGTAAGCACCTTCCATTTAAAATTAGTTAATGTGCACCGTGAAACATTCCTGCACCCTGATCCTATTATACATATGTATTTTATATGAAACTTAGGCCAAAGAAAACATACCATGCAATCTCCTTAGACAATATTTAATACCAGTTGTACTGTGTGTTGCCTTATACGTTGACGAGGGTAGAGTTAACTTGGCATGTAATGGCTGTACGGGTAACGCTTCCAATGGATACAACGAATGATAATTGTCAACTTCCAATGGCAGGGCATGTTGTGCTGTTTCGCTGGCATCCAACATTAAATTCGAGATCACATTACGCGATAATATCTCGCTACGCATTTCATCGGGCATAAAGAAAGCGGATTCCAATTGGGTTTTCGGTTGCATTGTTATGACATTTGACGCAGGACCGGGATAAACATGACCTGTATACAGTAAGGAGGGTTGGACGGGCGTTAAGGAGGCCCCACCCGTTTGTCCAGTGTGATGTGATGTAACTGCATCGGCACCAATACCGACAGCAGTGGAACTTTGGGCGGTTGTGTGATTGGCAGTTGGATAAAAATAGACGGTGCCACCAACATTTTCCTAAAATAAATAAAATGCAAAAAGAATAAAATTTTAACAAATGTATGTATGTAGGACTTTGTTGATTTACCTGATGTACACTGGCGGGCAATGTTGTGGGTATGGGCGATGCATGCGGTGTTATGCGCGGCGGTGATTTCTCACCTATACTGGAGGGTGAATCATTACGCCGCAAACTGCTGCGTCCACCTTTCAATGGTGTGGTACTTGTCATGCCTACGTATCCCTGATTAGCGTTCGGTGGTCCAATTTGTTGTGAGCCACCGTTTATCAGACTATGTTGTGGCTGTTGTTGCTGCTGTTGGAGGTGCGATTGTTGTTGATGATGCTTTTGTTGTAATTGTTTCTGTTGTGCCACGGCAGCGGCTGTTGCTTTTTGTAGACCCAGCATAGACGGTGTACCATTGACCGATTTATTGCTTGTACTGCTTGTGGGTGTTAGACCATTTACAGCATTACCGCCAACACCACCATTGAGACCATTACTTAACATGGGCGTATTATGATATGGCGAATAGAAATTTGGCGATGAATTGATACGTGTTGGAATGAATTCAGGCGATTGTTGTGTTACCTAGAGTAAGAACAGAAAATTAATGGTTATTTGCCGAAACAAGTGAAATGAAGAACTTTGTATTTACTACAGTGACAAAACATTTTTCAACAATTTATAACATTTTTAATTTACAAAACACTTAATTATAATTGCATCTTTGAAGTGAGTATGCCCTCCTCTCCTTAAATCTACAAAATGGATGAATAGCTGTGCAACTTATTTCTTTCCTCAGGAATGCTTATAAATAACTGTTTGAGGTTCTAGTTTAGACATACGTGAGTTTGAATGTGGAATTCTGGTTGTTGGACGCTAAAATTTTTCGTCTTCATATTCAAAGACAAGACAATAATCTCCAAGGCAGCTTAGTGCAATTTGCTAGGGTTACCTGACCAGCATTCTAGAGCTATCAGTAGCACATTTGGTAATCTCAAATATATAGAGAGTGTGCGGGAATCTTCCCGTTCGATTTCCATTCTTTCACCAGCAGCACAAGTTTAAGCGAAGCTAATAGCACTACAAGGGTATTGTAGGAAATAACTGTCAAGATTGCGAACGGTCTCAATCAGCGTTGTTGTTGTAATAGCATATGGCATGCTTGTATGTTCTCTTTCCTGTTTAATCGGGCTCTGACTATATTTTCAGATTTAGGCATGGGGCTGCTTCGATGGGTTGTAACCACAAAGCTACTGGAGTTAGATGAGGGTTTTTGAGAGGGCAGTTGAAAAGGTAAGTATGTCGTGCGGGTTTGTACCTGTATCTCAATCAGAGTCGATCAGGATTGTTGTTGGTTCTATGCACCGGATTGACTCAGAGGAATTTTCGACCAGGGGCCGGCCGTTACCTTAGCAATTATGTATTTGTATATTTTTTCACCATGGGAGCGGCAAAATATACCGGAACAATATCGACAGTTCCAAAGAGGTGTGGTAATTTTTAGAACACACCGAGAGTCATAGGGCGATGAGGAGTGCACTACGCATTATAAGAGCCCTATCAGCAGAGGATGCACCCCAAATAATTTATGATGAGCGATGTTGTAGATGTCATCCGAAATGCGAAATCACCCAAAGCATTGGGCAACACGGCATCTCAATGGTAATGCCTAAGCAACTGGATGAACCCGGAATTGAGTATTTGACAAGTGTCTTCAATTTGTCGTTAGCTAATGCCAGAAGCAGCCTGGAAAGTTTCAGGGTGATACTGCTACTGAAACCAGGCAAGAATTGAAGAAATCCGAGGTGGATCTCCCTCTTGTCCCCAGTAGCGAGTGAAATTCCAAATTCTTCAGACAACTTGGGGATTTTGGGGTCGGGTCCCAGAGTCGATGCCATATTTATGTGATAGGTTCTTCCATCAGAGGAATATGAAAATATCCGCCGCAAAATCCACTGCCGCACTGTTCGCCACATGAATAAGCGCACTCTTGAACATATTAGTCGCAAAAAGGGACCCTTTCTAAAAGAAAGGGTGATTGTATAGACCCTTTCTAAAAGAAAGGGTGATTATATAGACCCGTCGCTGATATAGACCCTTTTCGAAAGAAAGGATGCTTCCATAGACACTTTCCGAAAGATAGGCCGCTTCTATAGACCCTTTCTGAAAGAAAAGGTGCTTCTAGAGACCCCTTCTGAAATAAAGGGTGCTTCCTTAGACACTTTCTGAAAGATAGGCCGCTTCTATAGACCCTTTCTGAAAGAAAAGGTGCTTCTAGAGACCCCTTCTGAAATAAAGGGGGCTTCCTTAGACACTTTCTGAAAGATAGGCCGCTTCTATAGACCCTTTCTGACAGAAAATGTGCTTCTAGAGACCCCTTCTGAAATAAAGGGTGCTTCCTTAGACACTTTCTGAAATATAGGCCGCTTCTATAGACCCCTTCTGAAAGAAAAGGTGCTTCTAGAGACCCCTTCTGAAATAAAGTGTGCTTCCTTAGACCCTTTCTGAAAGAAAAGGTGTTTATATAGTACTTACTTACTTAGCTGGCCCATTACAGAACATTTGTTCTATAGGCCGAACTAAGAAGAGATCTCCATTCCTCTCTATTTGTTGCTTTGCACACTGGAATACCGCGCCTTGTCATCTCATCATCCACTTGTTTGCGCCATCTATTCCTTGGCCTGCCAATTCTGCGTGCACCGCCATGTGGCATGTATTCATACGCCTTTTTAGCGGGTTCATCATCGCTCATTCTTTTGATATGGCCTAGCCAACGCAATCGCTGCATCTCGATACGTTTAACAATATTCATGTCGTTGTATAGCAGATACAGCTCGTGGTTCATGCGACGTCGATATTCACCGTCAACGCAGATTGGTCCATAGATCTTTCGAAGAATTTTTCTCTCAAACACACCAAGCACTGCCATGTCTGCTTGCGCAAGTACCCAGGCTTCGGAGCCATACATCAGCACGGGTAGTATCAGTGTTTTGTAGAGCGTTATTTTTGTTTGACGAGATGTGGCTTTGTTTTTAAACTGCTTACTTAATCCAAAGTAGCATCTGTTGGCCAATACAATTCTTCTTTTTATTTCACAACTGATGTCGTTTGTTGTGTTGACGGAGGTGCCGAGGTAGACGAAGTCTTTTACTACTTCAATATTATAGGAACCAACTTCCACAGTCGGTCCGAGCTCAATGGACGCATTGCGCGTCGACACCATCAACTTGGTCTTCTCACCGTTTACCGCCAGACCCACTTTAGCAGATTCTCCTTCGACCTTTATAAAGGTATCAGTTACTTCTTTTACTGATCGACCCATGATGTCTATATCATCAGCATAAGCAAGTAACATGTGACTGTTGGTGTAGATTGTGCCACTTCTTTTGACGTTTGCCTCTCGTATAACCTTTTCTAGCAGGATGTTGAAGAGGTCACACGAAAGGCTGTCTCCTTGTCTGAAACCTCTTTTGGTACCAAACTCTTCGGAGAGGTTCTTTCCTATTTTAACTGAGGACCTCGTGTCAGTTAAAGTCATTTTACAAAGCCGGATGAGCTTTGCGGGAATACCAAATTCAGACATGGCTTGGAATACCTTTGAGCGCAGCGGACTGTCGAAGGCTGCTTTATAATCGACAAAAAGGTGGTAGGTGTCGATCTGCATCTCTTGGGTCTTCTCCAGGATTTGCCGCAGGGTAAATATCTGGTCAATGGTGGACTTGCCAGGTCTAAAGCCGCATTGGTATGGTCCAATAATCTCGTTGACCATTGGCTTTAGTCGTTCGCACAATATCCCTGACACGATCTTGTAGGCAATAGGGAGTAGACTTATGCCCCTATAGTTAGAGCATACAGTCTTATCTCCCTTCTTGTGGACGGGGCACAGGATACTCAGGTTCCAATCGTCGGGTACTCGTTCTTCCTGCCAGATGGTGCTAACTAGCTGATGAATACACCTTATCAGCGTGTCGCCTCCGGTTTTGAACAGCTCGGCTGGTAAGCCATCGGCCCCTGCTGCCTTATTATTCTTCAGCCGATTTATTGCTGTCTTTACCTCATCTTGGCTGGGCGGTATACATTCAATACCATCTTCTGGGATTGGGACTGTGGTATCTTCGTCGTCTTCGCTGCTATTGGATACCAACAGATTTGAAAAATGTTCTTTCCATATCCTGAGTACACTATCTGTATCAGTTACCAAATTACCTTGCTGGTCTCTACAGGAGGATGTGCCTGTACCAAAGCCATCAGTTTGATGCTTGACTCTTTGGTAGAATTTTCGGACTTCATTCTGGCTCCTGTACATCTCGATTTTTTCACACTCCCGCTTTTCCATCTCTCTCTTTTTCCTGCGGAAAAGACGTTTCTCCTCTCTCCTTTTCTCCCTGTATCTCTCTCGTGCGCTACGCGTTGCTACGGATTGTAAAGTAGCCTTATATGCCGCATTTTTCTCTTCGGTGGCAGCACGACACTCCTCATCATACCATGGATTCCTTGGTGGAGGTCTCTGGTATCCAAGTATGGATTTTGCGGCTGTTTGCATGGAGTGGGCAATGCTTTGCCATTGCGCTGATATGTTATCGGGATGAGGAGGGCTTTGATTAAGCAATTGGGCTAGTTGAGTGGAATATGCTGTGGCTATCTGTTGTGATTGCAGCTTACCGATGTCTAACTTTCGTGTTGTGTCTGTTCGTACTTTGTTTGCTACGTTTAAGCGGGTGCGTACCTTTGCTGCAACAAGGTAGTGGTCCGAATCAATGTTTGCGCCTCGGAACGATCGTACATCCAACACGCTCGATGAATGTCTTCCATCTATCACAACATGATCAATTTGGTTTCTTGTTTTCTGATCTGGAGACAGCCAGGTGCCCTTATGAATATCGAGATGATTAAATCTGGTACTGCTAACTACCATGTTTTTTGCAGCTGCAAAGTCTATCAGTCTCATACCATTGTCAGATGTTAGACTGTGGAGACTGAATTTCCCGACTGTTGGGCCAAAGATATTCTCCTTTCCAATTTTGGCATTAAAATCGCCTAGAATGATTTTAATGTCATGGGCAGGGCAACGGTCATATGTTTCTTCTAAGTGCTCGTAAAATATATCTTTGGTCTGTTCATCCTTTTCTTCAGTGGGAGCATGAGCGCAGATAAAGCTGATGTTGAAGAATTTAGCTTTTATTCGAATTGCAGCAAGTCTTTCATTCACTGGGGTGAAGCTGGATACCAGATGTTTTAGTCTCCGACTAACTACGAATCCACAACCAAACTCATGCTTTACGTCATGGCAGCTATAATACAGTGCGTCACCTTTAGGTGTTGTTGTGACGCCTTTCCCAATCCATCGTATTTCCTGTATGGCAGTAATATCGGTCTTGTACTTTTCAAGTACGTCTGCCAATGCGAAGACTGCACCTTCTCTATAAAGAGTGCGAACATTCCAGGTGCAGATTCGCAGATCATGGTCCTTAAAACGTTTGCGGGGTTCGTCAACTTTAGAGGGGTTTGTTTTTCTTTTCTTTCGTTTTTTCATAGTAGGCTGTTTTTTCTAGGGGAGGGTTACTAACCCGACGCCCAAACCCAAGTTTTTAACGTTCTTATGGGTGAACGCGCGGCACATGTTAGCTCACTACCTTTAACGGGTGTTAAAGGCAGTTCCCCAGGTGACACCACGGGGAGGTCAGTGTCCACTTGGGATGAAAGAGGGACCAAGATAAATCCTGGGCTTTGCCATGTTAAAACCGGTCAGGACCGTTCCTTGGTATCTTCCATCCCCTACGTCACCCGGTGTTTATATAGACCCTTTCTGAAAGATAGGCCGGTTCTATAGACCCTTTCTGAAAGAAACGGTGCTTCTAGAGACCCTTTCTGAAAGAAACGGTGCTTCTAGAGACCCTTTCTGAAAGAAAAGGTGCTTCTAGAAACGCCTTCTGAAAGAAAGGGTGCTTCTAGAGACCCCTTCTGAAAGAAAGGGTGCTTCTAGAGACCCCTTCTGGAAGAAAGGGTGCTTTTAGAGACCCGTTCTGAAAGAAAGGGTGTTTGTAGAGACCACTTCTGAAAGAAATGGTGTTTGTAGAGACCACTTCTTAAAGAAAGGGTGTTTGTAGAGACCCCTTCTGACAAAAAGGGTGCTTCTAGAGACCTCTTCTGAAAGAAAGGGTACTTCTAGAGACCCCTTCTGAATGAAAGGGTGCTTCTATAGACCCTTCTGAAAGAAAAGGTGCTTCTAGAGACCCCTTTTGAAAGAAGGGGTGCTTCTATAGACCCCATTCTAAAAGAAAGGGTGCTTCTATAGACCCCTTCTTAAAGAAAGGCTGCTTCTAGAAACCCTTTCTAAAAGAAAGGTTGCTTCTATAGACCCCTTCTAAAAGAAAGGTTGCTTCTATAGACCCCTTCTGAAAGAAAGGGTGCTTCTATAGACCCTTTCTGCATGAAAGGGTGTTTCTATAGACCCTTTCTGAAAGAAATGGTGCTTCTGGAGACCCTTCCTGAAAGAAAGGGTGCTTCTATAGTCCTTTTATGAAAGAAAGGGTGCTTCTATAGTCTTTTTCTGAAAGAAAGGGTGCTTCTATAGTCTTTTTCTGAAAGAAAGGGTGCTTCTATAGTCCTTTTCTGAAAGAAGGGGTGCTTCTAGAGAACCCTTCCGAAGGAAAGGGTGCTTCTAGAGAACCCTTCCGAAAGAAAGGGTGCTTCTAGAGAACCCTTCCGAAAGAAAGGGTGCTTCTAGAGAACCCTTCCGAAAGAAAGGGTGCTTCTATAGACCCTTTTCGAAAGAAAGGGTGCTTCTATAGACCCTTTTCGAAAGAAAGGGTGCTTCTATAGACCCTTTTCGAAATAAAGGGTGCTTCTATAGACCCTTTTCGAAAGAAAGGGTGCTTCTATAGACCCTTTTCGAAATAAAGGGTGCTTCTATAGACCCTTTTCGAAAGAAAGGGTGCTTCTATAGACCCTTTTCGAGAGAAAGGGTGCTTCTATAGACCCTTTTCGAAAGAAAGGGTGCTTCTATAGCCACTTTTCGAAAGAAAGGGTGCTTCTATAGACCCTTTTCGAAAGAAAGGGTGCTTCTATAGACCCTTTTCGAAAGAAAGGGTGCTTCTATAGACCCTTTTCGAAAGAAAGGGTGCTTCCATAGACCCTTTTCGAAAGAAAGGGTGCTTCCATAGACCCTTTTCGAAAGAAAGGGTGCTTCTATAGACCTTTTTCGAAAGAAAGGGTGCTTCTATAGACCCTTTTCGAAAGAAAGGGTGCTTCCATAGACCCTTTTCGAAAGAAAGGGTGCTTCTATAGACCCTTTTCGAAAGAAAGGGTGCTTCTATAGACCCTTTTCGAAAGAAAGGGTGCTTCCATAGACCCTTTTCGAAAGAAAGGGTGCTTCTATAGACCCTTTTCGAAAGAAAGGGTGCTTCTATAGACCCTTTTCGAAAGAACGGCTGCTTCTATAGACCCTTTTCGAAAGAAAGGGTGCTTCTATAGACCCTTTCTGCAAGAAAGGGTGCTTCTATAGACCCTTTCTGAAAGAAAAGGTGCTTCTATAGACCCCTTCTGAAAGAAAGGCTGCTTCTAGAAACCCTTTCTAAAAGAAAGGTTGCTTCTATAGACCCCTTCTAAAAGAAAGGTTGCTTCTATAGACCCCTTCTGAAAGAAAGGGTGCTTCTATAGACCCTTTCTGCAAGAAAGGGTGCTTCTATAGACCCTTTCTGAAAGAAATGGTGCTTCTGGAGACCCTTCCTGAAAGAAAAGGTGCTTCTGGAGACCCTTCCTGAAAGAAAGGGTGCTTCTATAGTCCTTTTCTGAAAGAAAGGGTGCTTCTATAGTCCTTTTCTGAAAGAAAGGGTGCTTCTATAGTCCTTTTCTGAAAGAAAGGGTGCTTCTATAGTCCTTTTCTGAAAGAAAGGGTGCTTCTATAGTCCTTTTCTGAAAGAAAGGATGCTTCTAGAGAACCCTTCCGAAAGAAGGGGTGCTTCTATAGACCCTTTTCGAAAGAAAGGGTGCTTCTATAGACCCTTTTCGAAAGAAAGGGTGCTTCTATAGACCCTTTTCGAAAGAAAGCGTGCTTCTATAGACCCTTTCTGAAAGAAAAGGTGCTTCTATAGACCCCTTCTGAAAGAAAGGCTGCTTCTAGAAACCCTTTCTAAAAGAAAGGTTGCTTCTATAGACCCCTTCTAAAAGAAATGTTGATTCTATAGACCCCTTCTGAAAGAAAGGGTGCTTCTATAGACCCTTTCTGCAAGAAAGGGTGCTTCTATAGACCCTTTCTGAAAGAAATGGTGCTTCTAAAGACCCTTTTCGAAATAAAGGGTGCTTCTATAGACCCTTTTCGAAAGAAAGGGTGCTTCTATAGACCCTTTTCGAAAGAAAGGGTGCTTCTATAGACCCTTTTCGAAATAAAGGGTGCTTCTATAGACCCTTTTTGAAAGAAAGGGTGCTTCTAAAGACCCCTTTCGAAATAAAGGGTGCTTCTATAGACCCTTTTCGAAAGAAAGGGTGCTTCTATAGACCCTTTTCGAAATAAAGGGTGCTTCTATAGACCCTTTTCGAAAGAAAGGGTGCTTCTATAGACACTTTTCGAAAGAAAGGGTGCTTCTATAGACCCTTTTCGAAAGAAAGGGTGCTTCTATAGACCCTTTTCGAAAGAAAGGGTGCTTATATAGACCCTTTTCGAAATAAAGGGTGCTTCTATAGACCCTTTTCGAAAGAAAGGGTGCTTCTATAGACCCTTTTCGAAAGAAAGGGAGCTTCTATAGACACTTTTCGAAAGAAAGGGTGCTTCTATAGACGCTTTTCGAAAGAAAGGGTGCTTCTATAGACCCTTTTCGAAAGAAAGGGTGCTTCTATAGACCCTTTTCGAAAGAAAGGGTGCTTCTATAGACCCTTTTCGAAAGAAATGGTGCTTCTATAGACCCTTTTCGAAAGAAAGGGTGCTTCTATAGACCCTTTTCGAAAGAAAGGGTGCTTCCATAGACCCTTTTCGAAAGAAAGGGTGCTTCTATAGACCCTTTTCGAAAGAAAGGGTGCTTCCATAGACCCTTTTCGAAAGAAAGGGTGCTTCCATAGACCCTTTTCGAAAGAAAGGGTGCTTCCATAGACCCTTTTCGAAAGAAAGGGTGCTTCCATAGACCCTTTTCGAAAGAAAGGGTGCTTCTATAGACCCTTTTCGAAAGAAAGGGTGCTTCTATAGACCCTTTTCGAAAGAAAGGGTGCTTCTATAGACCCTTTTCGAAAGAAAGGGTGCTTCTATAGACCCTTTTCGAAAGAAAGGGTGCTTCTATAGACCCTTTTCGAAAGAAAGGGTGCTTCTATAGACCCTTTTCGAAAGAAAGGGTGCTTCTATAGACCCTTTTCGAAAGAAAGGGTGCTTCTATAGACCCTTTTCGAAAGAAAGGGTGCTTCTATAGACCCTTTTCGAAAGAAAGGGTGCTTCTATAGACCCTTTTCGAAAGAAAGGGTGCTTCTATAGACCCTTTTCGAAAGAAAGGGTGCTTCTATAGACCCTTTTCGAAAGAAAGGGTGCTTCTATAGACCCTTTTCGAAAGAAAGGGTGCTTCTAGAGAACCCTTCCGAAGGAAAGGGTGCTTCTAGAGAACCCTTCCGAAAGAAAGGGTGCTTCTAGAGAACCCTTCCGAAAGAAAGGGTGCTTCTATAGACCCTTTTCGAAAGAAAGGGTGCTTCTATAGACCCTTTTCGAAAGAAAGGGTGCTTCTATAGACCTTTTTCGAAAGAAAGGGTGCTTCTATAGACCCTTTTCGAATGAAAGGGTGCTTCTATAGACCCTTTTCGAATGAAAGGGTGCTTCTATAGACCCTTTTCGAAAGAAAGGGTGCTTCTATAGACCCTTTTCGAAAGAAAGGGTGCTTCTATAGACCCTTTTCGAAAGAAAGGGTGCTTCTATAGACCCTTTTCGAAAGAAAGGGTGCTTCTATAGACACTTTTCGAAAGAAAGGGTGCTTCTATAGACACTTTTCGAAAGAAAGGGTGCTTCTATAGACCCTTTTCGAAAGAAAGGGTGCTTCTATAGACCCTTTTCGAAAGAAAGGTTGCTTCTATAGACCCTTTTCGAAAGAAAGGGTGCTTCTATAGACACTTTTCGAAAGAAAGGGTGCTTCTATAGACCCTTTTCGAAAGAAAGGGTGCTTCTATAGACCCTTTTCGAAAGAAAAGTTGCTTCTATAGACCCTTTTCGAAAGAAAGGGTGCTTCTATAGACCCTTTTCGAAAGAAAGGGTGCTTCTATAGACCCTTTTCGAAAGAAAGGGTGCTTCTATAGACCCTTTTCGAAAGAAAGGGTGCTTCTATAGACCCTTTTCGAAAGAAAGGGTGCTTCTATAGACCCTTTTCGAAAGAAAGGGTGCTTCCATAGACCCTTTTCGAAAGAAAGGGTGCTTCCATAGACCCTTTTCGAAAGAAAGGGTGCTTCTATAGACCCTTTTCGAAAGAAAGGGTGCTTCTATAGACCCTTTTCGAAAGAAAGGGTGCTTCTATAGACCCTTTTCGAAAGAAAGGGTGATTCTATAGACCCTTTTCGAAAGAAAGGGTGCTTCTATAGACCCTTTTCGAAAGAAAGGGTGATTCTATAGACCCTTTTCGAAAGAAAGGGTGCTTCTATAGACCCTTTTCGAAAGAAAGGGTGCTTCTATAGACCCTTTTCGAAAGAAAGGGTGCTTCTGTAGACCCTTTTCGAAAGAAAGGGTGCTTCTATAGACCCTTTTCGAAAGAAAGGGTGCTTCTATAGACCCTTTTCGAAAGAAAGGGTGCTTCTATAGACCCTTTTCGAAAGAAAGGGTGCTTCTATAGACTATTCCTGAAGGAAAGGGTGATTCTAAAGACCCTTCTGCAGGAAAGGGTGCTTCTAACGACCCGTTCTGCAAGAAAGGGAGCTTCTATGAACCCCTTCTGCAAGAAAGGGAGCTTCTATAGACCCCTTCTGAAAGAAAGGGCGCTTCTGGGGACACCTTTTGAAAGAAAGGGTGCTTCTAGAGACACCTTTTGAAAGAAAGGGTGCTGCTAGAGACCCTTTCTGAAAGCAAGGGTGCTACTAAAGACCCCTTCTGAAAGAAAGGGTGCTTCTAGAGACTCCTTCTGAAAGAAAGGGCGCTTCTAGAGACTCCTTCTGAAAGAAAGGGTGCTTCTAGAGACTCCTTCTGAAAGAAAGGGTGCTTCTAGAGATTCCTTCTGAAAGAAAGGGTGCTTCTATAGACCCTTTCTACCTAAATAAGTGTGGCAACAATCATGATAAAGAGTGCCAGTGCCAATTATTAAATATTAAGCTAAGCATATTTTTTATACAATAACGATTTTTGTTTGTTTTTATGACAGCATAGATGAATTGTATGCATATGGATTCCGTGCTCTATATACACATGTATGAAGGTATTAAATATCAACTTATTGAAGGAATAAAGTAGACAACTTCAAATCCTTTCTACTGTAGATATGTGCTGATTAAGCCTAATTATATTTACATAACAAACTCGAGAACATATTCTAGAAACTACAACAAATACACTTTCCTATAATGCAATTCAAGTAACACAAGCACATTATAATAGACACACCATACACATACAAACGTTTTCTTTGTATACACATTAGGATAGCTATACAAAAGTATTATTAACTATGTCAACCAATACGAACTATTTGTAGAGACAGAGTGGTATTTAATCAACAACAAAGCTATGATCGAAATCCATCATTTTAGGTGAGTGGGCTGTGCAGCATAATAGTGTTTACCTGCGTCTTCTTAATCGATAGCGGTGAATCCAGGTTAAGTAAGGAAAATCCCGCATTCATACCATATGTGGGTGTTGCAACATTTTGTCGATTCTTTTTTTTGTTTTTGTTTGGTTTGTTGTTAATTGCAATTCAATTAAAATAAAAATAATTAAAAACGATATATTAAAAATAATAATTAATTAACAATAATTATAGGATTTAAATTGTAGGTGCTTGAGAATTGCTTGCTTATAATCCTAAGCGAGTTAGAACATAATAGGGTCATGTATGTATATCCTACACCACTATATCGGTAAGACATCGTAACAACACCTCTAAATTTACTTGAAAAATAGATTTCATTTTGTAATGGAAGGAAGAATTCAAGTAAGAAATTAAAACGGTACGGCTTCAACGAATCCGTGGTATCAATTGTATCGATTTATGGGTACCAAACTTCAGACATCCTTATGTTTCCGTAGTTAATTAATGCTAGATTTGTCACGTTCACAAGGGCTGGGTGTATGTTGTTCTTAGTTTAGGTATTTATTATCTCCATTTGCGGACTCAGATTCGTACAGATTTTTTTTTTAAGAAAACTACCAACGAATATGTATACTCTCAACATTTAGGGGTATATACATTTTATTACGATCAGAAATTTATCTCATGGAAATAATGATTTGGACGAAATCCGTATCAGACACTTTGACAACAGCAGGCTGTCCTCGCGGCCCATATTACAATCGTACACATTTACGGGGGCAAGTCTATACTTTCTGAGATAATTTCCCAAATAATATGACTGATGAGCTTTATCGAAGGAATCTTCGGCCAGTAGTGCGATTCTCTAACTCATTTTTGAGTTACCGACAAAAATCGGTAAATTTAAAACGCAAAATTATGAATGAAAAGTTCAATAAAGCGTTAATTACTGAAGTTATAATAATTTTGAAAATTTTGCCTGTTAGGCAATATTTTAATTTTTAATATTAATTTTAATTTATTTCTTGTTAGAATCGTGCTTAATGACCAATGATGCAAGTAAAAGGAAAGCCGAAGATTCGAACCCACACAACCACCACTATGTGACATGTCTCTCCTTTAATAGAGGCTTTTCAGACATATCGGCTGTGGAGCGGCTTCGCTATCATCTGACTTTTCCTCTTTTAAATGCAATTTGTTTTTTTTTACAACGCTGAATATATGTTCAATCATTGTATGGCTTTCATGACAAACGCTTAGCATAGTCTTTGAAAGTTATGAGTTTGGCTTTGACCACTAACACGCCGTGAAAACACTTTCTTTTCATATGTTTTTCAAGGACGTGGGTTCAAAGACTACTCTAAGCGAAAGCCATACAATGATTGAACAAATATTCAGCGTTGTAAAAAACAAATTGCATTTGAACCATGAAATGTTAGCTGATAGCGAAGCCGCTCCACAGCCGATATGTCTGAAGAGCCTGCCTCTACAAAAGGGGAAACATGTCACATAGTGGTGGTAGCGTGGGTTCGAATTTTCCACTTTCCTTTTTCACTTGCACCATTGGTCATTAAGATTGATTCTAACGAGAAATTAATTAAAATATAATACTTTTATTTTCGGATGTTGTTGTTGGGCTTTTTTTGGTCAGTTAATAATTTTATGAAAATAAAAACAAGTTTTTTTCCATTTTTTTCATAATAATTTTAATTTTACCGTTTTTTGTTGGTATCTCAAAAATTGGATTAAAGAATCACACTGCAGGGACCGTTTCCACAACAATTATGTAAGTTGGGTTCGTAATTTTTTCACCAATGGAGGTGTAAAATATCCCCGAATGCCAGCTTCAAGTTTTTTTGGTTCGTGCCACACGCATGTCAACATGGAAATGGTTGTAATTTCGAAGCTGCCTTGGTCTTGGCCGCATCTAGGAGTACTGCGATAGGAGTTATGTTGCTGCTTATTGCGCCAGAATATCTCCCAGCTTGACTCCAAATGCGTCCTCGGGTTCAGCGTCGTCGTAGGAATACGACGTTTTGGACATTGTTTAGTTTCCCCATCCCTACAAAATAGATGCTTTTGTTCATGACATTTTGTATTAACAGCATACAAAAATTATAGCGTATACCCCCTCCATAGGGAAAGAGGGAAGATTGCTACGCTCGTTGTTTCTTAAGGGGTTATGGCCACTAACAAATTTAACAAAAACGAAAAACTTTTTATTGGCTCATTTTAAAGTACAGGTAGCACAGAATATGCTTTCGAGCCGATTGGACAAATATTAGCTGAGATATGAGCGTTAGAAAGAAAAAAATTATTGTGATTTGTATGTAACATCGGAGTTTTAAACGCGGTTCATTTTGTCGCATAACAAGTAAAAACGTGTCAGTCGGCTTTGCCGACAGATATATACCCTCAGCCAATGTGAAGCGACATTTTCACCTCCGGACAGATCGAATGTATTTAAGGTCTCTCTTAGAATTTTGTGCCCTTTTTGGGAAATTTTAAGGAAAATTCTCTTATTTGAAGATAAAATTTTGATGTATTCAATAAACTCAAAAAAATATATGAAGACTGAACACCAAATTTCTGTAATTTTGAGTGGATAATGTGGCTAAAACCTTAAAAACACGAAAATTGGGCGGCACCGTTCCACAGGGGTTATATCAAAACGTGAACCAATACCAACAATTCTCTGTAAAAATATTTCGCAAGACCTGGCGAAAACTAAATACCAAATATCAGCTACATTGGTTGTTTAATGTGGCTAAAACCTTGAAAATACCGAAAATCGCGCGATACAGTTCTATTGGAGGTATATCAAAACGTGGACCTATGTCCATAATTTTTATCAGAAAAGTTTTTTGGTCCATTGGGAACCCTCAATGCAAAATTTCGGCGTATATGGGCGTGAAACATATGTAAAATCTTCAAAATTCCGAAAATCCTGAGGTACCGTTATATGGGGTCTATATCAAAACGTGGACCTATGTCCATAATTTTCATCGGAAAAGTTTTTTGTAAAGTGAAAACCCCGTGTCTCAAAATTCAACCAATGTGGTTGATAGGTTTAGCTAAAATATTCAAAATACCGAAACATTAAAAAGTACCGATGCATGGAGACTATCCCAAAACGTGGACCGACCTTCCCAATTTTTTGCTCTCGACATTGTCGGTGAACTATAAGTATTTATACCAAAATTCATCTGCCAACTCCACCGTTTTTTTTGAACTCGCGACATAATGCAGCGTTTTTTTTTTAGTCCGGTCAAAATAGACATGCGTATAAGGGGGAAATAGCAAAAATTCCCACAAAGCTGAATTTTGGTGGAGAGCTAGGGTTGGCCATTAGAAGCAACGTCCTAAAAGTCCCCATCGATCCCATGAGTGCAAAACAAGTTATTCGGGGTCAAATGTCATTTTTGGAGGCATTATTCAGTTTTTTTAATTTTTCTTAAAAACTGTAAGACTTAGCAAAAGCCGGCTAAAGTAAAAGTTGTAGATTCAATAATTGTCTACAAGAGTGCCCTTATGATTTTTAAAAAAGACTTACCATTTTCGAGATATCGCGATCTAATGGTCAAATAAAAAATTAGCCCCGAAAGTACATTGTGAGGCGAACCGGTTAAAGTAACGACACTATGTGTTAGATACTTCCGTAAGCTATTTTTGCATAAAATGACTATAACATTGAATAAATCTACTAAACACGCTCCGATTTTGTTGGAATTTTTTTAGAAGATAGCTATAATTTCGCTCTTCAAGAAAATATATATTGTTTGGGGGACAGACCCGATTACTTCGCTTATTTTAGCCGGTTCGTCTGAATATGTGCATATTTCCCTTATAAGTGCATAAAAATCATGTGTTTTTTAGAACAGTTATATCTCAAGAATGGTTCCTTCTAGGAAAAAAATTATAAAGCTCAAACTTGTAGATAATTTTTCTGTCTACAATATTTACCTTAGTCACTTTTTGATTAGATCAACCGTTTTCAAAAAATAAATCCGAAAACCTAAAAACCCATAAAATTTGACCTTTGACCCCAAATAATTTTTTTTGTACACATGGGATCGATGGGGACTTTTAGGACATTGCTTCTAATGGCAAACCCTAGCTCTCCACCAAAATTCAGCTTTGTGGGAATTTTTGCTATTTCAATGTCTATTTTGACCGGACTATTTTGAGGTTATGCGCCATTATCTTGGGAACTATGGACTTGCCCTCGAAAAAAATTAAAATGACGTAAAGGGGGCCGCACGAACATCCTGTTACAAAAAATTTCATAACGATTCGTGAGGTGTCACTAAATTGCACTTATTTCAAATTTTGTGTGGGAGGTACCTGAAGGAGTGGACCGATATAATCCATATTCGAACTTGATGTATGCCTAAAAGTGGTATTACCATATGCAAAGTTTGGTTCAATTCGATTACTCCCTTCGAGGGTTATCGCTCGCACAAGTTTTGCGACAATTTTTGAACATTTGTGGGGGAGGTACCTGAAGGAGTGGACCAATATGGCCCATCTTCGAACTTAAATCAAATCTGGACAAAATATTTCGATACCCAAAATTTTAACCGAATCGATTAATCCGTTCGAGAGTTATCGTGCGCACCAGCCACCAGACAGACATTGCTAGATCTACTCAAAATTATCTGAAACAGATATCGTACAAACATACTTGGGGTCTAAAACCATTATTTCTATGAGGCACATTTTTGGTCGTATCAAAGTGTAAATACCCTCTTTAGCCTAAAGGCTGAGGTTATAAAAATGGTTATTTTTTAATTCCGCTTCGCTTAAGGACACGATTATTAGGTTCTTAATGATCCCAGAAAAAATGCTAATCGGTTTATTCATTTTCGAGCTACAGTGGGCACCGCAAACTGTTTTAGGAACTAGAAAGAACGGCGTTAAGTTCGGCCCGGCCGAAATTGTTATATCCTCCAACATGAGTTGTATTAAAGTAAAACTGAACAATTAGTTTCCTTTCGTTTATGAAGAACACTAAATACCAAATTCCAGCAATTTCGGTAAAACAATGTGTCTAACTTTCAAAATACCGAAATTCTGCAAGTACCGTCCTATGGGGGCTACTTGAAGGCGTGAACCTACACCGACAAATTTCATATGGAAAGTTTTTTGTCCCAAATGAAGACTAAATACCAAATTTCAGCCATTTCTGAGGAATATTGAAGCAACAACCTTTAAAATGCCGAAAATCGGAAGGTACAGTTTTATGGGGGCTATATGAAGGCGTGGACAAATTTCATATGAAAAGTTTTATAACCCAAATGAAGACTAAATACAAAATTTCAGCCATTTCGGAGGAATATTGAGACAGCAGCCTTCAAAATACCGCAAATCCGGAGGTACCGTTCTATGGGGGCTATATGAAGAACAGGGCCTATACCAACAAAATGCTGGGGAATAGTTTTATACCCCCAACGAAAACTAAGTACCAAATTTCAACCATTTCGGTGTTGTAATGAAGCTAAAATCTTCAAAATACCAAAAATCGGGTGATGTCGTTCTATGGTGCCTACATCAAAACGTGGTACCGATATAGCCCATTTGCATACCACACATCCTAGGTGTAATAGAGATCCTAGGTGTAAAATTGCGAGCTGTATCGTGACGGACATGGTTATATCTTCTAAGTCGATATAACCATGTCCTCCGTCTGCTGAAATCATTTTACCCTGATCAAGAACAAATATTTTTATAGGGTCTCCGATGAATATTTTGATGTGTTACAAACGAAATGACAAACATTTAATTATACCCTCCATATTATGGTGGAGGGTATAAAAACAGTGTTTCGTAGGCGGCCATTCGTCAGAACACTGTGTAATATTTTCAACAACAAAAAAATCCGAAAGTAGCTCAAAGTGTGACAAAAACAAAATCTTCTAAAAAAGTTTGGTCGATTTCTGGTAAAAATTCACGAAATATCGCTTTTTTCGTGCTCAATAAGTGGTCATAACCCATTAAAACAATCTTTGAAGTAGCACAACGCTGTAACCAGCGCATTAGCTTGGTATTTACACTGGAAATATTTTTGGCCACTTTCTCCATAAAAGTGTTTTCACTGTGCAGTGGTCCATCTTCAGGGGGAAGCGAAGAGTTTGCCGGTGCATAAGTACAACAAGATGTGTACAGGCTTCCTCCACCAAGTCACGTCTGGATCTAGAGAGAGGGAGAGAGAGGTACAGTAATGGTTTTAGACCCTAAGTATGTTTGGACGAAATATGTGTCAGAAAATTTTGAGTCGATTAAGCAGTGTCCGATTCAAACCAAAATTTAACATTCGTAATATTTTGTTCAAACTCAGTTTAAGTTCGAAGATGGGCCATATCGCACCAACCCTTCGGGCACCTCCTCCACAAAAGTTCAAAATTTTTCTGTAAAATGGTGTAAATGATAACTCTCGAAGGAAGAAATCAATTTGGTCCAAACTATGCACATCATAAAATATCTACCAGACATTGGAGTTTGGACGGTTTGTACTGGTTGATAGAATGGCAGTAAGAGCGATCGGTGTACCTGCCACACAAAATGTTGGAAAAGTGCTGGTTAAGACCTCCTCCCTTATGGTATTATGTCTTCGTTGGGGGTATGAAACTTTAAACCTGCAATTTGTCGGTATAATTCTACGTCTTCATATAGCCCCCATAGAACAGTACCTCAGGATTTCTGGTATTTTGAAGGTTGTGGCCTCAATATCCCTCCGAAATGGCTGAAATTTGGCATTTAGTCTTTGTATAAAACTTTCCACATTAAATTTCTCGGTATAGGTCTTCGTCGTCATATAGTCCCCATAGAACGGTACCTCTGGATTTCTGGTATTTTAAAGGTTGTGGTCTCAATATCCTTGCGAAATGTCTGAAATTTGGTATTAAGTCTTCGTTGGGGATTTAAAACTTTCCACCTTAAATTTATCGGTATAGGTCCACGTCTTCATATAGTTCCCATAGGAAGGTACCTCCGGATTTCTTATATTTTTAAGGTTGTGGCCTCAATATCCTTCCGAAATGTCTGAAATTTGCTATTAAGTCTTTCTTGGTGATAAAAAACTTTCCACCTTAAAATTGTCTGTTTATCTTCAGGCCTTCATATAGCCCCCATAGAACGATACCTCCCGATTTTCGATATTTGGAAGGTTGTGGCTGTGGTTATACATTTCTGTATTTTATTGACTTATCCAATTGGCCTTCGTAATATTTTGTCCAAACATAGATGGGCACTATCGATCCACTCCTTCAGATACATCCCCCACAAAAGTTCAAAATTTTTAGCCAAATAGGTGCGCACGATAACTCCCGCACATCGTAATATTTTTACGAGACATAGATCCGGTTCGAATATGGACAATATATGTCAACATCCTCGGTTAACTCCCACACAAAATTTCGAACAAAAAAAATTTAATTGCTGTGGTGGAATTCTGTAACTCATTTTTTCGAGTTACCGAATAAATTAACAACCAAAATAACGTCGTCGCTAAGTCCTACCGATAGCAACAGTTTTTTATACCCTCAGCCTTTAGGGTAGAAAGGGTATATACACTTTGATACGACCAAACATGTGCCTCATCGAAATAACGGTTTTAGACCCCAAGTATGTTTGGACGAAATTAGTTTCAGACAATTTGGAGTTGATTTAGCCATGTCCGTCCGTCTGTCTGTCTGCCTGGTGCGCACGATAACTCTCGAACGGATCAACCGATTCGAACTAAAATTTGGTTATCGTAATATTTTGTCCAAAGTTAGTTTAAGTTCGAAGAAGTGCAATATCGGTCCACTCCTTTGGGTACCTCCCCCACAAAAGTTCAAAATTTGTCTGTAAACTGGTGTGAACGATTACTCGTGAAGTGAGCAATTGATTTGGTCCAAACTTTGCACATCGTATTATTCCTTCCAGATATTTATCGGACTCGAATACGGGCTGTATCGGACCACTCATTCGGCTACCTCCCAAACAAAATTCGGATAAAGTGGATTTTAAGAGCACCCCTCGGATCGTGTTGAATTTTTTTTCAGTAGGTTGTCCTTGCGGCTCCCTTCACGACTGTACAATTTTTTTCTTGCGCAAGTCCATACTTCTTGATATATTAGCCTAAAATCTCCATGAAATCCTGACGGCACCAACCAAAATGGCAAATCTGCAAGATAATTCTCGAATGGACTTTCTGATTAGTACAGACTTTGCACATCGTATTACTTCATCCAGTCATGTATCCGGTTAGAATATGGACTATATCGTTCCAGTCCTTTGGGTAACTTCCATACAAAATTAGGAAAAACGTGAAGTTTCTGAGCTCCTCTAGCATAGTTTTGATTCTTTTTTCAGTAGGTTATTTTAGCGGCCTCATTTACAACGGTACAATTTTTTCCGAAGTAAAAGGCTTAGTCACATAAGAGGTTTTTTGGCTTAATTCATTAAGATACATGTTCTTCCGGCTTTAAGTCAAAAGTCAAAGCATACGTAGAGTTGCCGCATTTCTACGCGGCTGAATGTGTGCTGAAATACGATTTTCGTATGCTTTGACTTTTGACTTAAAGCCGGATGAATATGCTACTTAATGAATTACGCCAGAAATGCTCTTATGTGACGAAGCCTTAAGTCAATACATTCTGAGATAATGACCCAAAAAGCTCCAAAACCCTGTCGGCACATATGACTATTGTGCAAGATAACTTTAAAACATTTTTAAAAATTGTTTCCAAATTGTTTTTTTTTGTCAGTGGCTAAGGGTATATCTCCGTCAGCACAGCTGACTGATACTTTCTTACTTATTTTGAATTATTGAATATTTTTTATATTTGTAGTTTTACAATTCATTATTTAAGGTTTAATATATACATATTTCAAGTAAGAAGTATTTGAGATTAACGACAATGTATATTTGCACGTCTGTCGTATACCAGTAATTTGTATTTTTATTGGAATTCGTTTACTAAAAGTTGACGATATCTGTAACTGATTTCCAGGTATCTTACAAGCTTATCCCAGTCATCATTATCTTGGCCATCGAGTATTCTAATTATTTCCACTTCATTTATAGTTGCCTTTTGGAATATCATCAGCCTAAACTCTTGAAAAATAGGACAAGTTCCCAGGAAATGTTGTAATGTTTCGATTTCATGTCTATTGCAGAGGTTGCATTCCTTGTTTGAATCGCCAGATTCGAACTTATTATATCCTAAGGGTAACATGCCACTGCGCGCTTTAAAAATCCATAAAATTTCTTACTTGATTTTCATAATTTTGCGTTTTAATTTTACCGATGTTACAGAATTCGACTATTGGTCTCGAATCATTTTGATTTTTTGCAGCAGCTTGTATTCGCTGTGCCCATTACGACGGTATAAGTTGTTTTTCGGGGACCAGTACTTACTTCTTGAGATAAAGGCCCAAAAGCTCAACTACGGTGGGAAGTACGTAAAATATACCTCGAAGGAAGAAACCGATTTGGCCCAAACGCTGTACATCGTATTGTGTTTACTTCTTTTCTTTAGGTCCGAGGCTGAGGGTATATCTCCGGCGGTCAAGCGGAGTGATACTTTTTTACTTGTTCTGTATTATTATTATTATTTCATACTTGTTGTTACGACTTATGTGTAGTGGCGTAGGGTATAACATGCTCTTTTTTTAACAATACTAGGTATTCGGCCAATTCGTTATAAATTGTAATTAAGAATTTCGTGTGTCGACCTAACAGGAAGACCCTAACATACATTTTTAAACGCCTACTTAACTTCTGTTATTTGCCTGATTTAAATAATTTATGTGTTATTCTTAAAGTACACATATAATATGAATTTCGAATTAACTTAATATTTTCTATTCCTTCAACTTACCATATATGTTGCAAGTTTACTTTCTGAAGGTATGACATTTGATGGTGAATAAAAAATTGGATCCATAGCAGCCGTGTCTAAAAAGAAAATAATGAAAATAAAATCCAAAATTAAGAACAGAATATTACAAGAAAATGTAAAATGTTGCTTTATCATTTCTAGGAATCAAACACGGTAATGAAATTTTAATGGCGAATTTAGTTTCAATTCTTTTTTTCTATATATAAAACATTTCTATTTATGTCACTATTGCTGGCAGTTGAGCGGTTATATTAGTTATTATTTATTAATGACCCAGTTCACCCAGTTAACTGACATTATAACCTATAATTGCCAGAAGAATATTAATCTGAACACGCACGCAATAAAATTACAATACTTTGTCTGGTAAAAACAAAAAATACAACAAAAACCAAGTTTGCAATTTTTGCTGACACAGTTCTGGGAATGGCGTCTAAAAACAAATTCACATGCAACGATGTTTTTGCATTCCATATATCTGTTGGTGTGTGTGTGCGCGTTTTTTGTTTACAGATTGCATTGACAAATAAATGCAAAAATTGCATTAATAATATTATTGATATTTGTCAACACCAATACTAGGACATTTCATTTAATATTTGCGTGTTAATCTGGAAAATAAACAATTAAAAGGGGGTATTGTTGAAATGCGAAAATTTTTAATAAGGAGAAATATTGCAAATTGAGCACATTTAAATCTTTATATTATGGGATTATTTAAAATGATAAGTAAACAAGTATCAACCGGCTTTACCGACAGAGACATACACCCTCAGGGCGTATGAACTTGCCGACAAAAAATATATTTGAATTGAAGCTCAAAAGTGTTGAGGAGGATGTACTAGAAGGAATAGACCGATATAGTCCATATTGGAAGTACATAGATCTTATTTTGGAAGTCATTCCTTTCTATAGATATTGTACCCACAAGTCATTTCAGTTGGTCACCGTATCAATTAGAGCTTTTGGACCACTATGTCAGGAAGCATGGACTTGCCCAGGAAAATATAATATCACTGTAAACAGAACCACAAGGAGAGGCAACGGTCATAATTTCCCAAAGGACCTTCGAACAGATCATAAACTGGATTTAAAAAAAATTAACTTTTGTAGGGGGAGGTTCCCGAAGGAGTGGACCGATATGGACCATTTTAGAAGTTAACCTGCATTGTCAGAAAATATTAGGAGATCCAAAGTTTGAACCAAATTGCTCCGTTCAAGAGGGGATGGTACCGGAAGTTGTGGACCGATTTGACTCATTTTTGAAATATGTTTGGATCCAAACAAATATTTGTTTGGGACTGATCGCAAACAAATATATGTTTTGGGAGTTATGTCCGTTGGGAGTTATGTCACGGCAAGTCCATACTTCCCAAGATAATTACTCAAAGGCTCAAAAAAAAAAAAAAAAAAAAAAAAAACTCTGCCGGCACATACTAAAATGGCTAGTGTGCAAGATAACTCTCAAACTTTTTCAAAAATTGCTTCCAAACTTAGTTTAACGTATATAAAATTTAATATTTCGAGTTCTCTATGAATCAGAAGTTTGATTACTAAAAATTGTCGGTATGTGTCAAGGATTTCGTGTAGCCCACATTACGGTACCTACAGATTCTAGGTAATTTGAAGCAAACTCCTGATACAAAATCAATATCTTATTATATACTAGCAAAGTACCCGCTACTTCGTATGCGTTAAATATATAAAACAAATGAACAATATATAATATAAAATGGTGGAAACATTTTGTGTACTAATACGTACCACTTTAGTTCGATTTTTGTCACACCTACACATCAAGAGCAATCCACATTTTTTGAGATATTTTAATTGAGGTTCTCAGCGCAAATACGGCCTAACCCAACAACCGCCATCCTCATTTCTAGCTCTATCTGTTCCCCCAATTATAGAACTATTTAGTACTTTACATGTAAATATATACATAAGAACCTCCTCCTATTATTTCAAAATTCCCATTACACAATAACAAATTGTACCAAATCCTGTGCCATTTACAACTTTTTACGGCACATTTTATAAATCGGACGTTATAAGCAAATGATAACAATAATCTTAATTCCAAATCTCACGAATCCAGATCTATCCGTTCATCCAATACAAAATTGTACCATACATGGAACCATTTCGTACCCCTAAGTGTACCTAATTCCACATTTTAGGATTCGAGCGCTATAATTTCACCTAAATCCTAATTGTACAAAATGTAGTACTTTTTGTAAGCATAAGTACGCATTTCTAAAACTAAGTACGCATTTCCAAAACTAACCCCAACAGTAATATTAACTCCAAAATTCAAGATTCCAGCTCTAACCGTTCGCTCAAATCCAAGTTGTAGCATATCTCAATCCTACACTCCAACAGTAATATTAATTCCAAATTTCTTGATTCCAGCTCTACCCGTTCGCTCAAATCCAAGTTGTACCAAATTTAGTACCGTTTAGTACTTTTCGTACATATAAGTACGAATTTCCAAAACTTCATCAATCCTACACACCAACAGTAATCCTTATTCCGAATCTCTGGATTCCAGTTCACCGTTCACCCAACTCCAAATTGTACCAGATTTGGTACCATTTAGTACTTTTCGTACACATAAGTACAAATTTTCAAAACTACATCAGTGCTATGTTCAAACAATAAGCTTAATTCCGAATTTCAGAATTCCAGATACATCCGATAACTCAAATCCAAATTTGGTACCATTTAGTACTATTCGTATCCAAAGTACGAATTTCCAAACCTACCTCTATCAACACTCCAACAACAATTTTAATTCCGAATTTCACGATTCCAAATGTATCCCATCATTGAAATCTAAATTGTACCAAATTTAGTACTATTTAGTACTTTTCCTACCCATAACTAAAAATTTCCAAAACTGTATTTATCCACACTCCAATAGTACTCCTTATTCCAAATCTCGGAATTTCAGCTATATCCGTTCACCCAAATCCAAATTGTACCAAATTTGGTAATATTTAGTGCTATTCGTACCCAAGAGTACCAATATCCACAATTACCTCAATCCTACACGCGAACAGTAATCTTAATTCCAAATTTCAGAATTACAGCTGCATCAGATCACCGTATTCCAAATTGTACCAAATTTAGTACCATTTAGTACTTTTTGTTCCCATAGGTCCGAATTTCCAAACCTACTTCATCCAACACTCCAAAAGTAATCTTACTTTCGAATTTCAGGATTCCAAATGTATCTGATCACCCAAATCCAAACTGTACAAAATTTGGTACCATTTAGTATTTTTCGTTGCCATAAGTACGAATTTCCAAAAGTATCCCAATCCCACACTCCAATAGTAATCTTAATTCCAAATTTCACTATTCCAGCTCTATCCGATCACTTAAATTCATATTGTACCAAATTTGGTACCATTGAGTACTTTTCGTACCCAAAAGTACGAATTTCCAAAATACTTCTATCCTACACCCCGACAGTAATCCTAATTCTAAATTTCAGGATTCCAGCTCCATCCGTTCCCCCAAATCCAAATTGCACCTTATTTGGTACTATTTAGTACCTTTCGTACCCATATGTACGAACTTCGAAAACTACCTCCATATCTCTAACCTACACTCCAACAGTAATAGTAATTCACAAATTTCAGAATTCCAACTTTATCGGTTCGCCCTAATTCAAATTGTACCAAATTTAGTACCATTTAGTACTATTCGTACACATGAGTACACATTTTCAAAACCACCTCCTTGTATCAACTCATCTTTCTAACCTTGATTTGCATTCCAAATTTCAAGATTTTAGCTCTATCCGTTCACGTAATACCAAATAGTACTAAATTTAGTAACTTTTAGTACTTTTCGTACACTTATAGTTCGAATTTCCAAAAACCATTTGGTACACCTTTCTAACTCACCATCAGTGAACCTCATTCCAAATTTCAGAATTCTAGCTCTTCGCGTTTGCCTAATATAAAGGGTACCATATTTAGTACCTTTTAGTACTTTTAGTACAGTTCTAGTTCGAATTTCCAAAAATCCAGCCTTATCTGACACCTTCGGACCAAGAGTGACCCTCACCCAAAATTTCAAGATTCTAGCTTTAGCCGTTTAGTCTGGGCGTTGATTATCAGTCAGTCAGTCAGTGAATCAGTGAGTCAGTGAGTCATCATTACTGAACTCTTTTATAAGTATAGATAAGAGCTTAGTGATGAGTGACTGATTGACATATCATCGCCCAGACGAAACCGCTGAAGCTAGAAAGCTGAAATTTTGACTGTGGGTTGGTGTGTAGAGGTAAGATAAGTTTGGGTTTTTGGAAATTCGTCCTAGAAGGGTACGAAAGGTTCTTAAATGTACCAAATATGGTACCCATTGTATTGGGCAAACGGGAAGTGCTAGAATTCTGAAATTTGGAATGAGGGTCACTGATGAAGCGTTAGAGAAATGTACCAAAGGGTTTTTGGAAATTCGACCTACAAGTGTACGAAAAGTACTACAAGTTACTATATTTGGTACCAATTGTATTTTTGACACGGTTAGTATATTGAGTTGATAAAAGAAGGCAATTTTTTGAAGAATATAGCCAGGTGTACAAAAAGTGCAGTTTACGCATTGGCAGATGTACTTGAAAAGTATAAGGCAGACATTACTGCCATCCAGGAAATACGATGGAACGGTAAGGGCGTTACAACAACACCTAACGCACTGACGCACTGTATTATAGCTGCCATGACACAAATCATGAGTTTGGTTGCGGATTTGTTGTTGGTCGGAGGTTACCGGTCACCGGTTTCACCCCAGTGAATGAAAGACTCGCTACAATTCGGTTGACAGCAAAATTCTTCAACAGCAGGAAGAAAGCGTACCCGACGATTGGAACCCGAGCATCCTGTATCCCGTCCATAAGAAAGGATATACGACTTTATGCTCCAACTATAGGGGCATAAGTCTTCTCCCTATCGCCTCAAAGATAGTGTCAGTGATATTGTGCGAACGACTAAAGCCCATGATCAACGAAATAATTGGACCATACCAATGCGGCTTTAGACCTGGCAAGTCCACCATTGGCCAGATATTTACCCTGCGGCAACTCTGGAGAAGACCCCAGAGATGCAGATCGACACCTACCACATTTTTATCGATTATAATGCAGCCTTCGACAGCCCGCTACGTTCAAAGGTATTCCAAGCCATGTCTGAATTTGATATCCCCGCAAAGCTCATTCGGCTTTGTGAAATGACTCTAACTGACACAAAATCTTCAGTTAAAATTGAAAAGAACCTCTCCAAAGGGTTTTGTACAAAAATAGGTTTCAGGAGGCAAGGAGACAGTCTTTCGTGTGATCTTTTTAACATCCTGCTAGAAAAGGTTATACGAGAGGCAAAAGAAGTGGCACAATCTACACCAATAGCCATATGTTACTTGCTTATGCTGATAATATAGACATCATGGGACGATCAGTAAAAGAAGTAACCGATACCTTTATGAAGGTCGAAGGAGAATCTGCTAAAGTGGGTCTGGCGTTAAACGGCGAGAAGACCAAGCTGATGGTGTCGACGCGCAATGCGTCCATTGAGATCGAAACAAAAGACATCAGTTGTGAAAAAAGAAGAATTGTATTGGCCAACAGATGCTACTTTGGCTTAAGTAAGCACAAAGCCACAACTCGACAAACAAAAATAACGCTTTACAAAACACTGATACAACCCGTGCTGATGTGTGGTTCCAAAGCCTGGGTACTTGCGCAAGCAGATAAGGCAGTGCTTGGCGTGTTTGAGAGAAAAATTCTTCGAAAGATCTACGGAGCGATCTGCGTTGACGGTGAATATCGACGTCGCATTAACCCCGAGCTATATCTGCTATACAACGACATCAATATAGTTAAACGTATCGAGATGCAGCGATTGCGTTCGCTAATAAGAATGAGCGATGATGAACCCGCTAAAAAGGCGTATAAATTCGAGCCACATGGCGGTGCACGTAGAATTGGTAGGCCAAAGAATAGATGGCGCAAGCATGTGGATGAGGAGATGACAAGGCGCGGTATTCCAGAAAGCGAAGCACTAAACAGAGAGATCTTTTCTAAGTTCGGTCTATGGAACAAATGTTCTGTAATGGGCCAGCTATGTTAATAAGTACGAAAAGTACTAAATTTGGTACCATTTTTTTCATAAAGATACGAAAAATTACTAATGTAATGTAGAAAGTAAAGTACTAATGTAATTAAAATGCTTCAAAAAATGTGGCTCGCTAATGATGTGTAGGGATGAGATACGGGTTTCTTTGAAAATCGAGCTAAAGTAATACGTACACAACTTAAATAAAATATAAATATTAATAAAAAATTAGTATTAGTACAACAACATTTTCAGTGTTCACAATTTCCATATTAAATATTGTTTATTTGTTTTTATATCCTTCCCGCATTCGAAGTAGCGGGCAATTTGCTAGTATTTTATATATGGATTGTATTTATATACTGAGAATATTAATTATTTTTGATTGTATTTAATTATTTTCTTAAGATCCAAGGCTGAAGGTATATCTCCGTCAGCACAGCTGACTGATACTTTCTTACGTGTTACAATTTATAGCGATAAGGATGCGATGTTTGCTAAGAACTTAATGTGAGGTCAGAAAAATAAATAATCCAATAAGGGATTTTATCAGGCATCCCGCCAACATTGCCATTTTTAGTTTGATTACCTTTTTTCCTCAAAACCGGGGCACACAAGCCAATCAATCATCTATGCCTGAGTATTTTCCCCCGAAAAAAATAAAAAAATTCAAAAACCTTAATTTATTGCATTAATTTTATATAAAAAATGGACGATGATTTGTTTATTATTTATTCTATTTCTTCTCTTCGGCAAGAAATCAAAAGATAACAAAAGAAAAATGAAAGTGTTTTTTTTGTGTGATTTATTTGAGAAAACAAAGTGTGTTGTTTTTTCAATACCCCTCGTTGTTCCGATCCCGGCGACCATCCCACCCACTGTTGCTAAAGTTAAAATACTTTCTCTGCAACTGTAAGTATTCCCTGAAATATGCTGCTGGCAAATAGAGACATAAATATACAGAGAGTGAGAACGGTATTTGAGATGGCACAAAAATACATGTACGTACGAACGTTTCGTTTCAATGTTAATCAAATGGCCATGATACCAATTTTGTTGGCATTTTACTCCATGTGAGTGTGTGTGGAGTATCTGTGTGTGTTTGGTGTAAAAAAACAGAACCCGTCGAAAGGCGGGGAAGGATGAGGTGTTGATATGTGGCATTTGGAAAGTGAGAAGTCTTTCAGATAATGACCTTGAAATTTATTCAAAATAAAAACATTACTTTTATTTGTTCAATTTTCAATTTTGTTTTTGCGTTTTGTTTGAAAATTTGCGCTCTCTTCGAGCCAATACATTGCTTGTGCATTTTGCTTTTATTATTAAATATTCACAACACCAACAACAATCGAATTCTATATGATAATGTGATAATGTTTGTGTACAACAATTGATTAGATTGTTTATCAAAGAAAACAAATTATTAATTTTCGTTTAACCTTTACTGGTCTCGGAATATATAAAGTTAATCCTATATAATACCCAAGTTTAGATAATAAATTTAAAAATATAAGCAATTAAATATAATCAGAAAACTGTAACCTTGAATTTCATTCCTATTTATGACACCCATGTGAACGGTCGCAGTATGACGTTGAGCCGAATAAGCCATTATAAAGTAATGTAAACAAACATATTTCTGCAATACCAGTAGGCAGAATAATAATGTGGGTGACGTAGGGAATGAAAGATAGCAAGGAACGGTCCTGACCGGCTTTAACAAGACAAAGCCCAGGATTTATCTTGGTCCCTCTATCATCTCAAGTCAACACTGACCTCCCCGTGGTGTCACCTGGGGCCTTTAACACCCGTTAAAGGTAGTGAGCTAACATGTGCCGCGCGTTCACCCATAAGAACGTTAAAAACTTGGGTTTGGGTGTTGGGTTAGTAACCCTCCCATAGAAAAAACAGCCTACTATGAAAAAACGAAAGAAAAGAAAAACAAACCCCTCTAAAGTTGAAGACGTTTTAAGGACCATGATCTGCGAATCTGCACCTGGAATGTTCGCACGCTTTATAGAGAAGGTGCAGTTTAGGCGCTGGCAGATGTACTTGAAAAGTGCAAGGCCGATATAACTGCCATACAGGAAATACGATGGGTTGGGAAAAACTTCACAACAACACCTAAAGGTGTATTATAGCTGTCATGACACAAAGCATGAGTTTGGTTGCGGTTTTGTAGTTTGTCGGAGGTTAAAACATATGTTCTCCAGCTTCACTCTAGTGACGTGCTACAATAAATGAATAAAAGCAAAATTCTTCAACATCAGCTTTATTTGCGCTCATGCTCCAACCGAAGACAAGGACGAGCGCTTAGAAGAAACATATGACCGTTGTCTAGGCGATTTTAATGCCAAAATTGGAAAGGAGAATATCTTTGGCCCAACAGTCGGCAAAGTCAGTATCCACAATGAAACATCTGACAATGGCATGAGGCTGATAGACTTTGCAGCGGCAAAAAACATGGTAGTTAGCAGTCTCGATATTCATATAGGCACCTGACTGACTCCAGATCAAAGAACAATAAATCAAATTGATCACTTTGTGATAGATGGAAGACATTCATCGAGCGTGTTGGATTTACGATCGTTCCGAGGAGCAAACATAGACTCGTAGACCTTGTTGCAGCAAAGGTACGTACCCGTCTAATCATTGCAAATAAAGCACGAACAGACACAACACGAAAGTTAGACATCGGTAAGCTGCAAACACAACAGATAGCCACAGCATATTCCACTCAACTAGCCCAATTGCTTAATCAAAGCACTCCTCATCCCGATAACATATCAGCGCAATGGCAAAGTATTGCCCACTCCATGCAAACAGCCGCAAAATCCATACTTGGATACCAGAGACCTCCACCAAGGAATCCATGGTATGATCAGGAGTGTCGTGCTGCTACTGAAGAGAAAAAATGCGGCATATAGGGTTACTTTACAATCCGTAGAAACGCGTAGCGCACAAGAGGGATATCGGGAGAAAAAGAGAGAGGAGAAACGTCTTTTCCGCAGGAAAAAGAGAGAGATGGAAAAGCGGTAGTGTGAAAAAATCGAGATGTACAGGAACCAGAATGAAAAAAAAAATTCTACCAAAGAGTCAAGCATCAAACTGATGGCATTGGTACAGGCACATTCTCCTGTAGAGACCAGCAAGGTAATTTGGTAACTGATACAGATAGTGTGCTAAGGATATGGAAAAAGCATTTTTCCAAACTGTTGGTATTCAATAGCAGCGAAGACGAACGAATAGCAGCAACGAAGATACCACAGACCCAATCCCAGACGATGGTATTGAATGTATTCCGCTCAGCCAAGATGAGATAAAGACAGCAATAAATCGGCTGAAGAATAATAAGGCAGCAAGAGCCGATGGCTTACCAGCCGAGCTGTTCAAGACCGGAGGCGACACGCTGATAAGGTGTATTCATCAGCTAGTTAGCACCATCTGGCAGGAAGAACAAGTACCCGACGATTGGAACCTGAGTATCCTGTGCCACGTCCGCAAGAAGGGAGATAGGACTGTATGCTCTAACTATAGGAGCATAAGTCTTCTCCCTACCGCCTACAAAGTAGTGTCAGGGATATTGTGCGAACGACTAAGGCCTATGATATATATAATTGGACCATACCAATGCGGCTTTAGTCCTAGCAAGTCCAGATATTTACCCTGCGGCAAATCCTGGAGAAGACCCAAGAGATGCAGACCGACACCTACCACCTTTTTGTCGATTATAAAGCAGCCTTCAACAGCCCGCTGCGTTCAAAGGTATTCCAAGCCATGTCTGAATTTGGTATCCCCGCAAATCCCATCCGGCTTTGTAAAATGACTTTAACTGACACGAGGTCCTCAGTTAAAATAGGAAAGAACCCCTCCGAAGAGTTTGGTACCAAAAGAGGTTTCAGACAAGGAGACAGCTTTTCGTGTGATCTCTTTAACATCCTGCTGGAAAAGGTAATACGAGAGGCAAACGTCAAACGAAGTGGCACAATCTACACCAATAGTCACATGTTACTTGCTTATGCTGATGATATAGACATCATGGGACGATCAGTAAAGGAAGTAACCGATACCTTTATGAAGGTCAAAGGAGAATCTGCTAAAGTGGGTCTGGCGGTAAACGGTGAGAAGACCAAGTTAATGGTGTCGACGCGCAATGTGTCCATTGAGCTCGGACCGACTGTGGAAGTTGGTTCCTATAATATTGAGGTAGTAAAAGACTTCGTCTACCTCGGCACTTCCGTAAACACAACAAACGCCATCAGTTGTGAAATAAAAAGAAGAATTGTATTGGCCAACAGATGCTACTTTGGTTTAAGTAAGCAGTTTAAAAACAAATCCACATCTCGTCAAACAAATATAACGCTCTACAAAACACTGATACTACCCGTGCTGATGTATGGCTCCATAGCCTGACATGGCAGACATGGCAGTGCTTGGTGTGTTTGAGAGAAAAATTCTTCGAAAGATCTACGGACTAATCTGCGTTGACGGTGAATATCGACGTCGCATGAACCACAAGCTGTATCTGCTATACAACGACATCAATATAGTAAAACGTATGAAGATGCGGCGATTGCGTTGGCTAGGCCATATCATAAGAATGAGCGAAGATGAATCTGCTTAAAAGGCGTTTAAATACGGACCGATTGGCGGTGCGCGCAGAATTGGCAGGCCAAGGAATAGATGGCGCAAACAAGTGGATGAAGAGATGAAAAGGCGCTGTATTCTAGGGTGCGAAGCAACAAATAGAGAGAAATGGATATCTTTTCTTAGTTCGACCTATGGAACAAATGTTCTGTAATGGACCACCTAAGTAAGTAAGTATAGGGCTACTCTACAATCAGTAGCAACGTGTAGCGCACGCCAGAGGTATAGGGAGAAAAAATGAGAAAAATGGAAAAAGAGAGAAATGAAAAGCGGCAGCGTCAAAAATAGAGGTAAATTGGTAAATGATACAGATCTTGTTGGCCCTTTCTTGAATTTAAGTGTCCTATCCAAAAATACTCCTAGGTATTTAACTGTACGGGAAATATTTATTGCCTTATTTAGGAAAACTAGTTCCTCGAAGTTTCCTGCTTTCGTTTTCCTAGTGAATATACATATTTCCGTTTTTTTCGGGTTAACGTTCAGACCTCTCGGTCTGGCCTAGTTGTATGCATGGTAGAACAAAGAAGGTAGATTAAATACTACAACAAATACAACTCAACAACAACCACATAGAAATTTATTTTTGTTTGTAATGTTAGTGTCATCGGTACATGTAAACAAAACAAGGAAATGTCTATAAATTATTGGAATTTAAAAAATTAATAATTTTTCACATTTTATTGAATATGTTGGAAAACATGAATGAAAATTCGTTACATTTTCAATTTGAATGCTTCGATATCATTCCACTAAATTCAAAAATTTCTCACAAATAGTAGAATTCTTGCAAAAATTTTTGGGTTCGCTGGAAATCCATTGAAAATGGAGAAGCCGTTTC
Source organism: Musca autumnalis (assembly GCF_047663935.1). Classification (NCBI taxonomy): domain Eukaryota; kingdom Metazoa; phylum Arthropoda; class Insecta; order Diptera; family Muscidae; genus Musca; species Musca autumnalis. The sequence continues at coordinate 48,518,410 of NW_027411977.1, forward strand.
AACCTTTTTGTTTTTTTAAATCAAAGAAGCACATGTTTATTAGGGTTTTATTTTTTGTTCAAATTTAACAGATCATCAAACATATTAACAAAGGTTTTACCGCCTCTATAAGAGGCGTTTTAGTGAGCGACACGTCGTTCGGACTTGGAGGAGGTTACATGTCATTGATATGAAGAAGTCTTTAAGGGAAATAGTTTTTTTCGGAAAGATATATTTTTTTTCTAAAAAAATATATATGCCTAATATACATCGAAAATAGAAATGAATATATTAAATGTCGTATGGAATTTGACACTAACGTTACAGCCCTGTTCAGTCAGCTGGGTATTGCTGTTACCTTAAACTTGTTCTACCATGAGTGTATGCAATTTTGAGAGCCTTTTCTGCTCTTCTACAAAGTATGTTCGGATTCTTTCCCCTTAGAAGTATTATAACGTCGTCTGCGTAACAGACTGGGCCAAATCCTTCTTCGGTTAAGGTCCTTAAGAGACTATTTATGGTATTAAACCATAAAAGAGGTGATAGTATCCCTCCCTGTGGCGTTCCTTGCCCAACTTAGTCTCTTATTTTGACGTCATATAGCCCGCAGCTTATCCATTTATTCCTTAGCATATGGTTTATCCAGTTCCATAGGGCTCTATCTACCTGAAACTCGTCTAAAGAGTGGATCAGCGTCTCGGTGCTGACGTTGTTAAAAGCGCCTTCGATAACGTCAGCACCGAGACGCTGATCCACTCTTTAGGCGAGCTTCAGGTAGGCACAACAAACATACATATATGTATATATATTATATAAGAGAACATCTGTGTGAAATGTTCGACACATTGTTCCCACATTTGATGTTCTATACTTTTAATTAAATGTGACGTTACACTGGCTAAAGCACCCTTGATATAATAGACAGAAAATAAAAAATACATCAACAACCACAAACAAAGATCATGATCACGTTCAATGAAAATAAAAAATAAAAATATAAAAAAAAACGAAAAAATAAAGAAAATAAATTGTTACGTCACTTTATTAAATGTAAAGCGACGACAACTACTGGCTATAGTATACAATGTCGAATTGTCCAACACTTGACCAAGTATTTGCCGCTTCTTGCCGCGTTTCAACTATCGCAATGCATCAACAATTACATGACGTTGTAAATTTCGTTGTAGACGCCTTAATAGAAACTTTGTCATTTCAAACAAATTATTTGATGGGGGGTATTGAAATTGTTTGTCGGAATGGTATGTACAACCCGGGGGGTTGGTTAAACATTTCAAAGTAGTTTCGTTGTTGTAGTGGGCTTGAAGATAATAAAACAACAAATAGTTTGTCAATGAATGTCACCACAAGATATTGAAATAAATTGTTGTGAAAAAAACAAACAAAAAAAATTTCAACGCACTACCAAATTGTCATACAGACGACTTATGTACAAACTATGTATGTACATATACATATATATGTATCTATACACTTGTACGTATATATTTATACTATTTGGTTGATATATCGTAAGTTCATAGACGTGTTAATGGATATCATTTATATAGTAATGTTTAAAAGTATGCGACACCAGCTTTACAAATAATAACACTGGTCAACAAATGAAAAACTTGGCTGATTCATCCGAATTGTTTCGTTGGGACTTCTACGGATATCTTATAGTCAAAATAAAGATGTCAAAAAGGGTGGACCACCCCTTTTGCGAGTACTAATTCGCTCACACGCATTTGGTCACATACTTGCTTAGGAGCGAGGCCTATCTAACACTGCTGTTTTGCTCTTAACAACCGCTTCACGTGCAAAAGTATATAAACAAGTAAGGGTCCGATTGTATTCAAGTGCCTTACTGAAATCCCACTACGCCACTCTATTTGTTATGCTAACACGCTAATGACTCGGCTGTGGCATATTACATAGGTGCACCATATGTTGCACAGGCAATAAAATGCCCACCATGTATGGTACGCACAGAGCGTCTGCATTAAACCCCTGTCCGTCCGCGTAATACTTCTAATCATACCGGCAACTGTTTGTTGTTAACGTATCCGACAGACGATCAGGAAGTTCATTCATTCTTCATTCTTATAACGAGTAACTAGACCAGAGCTCCGATTTGCTCGTTTTTACTCGCGAGTTAAAAGTACTCGCGAGTGGGAATGCTCGAAGGCTACGAGTTTTAAAAGAAGTTTACTCTCCACTCTTTTGTATTATTTGAGAGCACTCGCGAGGTTTAAAAACAAGTGAGCAAAGGCTATAGTCGGGACGGGGCCGACCATGTGATACCCTACACCACTACCTCTGTGTATAAGCTTTTCACTGGTAAACATTTCTTTTAGGGTATTTAAACCGACTACCACCAAAAATAATATGCCTCTTTGTCTCTGGGACCCCCATAAGCAACCAAAATTTCGTGACCATCCGATCAAAATTACGACCTGTAGCTTGATTGCAAAAAAATGGAAGAATTGGATGCATTACCGACTATTGTGGTATCTCCCTTGTTTGACCACCTTCGCCAACCTGCTTTACACCAATGTAAAGGTAAAATTTTCTTCTTCCATTGACAGGCTTTGTCGTTGGAATACCGCTATTAGAAGCCCATTCGACCCTTGAATATTATCCGACCATCATTAAAATCAGTAGGCTTCTTCCTCTGTGGGACCCCCATTAACCCCCAAAATTTCGTGACTATCCGATCAAAATTGCGACCTGTAGCGTGATTACAAAAAAATCGAAAAATGGGATGCATTATCGGCTATTGCCATATCTTTGCTATTTGACCATCTTCGACAACCTGCTTTACACCGTTGTAAAGGTGATATTTTCTACTTTCCTTTCCAGGTTTTGCTTTTGATATACCTCTTAAAGAAACAGAGATATTGGCTTTGAAATAAAATGTTGACTTTTCTCCAAATAAGTGTTTGCCCATTCCGACCCCTAAATATTATCCGACCATCACCAAAATCAATATGCTTCTTCATCTGTGAGACCCCCATTAACCCTGAAATTTTCGTGACGATCCGATCAATATTGCGACCTGTAGCGTGATTTCCAAAAAAATAGAAAAATGGGATGTATTACCGACTATTGCGATATCTCCGTTATTTGGTTACCTACGCCGACCTAGTTTGCATCATTGTAAAGACGGGATCTTCTACTTTCATAGTCAGGCTTTGCTTTTGGAAAGTTTCCAACCAAAGCTGTGATATTCGTCAATATAATTAAAATCGCAAAAATGAAAATTGGGGTTTTATTTGCTATTATTGTAATATCTTCGTTGTTTGATCACCTACGAGCACCTACTTTACATCATTAGAAAGGTGATATTTTCTGCTTTCATTGTCAGGTTTTGCTTTTGGTATACCCCATATAGAAGCTGAGATATTCGCTTTGGAAAAAAACGTTGTCTTTTTATCCACCTAAGTTTTTTGCCCTTTCCGACCCCTAAATATCATCCGACCATCACCAAAATCAATAGGCTTCTTCCCCTCCGGGACCCCCATCAACATCCAAAATTTCGTGACGATCCGATCAAAATTGCGGCCTGTAGCGTGATTACAAGGTTTAGATGGACAGACGGACGGACGGACGGACTGACGGACGGACACACATAGCCAGATCGACTCAGCTCGTCGAGACATTCATTTTGATATATATAAGTATGGGTCTACGACCATTATTTCGATGCGTTACAAACTTTTTGGCCAAAACCAACTTATAATACCCTCCCCACATAGTGGTGTAGGGTATAATAAGAGTGGGAGTGAAAATACTCGAAATAGAGTACGTGTTTACTCGAAGAGTATAATCGAGTATGAAAAATTTATTTTTTTTTTACCGTTTGTGTGTTCACCTGTGTGTGTGTGGTGGCGCACAGGTTTTGATGTTGCTGTGGACTGAAGGTGGAAAGGCCGAGTTGTTCGGAAGTTGGGAGGAGAGTGGTCGGAGGTTCGGAGGATAGTAGTCGGGGGTTCGAAGGAGGGTGGTCGGAAGTTCGGAGGACGGTGGTCGGAGGTTGTTCGGAAGTTCGTAGGAGGGTGGTCGGAAGTTCGGAGATGAGTGGTCGGAGGTTCGGAGGAGGATGGTCGGAGGTTTCGAACAACCTCCGCCGAAATTCCGATCACCCTCCTCCGAACTTCCGACCACCCACCTCCGAACTTCCGACCACCCACCTCCGAACTTCCGACCACCCTCCTCCGAACAACTAGTCCTTTACACCTTCAGTCCACAGCAACATCAAAACCTTTTCGCTACCGCACACACACGAACAGACAAACGGTCGAAAAATAAATATATTTTTTCTACTCGGTTATACTCGATTTTACTCTTCAAGTAAACTCGTACTCTATTTCGAGCATTTTCACTCCCATTCGTTTTTTCTTGCCAAACTCGAACTCTTCAAGTACTCGTACTCGTAAACACTTTTCACTCGCGAGTAAAATCGAGCAATATGCTACGCGAGTGACGAGTAAAAATAGAGTATACTCGATTTATTTTTTCAACTCGCGCGAGTACTCCCGCTCGAACTCGCTCGAATTTCACTCGCGAGTAGAATTCGAGCGAGTATTACGGATCTCTGAACTAGACTTGACTAACACAACGTACAATCACTCACCAGCTTAAATGTGAGGAGATCGGTTATGGACCATCCTATCATTTCAGCAGCACTTGTACAGTTTTGTCACCCCACAGGTCAACACCCACTCGCTCTTTCCCAACCTCTACGATACATGCTCGTCACCTCCTTTTAATTTGACGCAAGTGTCGATTTCAATCATGGTAAGCAGATCACCTCCTTCTTAGCAGTGGTAACTAAAAGACGCAACAGAGAATACAGCATGAGGCCCCATGAAAGGAAGTATTATATCCAATGTTCTTCTAAGGAGAGAAGACCTTTTAATGGTTACTTACATTCTCCTAAGGTTATTTCTAATTCTCCTAAGTGTCTTCTAGGGAGAGGACCTCAAAAGGGCTTTCTTTAGATCAGCCAAGATCATCCATGACTACATGCTACGTGTACTCACAATGAGAATAACAATCAGTCGTTGTTGAGCCGCCGACAAGTAAACATGTGCATGGATGTACGCATATTTTAGTGGGGACACTGAACAAAACAGCACACACCCGCCACATGTTTACTGGTCGCAGTTCTAACAACCACTGAATGCAGATACAAACTTTCCTGTGATTCTCTCACTACTTTACTCTCTTTGAGTATCAATGGTATAGATATAAATGCTCTTAAGAGTATTTTATGGATAGAAGACTTTACAAGGTCTTCCAGGGATAGAAGGGTCTTCCAATGTTAAAATACATCCCAAGGGACTTTTAAAGTTAGAAGGCAACCAAACGTTCTTCCAAGTAAAGAACAGGGGCCTTCTATTAATAGAAGACCTCCTAAGGGTCTTTTATGGGTAGAAAACCTCAAAGATCTTCTAAGGATAACATACCTTCAAAGAGTCTTCTAAAGTTAGAAGACTCCCAAACGGTATTCCAAGTATAGAACAGGGGCCTTCTCTAAATAGAAGTCCTTCTAAGGTTCTTTATGGATAGAAGACCTCCTAAGGTCTTCTAGGGATAGAAGACCTCCAAAGGTCTTCTAAGGGTAATTCCCATTTTAGACGTGGTGACTAACAGCCGCAACAGAGAATACATTGTAAGGTCCCATAAAATCAAGCATTCTATCCAAAGGTCTTCTAAAGAGAAGACCTTCTAATTGTCAGTTATGGATAGAAGGTCTTCTAAGGATAAAAGACTTTCAGAGGGTCATCTAAAGATAGAAGACATACCAAGGGTTTTTGAAAATTAGAAGACCTGCAAAGGTTGTTCTAAAATTGGAAGAACCCCATACGGTACTCCAAGTACAGAACAGGGATTTTCTGTATAGAAGAGGGTCTTTTAAAATTAGAAGACTTCCAAAGGCTCTTCTAATATTAGAAGACAAGCAGACGGTCTTTCAAGTATAGAACAGGTACATTCTATGGATCGAAGACTTCCTAAGGGACTTTTATGGATAGAAGAACGTCTACGGTCTTCTAGGGACAGAAGACCTCAAAGGTCTTCTAAGGATAGAAGTCTTCAAAGCTCTTCTAAGGATAAAAGACATCCAAATGGTCTTCTAAAGATGGAAGTCATCCCAGGGGTATTTTAAAGTTAGAAGACCTCCAAAGCCTGTTCTAAAATTGGAAGACCCCCAAACGGTATTCCAAGTATACAGCAGGGGTCTTCTATGGATAGAAGACCTCCTAAGGGTCTTTTATGGATAGAACACCGCCTACGGTATTCTACGGACAGAAGACCTCAAAGGTCTTCTAAGGATATAAGACCTCAAAGGTCATCTAAGGATAGAAGACCTTTAAAGTTCTTCTAAGATTCGAAGATCCCTTAGTGTCTTCTATGGATAAATAATCTGCAAAGGGTCTCCTTCAGTTAAAATACCCCTAAGGGTATCCTACGGACAGATAACCTGCAAAGGGTCTTCTAAAGTTAGAAGACCCCAAAACAGTTGTCCAAGTATAGATCACCCAATAAGGATCTTATATAGATAGAAAACTTCCTAAGGGTATTCTATGGATAGAAGACCTTCTAAGGGTTTTCTATGGATAGAAAACCCCTTAAGAATCTTTTATTAATAGAACAATATGGAAGGAAGACCTTCCAATGTTCTTCTATGGAGAGAAGACCTTCCAATGTTCTTCTATGGATAGAAGACCTCCTAAGCGTATTTTATGGATTGAAGGCCTCCAAGAGCCCTAAGGGTATTCTACGGATGATAGAAGACCTCCTAAGGAAATTCTATGGAGGTGTTATTGTAATGGTAGAATACTTCCTAAGATATTTGTATGCACAGGAGACCTTCTAAGAGTCGTTTTATGGATAGAAAACATCCTAAAGATCTCTTAAAATTCCCATATGGATAGAAGACCTCCTAAAGTCCTTCTATGTATAGAAGACCTCCTAAAGTCCTTCTATGTATATAAGACTTCCTAAGGGCCTTTTAGGAACAAAATATCTCCAAAGCGCCTTTTAAGCATAGAAGATTTCCTAAGCGTGTTTTGTGGATAGAAGTCCTTAAAAGAGTCTTCTATTCCATGAAAGGAAGTACTTAATGTCCACAAATATACCAAGAACTTAATTGGCATTTGATCCTCTTAGACTATCTTGCACATGCATCCACCATACCTCTTCCCACGGTAAAACCGAACTGATAGAGTTACACATTCTCACTGTAGTATTGGGGAATACCAAAAAAATGGACCGCAGATAAGTACCCGAGAGCAACATTTTTCTAAAATAACTAGTCCAGAGAATAAAGTCCTCACGCCTGATCCTTGACTTTGCGAGCCCGCTACTTATTTCAAAAAAGGAAGTACATATTTAAAGTCCACAAATATGACAAAATGACACATTTGGCATTGGAATCTTTCGGAATATCCTGGTTAAAACAAAAGTGTTCAATACTTTACTAAACAGTGGGTGAAGGCTTATGCCCAGATACGAACGAATACCTACTTCATCAGCAACACTACAATTCGTAACTATAACAAATGCAAACATTAATCAGCAAAATGTTCGATGGCAAAGATGCCATTCAATCATGGGTGCAAGTGATCTGGTATGTCATATTTTTAGCATCTTCATCGATGAATTTTATATGAGCGTGGACCCCAAAATATGCTATTCATTTTTGCATGGAATCCCTTCCTTCAAATTTTGCTGGGTAAGAATGTATTTTAGATCCAAACTTTTAACTTGTAGTGTAAACGAACTCAAACATATTTTGAGTAATCATTAACAATGAATTTTCATTGGTGACGACGACGACAAAATGTGGCGGCAACACAAATTAATTTGTCAAATGGTCAACAACGGCAGTCGTAAAAAATAAGAAAAAAAAACACACACACACACACTCTCGAGCATACACTTTATAAGTTTGTAATTAGTATCTCTTGACTTTATTGCGGCATGACATTAATGCTTAAGGCCCACATAGATACGAGTAGTAACCAGCAGTATGTAGTAGTAGGTCTCTGAGACATTGGCGCAACGTGTTGCGCTGCTTCCATGACGATATGCCTCCTCTGTATTTTTTGCCTTGTAAAATTGCTTTATCTCAAAAAACTCACTTGTTGTTAGTATCTATCAGACGTTGTCTGCTTCTTCATACATACAGACATTCATATGTCACGGTGTCGTAAACATTGACACATGTAAGTACGTTGTTGCTGTTTTTTGCCTTCTACGACTTGGTGATTGTGGCTAAGTATAAACCAAAATAAAAACAAAAACCGTAAAAATACCCGACCGACCTCTGATCGACCGACCGTTTCGTATACACAGTTTCAATGATTGTTTATAACTGAGAGATATGTGTCGTCTATATAATTTTAATGAAAATTGTTTTATTTCTTTGGCATTGTTGTTGTTGTTGTTGTCGCTGTTTTGTTTACATTCTATAAATTTTATAGTATAAAAACCAAGTGAAAGAGTGATGAGAGAGGTAGACCAAGAAAATGCCGCCGATATTTATTTTGGTTTTATTTAAAATACTAGAATTATCTCAGGTGATTTTAATAACTCTCAGTTGGTCTCTTTCTCTGTCTATCTCTCGGTTTTTTCCTACAACTGATATTTACAGTAATCATTAGAATATTTTGTATTTATTATTTGTTTTGTATTTATGTAGGTATATGTATTTATTTTACATTAGGGTTATAACATTTTGCAGATCATTGCAAATGTTAAAAATTACAATATCACTAAAACGGTTCAAGTTAGGCTAACGAAAATTGGAACGAACGATGAATAAATTTTTTTTAAAGGGCAGTTTGTAAAGTTGTGATCAGAGATTGCCTGACAGAAAGTGTGACGTGTATGACATAGTTTTTCGACGTATAATACATATGTACGTCAAAAACGTCGTTTACCCGTCCAAAAACAAAAGGTTTTTGACAAAAGAAACAACTAAAAAAGTATCAGTTGAAAACTTTCATCTACGGACAGATTGACTGTATTTAGGGACTTTTCAGAATTTTGTGGCCCTTTTTTACATTTGAACACGCCAACAAAAATGTGGATTAGGATTAAAGTTCAAAAGTGTTGCGGAGGAGGTACTTGAAGGAACGGACCGACATAGTCCATTATGGAAGTGGATCTTAGTTTGGGACTCATATCTTTTCGATAGATATCGCGCCCACTAGTTATTTCAGTGGGCCATCGTATAACTTTTGGACCAGTATACCAGGAAGCATGGACTTGTCCACGGAAAACATAATATGGCTGTAAACAGGACCACAACGAAAGGCATCGGTATACATTTCCAAATGATCTTCGAACAGACCCTAAACTGCACTAAGACACTAATGCTGAACCATTTTTGTGGCGGAGGTACCCTAAGGAGAGGACTGATATGGATCATTTTTAGATAATAAACTAAATTTACTGGAGGACCAATGATCGGAGTCATCCAGAGTCAACGGAGCTGCAGCGGCTGGTGAGGGAAGCAAAACAAACAGGTAACGAAGTACTAGTAGGTAGCGACGCTAACTCACACCACGTCACGTGGGGAAGTACTAATACTAACAAAAGGGGCCAAGCCCTTTTAGATTACTTGAATACTAACGACCTAATAGGAGGTATTGGATATAACTATATGTTCAGAAAATCTTATAAACGAGGTACTGAATTGGACGGATTTGTCACCTCTCCTGTGGGTTACTACCATAAATAGCATACTGAGGACTTTAACCAAAGAGGGATTTGAACCAGTCTGTTATGCAGACCACGTTGTAATACTTCTGAGGGAAAAGAACCCTAATTTGTTATGCAGAAGGGCCGAATCGGCCCTAAAACTCGCGTCTAAACGTTAACCCGAAAAAAAAAACAGAAATATGTCTTTTCACTAAGAAAACAAAACTGGGTCACATCGAGGGACCTGTTTTCCTTAACAAGACTATTAAGATTTCCAATAAGGTCAAATATCTGGGAGTAATCCTGGATAGGAAACTTAAATGGAAGGATCATATCCAAGAACGAGCCAACAAAGCATACAGATGTTGGTCAACCTGTAGAAGGGCCATAGGCTCTAAATGGGGTCTCAATCTAAAGATGACACACTGGTCATATAAAAGCGTAGTTAGACCCATCCTAACATACGCGATGGATAAAAAATGTAGTATAAACATTTTACAAAAAGTCCAACGAATGTGCTGCTTAGGCGTAAGTGGTGCTATGAGGACAACACCAACGAGGGCACTAGAAACTATTCTATAGATACACCCAATAGAAATTCAGATAAGGTATGAAGCTGCCGTCGCAGCCATAAGGCTGAAGGCGACAGATGAGTGGATCGAAAAGGACCACGTAACATACCATCAAAAAATTCTACAGGTAACAACGGGGGAGACAATGGATAACGTTAATTCGGACCGTATACCTGAAACAATTGTAGTTGCCTCGTGTAAAATATTAATACCTGACAGAGACTCGTGGATCGGCGGGACTCTAGCTGAAAAGCCTCCTGGAAACTGCTGGACGGGACTGGTACTTTTTATTGACCGAAATCTCTCGTCAGTTGCCGGATCACAATACGGTCCTTCAAGCGGATATCAGGGCCATCACACAGTGTCTTAACTGGTTTAATGCTAACTCGAGACCAACTACCGTTAACGTCCTTACGGACAGTAAAATGGCAATCAATGCAATAACATCCAAGACAGTAAAATCAAAAACTGTACTGGACTGCATAAATACGATAAACAATTATTCCCAGCAAGGAATAGTGCGTATCATATGGGTACCAGGCCATGCGGGGATTAAAGGTAATGAAAGAACAAATTCTCTGGCAAAAAATGGCAGGGAATTAGCAACAGTAAACTTAGACAGCGCAAAGCCTATAAATGCGTCACGTCTAGAGTTAAAAAATTGGACAAAACAGGTCCATACATCCCTATGGAATAGAGAGGAGATAGGGAAAACCACTAAGATTCTCTGGGGGGACCCAAACGAGGATAAAACTAAAAATTTACTATTATTAGGTAAGGCAGACATTAGTAAGCTAACAGGTTTCCTTACTGGTCACTTGGGCCTACGAGCTCATCTGCATAAAATTAAATGCGCAGATAACAGCTTATGCAGACCATGCGGAGATGACGACGAAACGTTGGAACACTTTATTTACCAATGGCCAGCTTTCGCAAATATCAGGCCCCAGTCTATAGGGACCGACACTATACCGGGACTTAATCAGATAACGGTAAATAATGTTAAACAGTTAAGGGATTTTGTTAAGGGCACAGAATTCCTAAAATAATAAAGAGACCAAATATTACCCCTTCTTCAATAAGTCTAGATACTTATGGTGTCATAGGGTTTTTTACACCTTTCGGGCTGTTTTCTCAAGAAGTATAAACTTGCCCCTGAATAAACTTTTACCGTCGAAAACAAGTTGCTCCGACAAAAATCAGAGTGATTCGAGAGCAGTCCTAAAAGAGAACTTATCCGAAATTTGTGTGGCAGGTATCCTAAGTAGTGGACAAATATAGTCCATATTCGAGCCTGATCTATATGTGATAGAAATATTAGAATGTATAAAGTATGGACCAAAACGGCCACTCCCTTCAAGTGTTATCGTTTGCACAATTTTTTCCGAACATTTTTGAATTTTTGTGGGAAAGGTACCAGAAGGAGTGGACCGTTATGGCTTATCTTCGAAGTTAAACTATGGTTGGAAAAAATATTACGAAATCCAAATTTTGGACCGAACTGAAAGATCCGTTCGAGAGTTAATATGCGCTACAACCACTACACACGGTGTCATAGGGGTTTTTGCACCTTTCAGGCTATTTCCTCAGGAAGTATGGTCATGCCCCGGACGAAACTTGTACCGTCGTATTGGGGTGGAGGCAGTGAATACATGTTGCTACAACAAAAATCAAAGCGATTAGAGAGCAGGTCCTAAACTGAACTTTTCCAAAATTTTGTGTGGGAGGTGCACGAAGGATTGGGCCGATTGAGTCCATATTGGAACCTAATCTAGGTATGGTAGAAATTTCACGATGTGCAAAGTATGGTGCAAATCGGTTACTACCTTCAAGAGTTATCGTGCGAAAAAATTTTCCGAAAATTTTCGAACTTTTGTGGGGTAGGTACCGGAAGGAGTGGACCGATATAATCCATCTTCGAACTTAAACTAAGTTTGGACAAGATATTTCGAAAGCACAGACCGAATCAGTTGATCCGTTCGAGAGTTATCGTGCGCTCCAGGCAGAAACGGAATTCGTCCAAACATACTTGGGTTCTAAAGCCATTATTTCGATGAGACACATTTTGCCCGTATGAAAGTGTATATACCCTTCGTTAGCATACATAAATGCTGAGGGTATAATTAGACGGAGTTCTAAGATGGACTATGTCTTTCAGGTACTTTCTCCGCAAAAGTTAAACACTTTAGAGCTTTAATCTAGTTTAAGCCCATTAAGGTTCACATCAAGACATTAACAACTAATCGAATTTGTACTTTTTTATTTGTTTGTCGACGCTGAGTATGGAGCCCATAAGCCTCAGTTTTGTACCACAGGGTAGTTTTGCACTGTTTGGTTTCATGTGAGTAGGTTATGTCGTGTCGCAAATTATGTAATGGTTGTTTTAAGGTCTTGTTTCAATCAATAGACTTGGGGTTTTCGGTTCATTATTATGGACGGTCAATATTTAAAATCCAAAATCTAAAACTATATGGGTGCATTGGTATGCACACCTGCCTTGCAGACTAATGGTCGTGGGTTCGATTCCCCAGTCAACGGTAGCAAAATATCCCTCAGTTATGTTGGAAAAATTTTCTGAGTATTTCAGGCAAGTAAAACTTTTCTACAAGTTGTGTCTTAAGACACGTCGTTCGGACTCGGCGATAAACATATCATTTAGCTTATATGAATCGGGGGGTACTCATTGATATGAGAAAAGCCTCCCTTATTCCGTCTGGGATGTTTGTGGAACAATTATTAATTATCCAAACCTATATATAAATATATAATATTAGTGAAAGTCCTGTTAGAACTTATTTTTGCAAGAATCAACAAATTTTTACTTCTTCTTCCCTTCGTTATATCGAAAAATTAGTAGATTCTTGCAGTTCTGGAACAGACAAATGTTTAGCAGTGAAAAATATACAACCCCAATGTATATTTGTATATTTGAATGTATGTGTTTGTGTGTTAGTTAAGGTAACCCAAATTGATTAAAAATGTGCAGAGAAAGGTGTGAAAGGTGTGAGGCCAGGTAAATACAAAACAAATGAATGTTTTTGTTTTATTTCTCTGTTGTTTCCGTTACGTCGTATGAATATGAATAAAAGTAAAAAAAAAAAATAGGTCGACCACAGAGATATACATATATTATAGGTACATATATAAAACAAGTACAATAGTATCAGTCGGCTTTGCCGACAGAGATTTACCCTCAGCATGTGTGAATTTAAGCTTCCATCTTTTGACAATATCGAATCGATTATCGACCCGCTATGCAACCGAAATCTTTCTCCCCAGATAATTATGTATCAGAGGGTTTTCAGATGTCGGTCATATGAACTTGCCGAAAAAATATACAAGTTTGGATTAAAGCTCAAAAGTGTTGCGGTGCACGTACCTGAAATAATGAATGTTGTGAATGTGAGTTTGTGTGTCATTTCTTTTCGATAGATATCGCGGGAAGGTTTCTTAAGATTAGGAGGCTTCTAGAGAGTAGGAATTGAAGGCTTCTATAGAATAGTATGCCTCCATAGGAGGCTTCTATAGAATAGTAGGCCTCAATAGGAGGTTTCTATAGAAAAAAAGGCCTCCGTAGGAGGCTTCTATAGAATAGTAGGCCTCCATAGGAGGCTTCTATAGAATAAAAGGCCTCCATAGTTGGCTTCTATAGAATAGAACGCCTTCATAGGAGGCTTCTATACAATAGAAGGCTTCCATAGGAGGCTTCTACAGAATAGAAGGCCTCCATAGGAGGCTTCTATAGAATAGAATGCATCCAAGGAGGCTTTTACATAATAGAAGGACTCCATAGGAGGCTTCTATAGAATAGACGGCCTCCATAGGAGGCTTTTATAGAATAGAATGCCTCCATAGGAGACTTCTATAGAATAGAAAGCCTCCATAGGAGGCTTCTATAGAATAGAGGGCCTCCAAAGAAGGCTTCTATAGAATAGAAGGCCTCTATAGGAGACTTCTATAGAATAGAAGGACTCCATAGGAGGCTTCTATAGAATAGAAGGACTCCATAGGAGGCTTCTATAGAATAGAATGCATCCAAGGAGGCTTTTACATAATAGAAGGACTCCATAGAAGGCTTCAATAGAATAGAATGCATCCAAGGAGGCTTTTACATAATAGAAGGACACCATAGGAGGCTTCAATAGAATAGAATGCATCCAAGGAGGCTTTTACATAATAGATGGCCTCCATAGGAGTCTTCTATAGAACAGATGGCCTCCATTGGATACTTCTATAGAATGAAGGCCTCCATAGGAGGCTTCTATAGAATAGAAGGCCTCCGTGCGAGGCTTCTATAGAATAGAATGCCCCCATAGGAGACTTCTATAGAATAGAAGGCCTCCATAGGAGGCTTCTATAGAATAGAAGGCCTCCGTGCGAGGCTTCTATAGAATAGAAGGCCTCCATAGGAGGCTTCTATAGAATAGAAGGACTCCATAGGAGGCTTCTATAGAATAGAAGGCCTTCATAGGAGGCTTCTATAGAAAAGAAGCCCTCCATAGGAGGCTTCTACAGAATAGAAGGCCTCTACAGAAGGATTCTATAGAATAGAAGGCCTCCATAGGAGGCTTCTATAGAATAGAACGCCTCCATAGGAGGCTTCTATACAATAGAAGGCTTCCATAGGAGGCTTCTACAGAATAGAAGGCCTCCATAGGAGGCTTCTATAGAATAGAACGCATCTAAGGAGGCTTTTACATAATAGAAGGACTCCATAGGAGGCTTCTATAGAATAGACGGCCTCCATAGGAGGCTTCTATAGAATAGAATACCCCCATAAGAGACTTCTATAGAATAGAAGGCCTCCATAGGAGACTTCTATAGAATAGAAGGCCTCCATAGGAGACTTCTATAGAATAGAAGGCCTCCATAGGAGACTTCTATAGAATAGAAGGCCCCCATAGGAGACTTCTATAGAATAGAAGGCCTCCATAGGAGACTTCTATAGAATAGAAGGCCCCCATAGGAGACTTCTATAGAATGGAAGGCCTCCATAGGAGACTTCTATAGAAGGCCTCCATGCGAGGCTTCTATAGAATAGAAGCCCACCCATAGGAGGCTTCTATTGAATAGAACGCCTCCATAGGAGGCTTCTATACAATAGGAGGCTTCTATAGAACAGAAGGCCTCCATAGGAGGCTTCTATAGAACAGAAGGCCTCCATAAGAGGCTTCTATAGAATAGAACGCCTCCCTAGGAGGCTTCAATTGAATGGAAGGCCTACATAGGAGGCTTCTATAGAATAGAAGACCACCATAGGAGGCTTCTATAGACTAGAAGGCTTCCATAGGAGGCTTCTATAGAATCGAAGGCCCCCATAGGAGGCTTCTATAGAATAGAAGGCCTCTATAGAATAGAATGCCTCCATAGGAGGCCTCTATACTATAGAAGGCCTCCATAGGAGGCTTCAATAGAATAGAAGGCCTCTATAAGAGGCCTCTATAGAATAGAATGTCTCCATAGGTGGCCTCTATACAATAGAAGGCCTCCATAAGAGGCTTCTATAGAATAGAACGCCTCCCTAGGAGGCTTCAATTGAATGGAAGGCCTACATAGGAGGCTTCTATAGAATAGAAG
The DNA here is from genome assembly GCF_047663935.1 of Musca autumnalis. Taxonomy (NCBI): domain Eukaryota; kingdom Metazoa; phylum Arthropoda; class Insecta; order Diptera; family Muscidae; genus Musca; species Musca autumnalis. The sequence goes on from NW_027411977.1 coordinate 48,534,252, forward strand.
GCCTCCATAGGAGGCTTCTATACAAAAGAAGGCCTCCATAGGAGGCTTCTAAAGAATAGAAGGCCTCCATAGGAGGCTTCTATAGAACAGAAGGCCTCCATAGGAGGCTTCTATAGAATAGAAGGCCCCCATAGGAGGCTTCTACAGAATAGAAGGGCTCCATAGGAGGCTTCTATAGAATAGAATGCCTCCATAGGAGGCTTCAATTGAATGGAAGGCCTACATAGGAGACTTCTATAGAATAGAAGGCCTCCATAGGAGGCTTCTAAAGAATAGAAGGCCTCCATAGGAGGCTTCTATAGAATAGAAGGCCTCCATAGGAGGCTTCTATAGAATAGAAGGCCTCCATAGGAGGCTTCTATAGAATAGAAGGCCTCCATAGGAGGCTTCTATAGAATAGAAGGCCTCCATAGGAGGCTTCTATAGAATAGAAGGCCTCCATAGGAGGCTTCTATAGAATAGAAGGCCTCCATAGGAGGCTTCTATAGAATAGAAGGCCTCCATAGGAGGCTTCTATAGAATAGAAGGCCTCCATAGGAGGCTTCTATAGAATAGAAGGCCTCCATAGGAGGCTTCTATAGAATAGAAGGCCTCCATAGGAGAATTCTATAGAATAGAAGGCCTCCATAGGAGGCTTTTATAGAATAGAAGGCCTCTATAGGAGGATTCTATATAAAAGAAGTCCTCCATAGGAGGCTTCTATAGAATAGAAGGCCTCCATAGGAGGCTTCTATAGAATAGAAGGCCTCCATAGGAGGCTTCTATAGAATAGAAGGCCTCCATAGGAGGCTTTTATAGAATAGAAGGCCTCTATAGGAGGATTCTATATAAAAGAAGTCCTCCATAGGATGCTTCTATAGAATAGAAGGACTCCATAGGAGGCTTCTATAGAATAGAAGGCCTCCATAGGAGGCTTCTATAGAATAGAAGGCCTCCATAGGAGGCTTCTATTGAATAGAAGGCCTCTATAGAAGGATTCTATAGAATAGAAGGCCTTCATAGGAAGCTTCTATAGAATAGGAGGCTTCTATAGAATAGAAGGCCTCCATAGGAGGCTTCTATAGAATAGAAGGCCTCCATAGGAGGCTTCTATAGAATAGAAGGCCTCCATAGGAGGCTTCTATAGAATAGAAGGCCTCCATAGGAGGCTTCTATAGAATAGAAGGCCTCCATAGGAGGCTTCTATAGAATAGAAGGCCTCCATAGGAGGCTTCTATGGAATTGAAGGCCTCCATAGGAGGCTTCTATAGAATAAAAGGCCTCTATAGAAAAGAAGGCCTCCATAGGAGTCTTCTATGGAATAGAAGGCCTCCTTTGTTATTGTTAAAATAATATTTTCTTTAATAAAACGTACGTAAGTATATATAGTACGTTTTGGTTTTTTTCGTTGTGCTTGCATCTGCATGAACAGACAGTTGGGTATTTTGCCTACAAATTGTTGCAGTTGCCGTCGTTGTTGGGATCTATGTGTTCATTGCACTTTTCATAATTAAAAAAAAAAAAAAAACTGAAATATATTTGATAAAGATAGATGGTGATGACGGCCGAATAGAGGGAAACCACAAAAACAAGAAGAGAAAACAATTCATGTGTATTACGCAAAATTTCAATGACCCTGTCGATTTGTTCGTCTATACTTATGTGTTTATTTTTGCTAATAGTTTATAGTAATTTGAGTTTTACATGGATGAAGGGGATTGTAAGTTTTATAATTGGCATGTTAAGTCGTTTATAATACTTAAGGATCTGTAAGGTTTGTAACGGGAGAATGGATTCGAAGGCCTAATCATCGGATTCACACCAACTGATGAAAGAATTTCCATAATCCTTTAATTAAGCAAGGGGATATTTCAATGTGAAATGGAATGTTCCCATCTATTTTGTTGTAGATCTGGTACAAAACGTCGATACAGATAACCGATTCAACTCCATTTAACTAGTGCACCTGTCCAAAGAAATCACTCTCCGTTCCAAGTCATGTCAAATCATATAAAAACATTTATTCCCTACAATCTGTGACAAAATTTGTCACCTTAAAAGGAATGTGATAGCGCCATGGCTGTATAATTTTTAAGGTCGATTATAATCAGAGTAGTTTACAATATTACAATGTAACATGTTTTCAAATCTGTCTTGACCAACGAATAATCACGTCGACTAATTTGTGCGATCGATTTTTTTTTTTTTCATTTTCAATGTCAATGTTTCCTTCTTATCACAAAATTTCATTTTATGATGCTGATAATGACGACGACGGCGACGACAGCGATGAATTAGTTTTAATCGACGTATAGTATTCAGTTTTTATAAATAAATGTCAAAACACACACAATTTCCAGTTCACAACAAAACTAGATGGCGAACGAACGTTCATATGGAAGAAAGACAAAACAACTCACAAACATCGGCAACGTGACTATTTTTCCAAACAAGTTATGGTGGCTGTGGATTTGTAGAAGATTAAATAAAACAGTAACAAGAAGAAGAAACTTGCTGCTGGCAGAAACTGCTTTGTAAAGCAACAAGCTAGAAAAAAAATAGTTAAAACAACAAACACAACAAAATCAAGTCAAACCACACTTTGACCTAATTTTGTTGTTGTTTTGTTTTGTATCTCTAAGCCCGTTTAGAGCACTCGCTGAGCACAGAGAGTCGATGGTAGAAGTAAGAAATGTTCAACTGTTATGTCTAACTTTTTTATAAAGAAAAGCTTAAATTGTTGGTCTCAATATTGAAAATGTGTTGTTGGTGGTAGTGATTAACTGCCAACAATTGAATAAATTTTATTTTTATAGTACCGGCAAGCCGTGAAGGTCAGTGTTGCCATGATAATTAGAACTAAGTTAGGGTCATAGACGAATTTAAAACAATTTTGACCTAAGCAATTGTAGCGGAAGGTGTCGCACCTTCCTTCTGTGGAATAGAAGCCTCCTACGGCTTCAGATATGAACTTCGTGGTTTGTGTAGAAAATAAGATCTCCACAAGGTTCTTATGGAGAATTCAAGATTTCATTAAAGACTTCTATAGAATAGAAGGGTTCTTCTACTGGAGGTTTCTAAAGAAAATTGAAGCCTTCATTCCAAGAGGATGCCTCCCATGGGAGGCGTCTACAGAATATAGAGAATAGAAACCCTACTAAAAAAGTTTCTGTAGGATAAAAAAGGAGGAGGCTTCTATAGAATAGAAGACCTCCATAGGAGGCTTCTATACAATAGAAGACCTCCGTAGGAAGCTTCTATATAATAGAAGAGCTCCGTAGGAAGCTTCTATAGAATAGAAGACCTCCGTAGGAATCTTCTATAGAATAGAAGACCTCCGTAGGAAGCTTCTATAGAATAGAAGAGCTCCGTAGGAGGCTTCTATAGAATAAAAGAGCTCCGTAGGAGGCTTCTATAGAATAGAAGAGCTCCGTTGGAGGCTTCTATAGAATAGAAGAGCTCCGTTGGAGGCTTCTATAGAATATAAGAGCTCCGTTGGAGGCTTCTATAGAATAGAAGAGCTCCGTTGGAGGCTTCTATAGAATAGAAGAGCTCCGTTGGAGGCTTCTATAGAATAGAAGAGCTCCGTTGGAGGCTTCTATAGAATAGAAGAGCTCCGTTGGAGGCTTCTATAGAATAGAAGAGCTCCGTAGGAGGCTTCTATAGAATAGAAGAGCTCCGTAGGAGGCTTCTATAGAATAGAAGAGCACCGTAGGAGGCTTCTATAGAATAGAAGAGCACCGTAGGAGGCTTCTATAGAATAGAAGAGCTCCGTAGGAGGCTTCTATAGAATAGAAGAGCTCAGTAGGAGGCTTCTATAGAATAGAAGAGCTCCGTAGGAGGCTTCTATAGAATAGAAGAGCTCCGTAGGAGGCTTCTATAGAATAGAAGAGCTCCGTAGGAGGCTTCTATAGAATAGAAGAGCTCCGTAGGAGGCTTCTATAGAATAGAAGAGCTCCGTAGGAGGCTTCTATAGAATAGAAGAGCTCCGTAGGAGGCTTCTATAGAATAGAAGAGCTCCGTAGGAGGCTTCTATAGAATAGAAGAGCTCCGTAGGAGGCTTCTATAGAATAGAAGAGCTCCGTAGGAGGCTTCTATAGAATAGAAGAGCTCCGTAGGAGGCTTCTATAGAATAGAAGAGCTCCGTAGGAGGCTTCTATAGAATAGAAGAGCTCCGTAGGAGGCTTCTATAGAATAGAAGAGCTCCGTAGGAGGCTTCTATAGAATAGAAGAGCTCCGTAGGAGGCTTCTATAGAATAGAAGAGCTCCGTAGGAGGCTTCTATAGAATAGAAGAGCTCCGTAGGAGGCTTCTATAGAATAGAAGAGCTCCGTAGGAGGCTTCTATAGAATAGAAGAGCTCTGTAGGAGGCTTCTATAGAATAGAAGAGCTCCGTAGGAGGCTTCTATAGAATAGAAGAGCTCCGTAGGAGGCTTCTATAGAATAGAAGAGCTCCGTAGGAGGCTTCTATAGAATAGAAGAGCTCCGTAGGAGGCTTCTATAGAATAGAAGAGCTCCGTAGGAGGCTTCTATAGAATAGAAGAGCTCCGTAGGAGGCTTCTATAGAATAGAAGAGCTCCGTAGGAGGCTTCTATAGAATAGAAGAGCTCCGTAGGAGGCTTCTATAGAATAGAAGAGCTCCGTAGGAGGCTTCTATAGAATAGAAGAGCTCCGTAGGAGGCTTCTATAGAATAGAAGAGCTCCGTAGGAGGCTTCTATAGAATAGAAGAGCTCCGTAGGGGGCTTCTATAGAATAGAAGAGCTCCGTAGGGGGCTTCTATAGAATAGAAGAGCTCCGTAGGAGGCTTCTATAGAATAGAAGAGCTCCGTAGGAGGCTTCTATAGAATGGAAGAGCTCCGTAGGAGGCTTCTATAGAATGGAAGAGCTCCGTAGGAGGCTTCTATAGAGTAGAAGAGCTCCGTAGGAGGCTTCTATAGAATAGAAGAGCTCCGTAGGAGGCTCTATAGAATAGAAGAGCTCCGTAGGAGGCTTCTATAGAATAGAAGAGCTCCGTAGGAGGCTTCTATAGAATAGAATAGAAGAGCTCCGTAGGAGCCTTCTATAGAATAGAAAAGAAGAGCTCCGTAGGAGGCTTCTATAGAATAGAAGAGTTCCATAGGAGACTTCTATAGAATAGAAGAGCTCCGTAGGAGACTTCTATAGAATAGAAGAACTCCGTAGGAGCCTTCTATAGAATAGAAGAACTCAGTAGGAGCCTTCTATAGAATAGAAGAACTCCGTAGGAGGCTTCTATAGAATAGATGTGCTCCGTAGGAGGCTTCTATAGAATAGAAGAACTCCGTAGAAGGCTTCTATAGAATAGAAGAGCTCCGTAGGAGGCTTTTATAGAATAGAAGAGCTCTGTAGGAGGCTTCTATAGAATAGAAGAGCTCCGTAGGAGGCTTCTATAGAATAGAAGAGCTCCATAGGAGGCTTCTATAGAATAGAAGAGCTCCGTAGGAGGCTTCTATAGAATAGAAGAGCTCCGTAGGAGGCTTCTATAAAATAGAAGAGCTCCGTTGGAGGCTTTTATACAATAGTAGAAGCAGACCTCCGTAGAAGGCTTCTATACAATAGCAGACCTCCGTAGGAGGCTTCTATACAATAGCAGACCTCCGTAGGAGGCTTCTATACAATAGAAGACCTCCGTACGAGGCTTCTATACAATAGCAGACCTCCGTAGGAGGCTTCTATACAATAGCAGACCTCCGTAGGAGGCTTCTATACAATAGCAGACCTCCGTAGGATGCTTCTATACAATAGCAGACCCCCGTAGGAGGCTTCTATACAATAGCAGACCTCCGTAGGATGCTTCTATACAATAGCAGACCTCCGTAGGAGGCTTCTATACAATAGCAGACCTCTGTAGGAGGCTTCTATACAATAGAAGACCTCCGTACGAGGCTTCTATACAATAGAAGACCTCCGTAGGAGGCTTCTATACAATAGAAGACCTCTATAGAACACATTAGGACGTTACGGTGCATCAAAGTGAGCACTTTGTTACACTTGTTAGATTTAAATATCCGAGGTCGAACCTTTTGGAGTTTCACTTCGTTTTTTTTATTCAAGCAATTTTTTTGTCACCAGTTAAAGTGCTTCGAATTTTGTTTGCTTTAGAGATTTCTGTTTTACAAAATTTCCTCTTAAAATTAACCCAAAAAAAAACCTCAAAGTGCTCGATAAGCAACAAAACAGAAAAAACTGTTAAAGTAACACACATTCATGGTTCATTGTTTTATCTATAGAAATGACATGGTGTTCGCGAAAATAAAAAGATAAAAGACAATGGTATATGATGATTCATAGCCAAATGTTAAAAAAAGATACTGAAAACCCAACTAAAAAAAACACTAATGTAGTTTCTCTTTGTTATATTAACAAAAAAACGAACTACACAAATCATGGTGGCAATGGTAATGAGGAAGGAAGGGGCATAAAGAAAGAAATAAAATACATACGAAAATGGTAAATTTACCTGTTGCAATGAATAATTTTCGCTTTTTAGTATATGTGGCACATTATCCGTTGTCACTTGTTGATCAAATTTTAAATAGCTTGTAAATACAGGTGGATGATGTGTTTTTTTTTTAATTTTTGCTTTTGATTATAAATTTATGTTTGTTTATTATTTTATTTTCTCTGTATTTTTCAAATTATTTTATTTCTGTAACTTTGTAAAAAATATTTATTTCAATATTTTATAATATTTCAATGACGAAACACAACAAAGTAGGCGTTCGGTCGACTGGGTCAGGTAAAGAAATACACAAAACACGTTATCACTCATTTACTCACAACCGTGGTATTTGTTAAGGTATTAGGAAACGTAGTAATATTTTTTTTAAGACTTAACAAACATTACACCAACACCACAGCGCAATACTCTCGATACACACACACAAACACCATAGAGTTACAGTGTTCCTCAAACGATTAATTTTCGAATATTTTTATTATTAAGGTATATTTTTATTCTTTTCTACCGTGATGAGTTTTTTATATCCATTGAAACCCCAATGCATCCGATTGTACCCAATTCATATTCATTGTAAGAACCAGTTTTTTAACCAACGATGGATTCTAAAGGTATTCCTTTGATTTTAGTTAACAGTATTACTCACTAAAAATCCTATAAGTGACATGGCATGTCAACACAAGTACATTCCGTTTCAGTTTTACGTCTGCCGGAAAAATTTTCCGATATTATTTGGGAGAAATATTATGATGTGCAAAGGTAAGACCAATGGTGATCACTCCAACCAATAGTTATCGTGTCAACCAGAAAATGTAGTTTATCGCTTTAGGATTGCTTAGATTTTTTTGGTGGACGACCATTATGTCGGGAAGCATGGACTTGTCGATGAAAAACATTATATCACATTAAACAGAATAAAGGGTATATTCGGTGAAATTATAAAACGATCCTAAAACAACTCTTAAGCTTTACTTAAGCGACATTTTTGAACTTTTATGAGGAAGGTACCTGATACAGACCTTCTTGAGACTTAATGTACGTTTGGAAGAAAATTGCAAAGTTTTGGCCAAATCGGATACACAATTTCTAAGTTATCATGTTAATCGGACAATTTAGTAGGTTTCGGCAGGGATTTTCAAAACTTTTTTTAAACTGAAAACTTTTGTGGCTGAGATATGCGGAGGAGTGAAGCAATCTGATACATCTTTGTACTTGACCTAAGATGGAACAAAATATTCCCAGGTGCAAAGTTTCCCAATATAAGTTGATCAGTTCGAGAGTTATTTTGAACACCTATCAGCCAGATAGACAAACGGAGGGGCCAAAAAGGGGTTAATCGACTCAAATTTGTCTAAAATGGACTTCATCCAAACAAACTTGAGATGAGGCCTACTGAGAGTATAACAAGTAAAAAAGAGTTAATTCTTTATACCCGTCACTATGAAATATTCCGAACTAAAATTGAATAATTCGTTTCCTTTTTAGTTCACAATTTTAGTTAGATAAGTTTTTTACCACGAGGAACCCTAAATGCGAAATTGGATCAGAAAATACAGCTAAAACTTCAAAGCACCTGACATTGTGTGATGTCGATATATGGAGACTATACCAAAACGTGGTCCTATGATCACAATTTTTGGTGAAGATGTTTACCAAAACGTGGATGATTACAATTTTTGGTGAAGAAGTTTTTCGACCACTGGGAACCCTAAATGCGAAATAACAGCCAATTTAAGGCCGACAGTGTAGATAAAAACTTCAAAATACCTGAAAACAGCCGAAACCCTTATACGGGGTACACCTAAACGTGGGCAGATGACCACAATATTTAGTGGAGAAGGTTTTTGACCAGTGGGAACTTTAAATGCCTATGTCAAAACGTGGCCCAAAGTCCACAATTTTTGACGGAGAAGTATTTTTTTCCATACCAAAGTATACATATTTTAGACCAGCAGTGTAGATCCAAAATCTTCAAAATACCGAAAAGTTCTACTGGGGCTATATGAAGACGTGGAACAATACCAACAAATTTCATTTGGAAACTTCAGCCATTTCGGTGGGATATTGAGACCACAATCCTCAAAATACATACAGAAAATCGGGAGGTACCGTTCTTATGGGGGCTATATGAAGATGAGGACCTATACCGAAAAATTTCCGGAGGAAAGTTTTATACACCTAACGAAAACTAAATACCAAATTTCAGTCATTTCGGTGGGATACTGAGGCCACAACCTTTAAAATATCGAAAACCTGGAGTTATTGTTCTATTGGGGGCTATATGAAGGCATAAGTCTACACCGAAAATTTTCAGTTGGAAATTGTATACCCCCAAAGAAGACTAAATACCATATTTTAGGCATGTCGGTGGGATATTGAGGTCATAACCTTCAAAATGACGAAAATCGGGAGGTACCGTTCTGTGGGGGCTATAAGAAAACGTGAACCTATACCGTCTAATTTTGAGTGGGAAGTTTTGTACCACCAAACAAAGGCTTAATACCAAATTTCAGCCATTAAAGTGTTATAATGAGGCTAAAACCTTAAAAATACCGCAATTCTGGAGGTACTGTTCGATGGGGACTATATGAAGGAGTGTTCCTACCGGCAAATTTCAGGTGAAAGATTATAAATATCCCCAAAGAAGACTATCTATCTAATTTCGGTGAGATATTGGGGACGCAACCTTAAAAATACCGAAAATCTCGAGGTACCGTTCTATGGGGGTTATATGAAAACGTGGACCTATACCGACAAATTTCAGGTGGAATGTTTTGTACACCCGGTGAACACCAAATACCAGTTCGGTGGGAAACTGAGACCACAGCCTTTAAAATATCGAAAATCGGGAGGGGGAGGTACCCGAGAGAGAGTGTGCCGATGTGGCCCATCTTCGAACTTAAACCAAGTTTGTAGAAAATATTACGAAAGTCAAATTTTGGACCAAATCGGTTAATCAGTTTGAGAGTGCGCTTCATCCAGCTAGACAGACGGACGGACGGTCTGATTCGGATTTCATCCAAATATAATTGGGGTATAAACCATTATTTCGATGAGGCACATTTTGACTGCATGAAAGTGTATATACCCTCGTTAGCATAAATGCTGAGGGTATACAAATAGTACCGTTATATAGGGTTACACGGAAACGTCAGCCTATGTTCACAATTTTTTGTGAAGTTTTTTTTGCGGAAGTTTTTTTTTTACCGCTGCGAACCCTTCCCAGCAAAAATTCGGATCCAGTAGTCATTACGTAACCCAATACAAAGTAATGTAAACAAGCTTCTTTTCCCATTACAAGTAATCTGAAAAGTAATGGGATACTTCTTAAAAAAATTAGAAGGCAAACCTACTTACTTTGCTCCTCACTAAGTACCCAGCAAACCAAATGTCGGATGTCCGACATATCGGAACAATTTCGGAAGCAAAATCGTTCAGATTTCGTATCGATTTCTATACGATTTTTTGTAGGGGAATTCGTTCAGATTTCGTTCCGATTTCGGAGAAAATGTCGGAAGTAAATTTCCCTTCGAATATGCTAATGTTTTTCTTCCGATTTCGTTACGAATTCGGATCGATATGTCGGAAACAAATTTACCTTCGCACAACAACCACCTTTTGTATATATCTAACAAGCAACATTTTAGTTTGTTGTCGAAAAACAAAATGGTTGGTTATGAAATTCGCATATACATTTTTTAAATATTTTAAATATAAATGCAACATATAATAATTCAAGCTAGTGCTGATAGAGTCAACATATTCGTACACAAAGTTTACATTGTTCTACTCTAACTACAAAATGATAACAACAGTGAAAATCATTAGATATCATCTTTGAAATTATAATCTTCCAATAAAAAACATAACAAAGAAAATTTATCAATAAAAAAGAGGCATCAGAGAACAATTTTTTCCTTCGATAATCATACGAAATTATTCCAAAATCGTTCAGAAATCTTTACGAAAGTTCGGAAGGTACTTCAGATTTTCATACGACATTATTCCGAAATCGTTCAGAAATCTGTACGAAAATTCGGAGGGAAAAATTCGCATTCCGAATTTCCCAAGAATTTTCTTCCGATTTCATTGCGAATTCTGACCGAAATCTATCCGATTTCGCTCCGACATTTCGTTCCGAAATTATGTCAACCACTTCATACAACTTTCGTTAAGATATCGTTACAATTTCGGATCAGATATCGGACGTAACGTCCGAATTTTGTTCCGATTTCGTTACGATATCGGTACGATTGGTTTGCTGGGTAATGAGGACAGTGAGTGTGTGTCCGACTATAAATCCTAGGGTTGTGTGTTCAACGCTCACTGTCGGCACGCGAGTTTTTTTAACTAAAAAATAACAGTTCGTGGTGCACATGTGTACTGCACATTTAAGTTCTTAAGCAACCCTTAATGTTCGTGTGCGTGGCATAGTATGTACCCAGCAAACCAAATGTCGGATGTCCGACATATCGAAACAATTTCGAAGGCAAAATCAGATTTCGTATCGATTTCTGTACGATTTTTCGTAGGGGAATTCGTTCAGATTTCGTTCTGATTTCGGAGAAAATGTCGGAAGTAAATTTCCCTTCGAATTTGCTACTGTTGTTCTTCCGATTTCGTTACGAATTCGGATCGATATGTCGGAAGCAAATTTCCCTTCGCACAACAACCACCTTTTGTATATATCTAACAAACAGCATTTTAGTTTGTTGTCGAAAAACAAAATGGTTGGTTATAAAATTCGCATATACATTTTTTTTATATTTTAAATATAAATGCAAAATATAATAATTCAAGCTAGTGATGATAGACTCAACATATTCGTACACAAAGTTTACATTGTTCTACTATAACTAAAAAATGATAACAACAGGAAAATCATTAGATATCTTTGAAATTATAATCTTCCAATAAAAAACATAACAAAGAAAATTTATCAATAAAAAAGAGGCATCAGAGAAAATTTTTTCCTTCGATAATCATACGAAATTATTCCAAAATTGTTCAGAAACCTTTACGAAACTTCGGAAGGTACCTCAGATTTTCATACGACATTATTCCGAAATCGTTCAGAAATCTGTACGAAAATTCGGAGGAAGAAATTCGAATTCCGAATTTCCCAAGGATTTTCTTCCGATTTCGTTGCGAATTCTGACCGAAATCGATCCGATTTCGCTCCGACATTTCGTTCCGAAATTATGTCAACCACTTCATACAACTTTCGTTAAGATATCGTTACGATTTCGGATCAGATATCGGACGTAACGTCCGAAATTTGTTCCGATTTCGTTACGATATCGGTACGATTGGTTTGCTGGGTAGTGTCTTTGGCTAGAAATCAGAGGGTTCGTGTGTTCAACTCGCACAGCAACCGAAATAAAATAAAGTAAAATAAAAGTAAGAAGTGTAATGAAATTAAAAAAAATCTCTACATCAACTGTTCTAAAAATAGAATTTTTTCAACTTACTTTTCAACTTCTGGTGGCCACAGAATAACTAGATATTCTAGTGGTCTTAAAATAACTACAAACTGAGTGCGACATGCCCTTGTAAAAATAATGGGGAAGAAAGGGGGCTTGCGAGTTGTTACGGCTGCCAAAAATCCCTTACAAAACCCATGATTTTGGGAGGACTTTTTTTGCTGGGTTAATGCCAGATTACAGCAAATTTGGACCGACAGTGTTGATAAAAATTTAAAAATACCTGAAATCGAGCGGAACCATTATATAAGGTACACCGAAACGTGGGCCTATATTCCATTGCCATTTTTGGTGGAGAAATTTTCGGCCCAGTGGAATCTCCAAATGCCAAATTACAACCAATTTAGGTCGACAGTGCAGATAAAAATTCAAAAATACCTGAACATCGGGCGCTATCGTTATATGAAGGCTGTACCAAAAAATGGACCGACACTATGTATATCACAGTTGTCAGGGTAAAAAAGGACTAAGATGTACCCCTAAACTACATTTAAGCCCTCACCAAGTAAAAAAGCGGTAAGTTTGGTCAGGCCGAACTTTTTACACACTCCACCATGAAATACTCTGATCGGTCGGTCGGTCGGTCGGTCGGTATCGTTATATGGGGGCTACAATAAAACGTGGACCTATGTCCATAATTTTTGTTGGAGAAGTTTCTTGATCACTGGGAACCCTAAATGACTTATGAATTATAGTTATTTTGGTCTGAAAATGTAGCTTAAAAGGTCAAAATACTTGAAAGTGTGTGGTACTGTTATAGCCCCCATATACCAAAACGTGAACCCATATTGGCAATTTTTAGTAGTCATTGGGAACCTCAAATCTCAAATTTCAGCTAAGTCGGTCAAAAAATGGAGCTAAGAGTCTCAAAGTACTTGAAATCGGCAGGTACCGTTATATGGGAGCTATACCAAAACGTGGACCTATCTTCACCATTGTTGGAGCCAATTTGGGAGGAAAATGTAGCTAAAATCCTCAAAATACCTTAAATGCGGAGGTACCGTTATATGGGGGCTATACCGAAACGTGGGCGTATCTTGATAATTTTTAAAATCCTCAAATGTCAAATTTCAGCTAGATTGGTCAAAAAATGTAGATAAATTCCTCAAAATGCATTAAATAGGGTGGTACCGTTATAGGGGGGCTATACGAAAACCTTGACCTATATAGCCCATCTTTGAAATTGACCTGCCTATGGAATGAAGACACTCGGGTGCAAAATTTTACCGTTCTATCTCAATTAGAACTTTCTCCTTATCGAGAATATAGATACATACAGTGACTGTCACTGAAAATGATGCAACCTGAAATAAAAATGTAAATGGTGATAACTTGGAAACTAGTTGAGATTTTTTGAAAATTTAAAAAAAAAAAAACAATTTTGTAGTCTGAAAAGTTGTCTTTAAGACGGCATACAAAAATATTCCGTTTACAGTGCCGTTATTCTAAAATTTTAACAGAAAACAAAAAATTGACATTTTTAAATTGAGCATTGAAAATAATGCACTACAGTAATCGATTAATAATTTCCAAATTTTTCAGTTTTTATGACATTTTAGTAATAAGAATGGGGGAATAATAGGTTCCCTATCGTTATCAGTAGTTTTGTCATCGATTCCGACAGAAAGAATGATGTTCCTGACGTACATAGTTAGTGTCCATTTGTATGCAATTTGGCTAGAAATTTCTAGTTTTTGAAGTTAATTTCTTAAAAATTAGTATGAATAATCATAAAGGGTTATGTCCACAGTACGCACAAATAATCTAATGATATATAGAAAGTCCTGTATTAGCCAGGCTTGACCTATATTATACAAGTCTTTAACGGCTTTGCCCTGATAGAGTAAAATTCGGGGCATAGATCAAACATTTTTGCACTTTTCTTTGAAAATAGTGTTCATTAATATTGTAAACAACGTTTTGGCCACGTTTGCTTTTATAAAAGCAAAAAATTCAACACGCTTTGTTGTCATTCAAGCCTAATCAATACTACTTTTTACGACGACTTCTATTTTGTTTTTCAAAATAGTCAGGCTTAATCCCATAGTAGTTGTTTTAGTATTTTATTAAAACAACTTTAATTTATTAGTGGGAAAAAATTGGCGATGTTTACCAAGGGGTAAACTTTTTTGTTTGAAGTTGCTCGAGTTTAGGTAGTGCCAAAGAAATTCTCGATCAGATTGTTTCTTTCACCACGTATCTATTTGAGCGAGCAATTGACACTTGGGTATAAAAAGTTTCTTGTTGAAAAACAAGAAACAAGGGAACTGATGAAGATCTGTGGCCTTACCCCTTGGTAAACATCGCCAATTTTTTCCCACTAATAAATTAAAGTTGTTTTAATAAAATATTAAAACAACGACTATGGGATAAAAGCCTGACTACTTTGAAAAACAAAAGACAGTTCATTTATTTAAACTCAGGTGCGTGTTGACTTCTTCCACGAGTAAAATATCAATTTTACGCCAGATATGCTGATTTTCATCCGGACTATGACTATACCACACAATGCCCCCCAAATTACGACATAACTTAAAAAAACTCCGCTACAAAAAAGGATTGGTGGAGTGATTCTATGAAACTCGTCGAAGGGAGTAGTATTGTTTGGCGTGAATGGCAACAAAGGGTGTTAACATTTTTGTTTTTATAAAAGCAAACCTGGCCAAAACATTGTTTACAATATTTATGAACACTATTTTCAAAGAAAAGTGTGAAAAGTTTGTTCTATGCCCTGATTTTTTACCTCTATCAGGGCAATGCCGTTAAATGCTAGTACAATATGGGGCAAGCCTGGCTGTTACAGGACATTCCAAATATCATTAAATATATAAATTTCTAATCAAATTGCCTATAAAGGGACATTAATTACAATCATGCCAAAATTGCATAAGGAACATAATCTTTTCTATCGGAATCAATGACAATACTACTGCAAACGATAGGGAACCAATTATTCCACTCTTTTGTTTACTAAAATGACATAAAAAGCGAAAAAATCGGAAATTATTAATTGATTACTGTAGTGCAACATTTTTAGGTAAATTTTTTATTTCTATGAAAGAGCACATCTTAAACTACCTTTGTAATTTTTGTTGTTGAAAAATATTGCAGTTTTGTGGTAAATGGCTACCTGCTAAACCCATTTTTTGTAAAGCGTTTTGCGGTGCTAACGCTTGCTGGAAAATGAATGGGCCGATCTTCATATATTTTTAAGAACCTAGGCTATTAGGTATTTAAGCGGGACAAAAATCTATATAAAAAAATATTGACCTGTAAAAGTCAAAATTTCGATTTTAATCATTTTTTGCCCAAAAATCGGCCGAAAAAATTAAAAAAATCTGTCTCGCTTAAAGACAAGTTTTTTATGTATTTAATAAGCTCACCAAAATATACAAACATCGGTCTATCCGTTTTCGAGCTATCGCTAGCACCGACTTCAAAAATTGCATTTAGAGAAAAACGCGTTTTAGGTTTTTATTTCGATTTGCATTATTAAAAAAATGTATTTTTGATAAAATTACAAGGAGTCATCTATTCCTGGTCCATACAGGAGCTCTTCCGCCGACGATGCAGCTTTTAAAAAGGAAATTTGGTGTTGCCTTCGCAACATTCTTCCTTCACGATTGCACTCGTCCGCACGTCTCTCTGTCAGTGCAATTCGTGCTTGGTCGATTTTTTTGAGCATATTCGTGTGCATTTTTTCAACAGATCGCTCCGATCGAGCTCAAATAAAATAACAATGATTTTGTACCTTCGTCGAAAAGACCAATCGCAATGTAAGATGCTAAATTTAATTGAAGAGGTTTTGGGGCAAATTTTCCAAATAAGTTGATTGAAGCTTTCGTTGATATTTTGATTGAAGCCGTCGAGTAAAGACTCTTTACTTAGATCGTTGTATATAGGTCTAATAGCATACAAAACATTTGATGAAAGTGGTCTGTAATCGTGTATGAAAGCCTCTTTTCTTGTCCAAGCCCGTTGATATGAACACGACGATTCTTCACCGGTTGGACATCTCCCGTGACGTGGATTTGTATAGCTTGAACTGTAATGATATCGTGAATTGAATTCGAATGGCGTCGAATTGACTTGACATTTTTTGCGGCACACACTATACTACCTGTACTTCAAAATAAGCCAATACAATTTTTTTCGATTATTTGAAATTGACAAGTAGGGATAACCCCTTAAAATGCCCATTTTCAGGCTAGAAAATTATATTTTGAATTGGTAAAAAATCTCCACTCGTTTCGAAGTTATTAACGATTACATTTTTTATTTCAGGTTGCATCATTTTCAGTGACACCCACTGTATCTAAATTGCTTCGTTATTCTCTGTTGGAAATTGGGAATCACTTTTAATAGACTTTGGGTGTCTTTACTACAGAACCCCAACAGCCACAACAACAACTAGATGCCGGTTAATAACGACAACAAATATGAAATGCAAATAAAACTTGTTGGCTAATTGAATGACTTTTAATTCCCATTTAATTTTAATTGTTTCTAAAATTTACCGAAAAAATATTTTCATTTGAATTTTTAACAAAAAAATGAGTGTGTGTGTAAGTGTTCAAGTCGAACCACGTTGAAGATAAAAAATAAAACAAAAGCGCAAAAACTGCTGACGTTGTAAACATGCCTGCCTGCTGCTGCGGCTGCAGCCACCACCTAGGTAAATTTTTGTGGAACACTGTATAAAAAACAATGAGAGCACACGCACGGACGGACGGACGGTTTGGTTTGGTAGATTGATAAAGTGATGGCTGTTAGTTGTAGTTGTGGTGATGGCGGTGGAGTGGTATTGTGGCTGTCATTTGTGTGCGTGGATCAACCAACAATGAATATAACACTGTGTGGTGGGACCGGGAAAGGGGTATCCGACGACGATACATGGTTTTTGTTTTCTTTATTAATGCATACAATGTGGCACAAAATACAACAACAACACCCAGTAATCACGTAGTTGAGATTGTAAAACACAACGCCAAACAATGCGACAACGTTGTTGACGATGGCGTATACGCTATGTCTGCGCGGAGAATGACGACAACGACGATGGTGGTGATGATGATGACGATGAAGAAGACGTTGAGGAGCAGGCAATAGTGGGACGCCGTTTTGTAACAACAAACGGGCGTGTTTGATAAGTCGAATTAAAATATAAAAATATCAACAACAACACAACACGGCAATCACACACTTTCTACAACGTGAAAGCTTAACGTTAAGGCTCACAACGAACGAATGAACAAACGAACATGCACACACTGACATTAACATATGCTCGGTCGGACGGTCGGTCACGCGTGATACAATATTTTCATAATACACACATATTCACATATACAAGCACACTTTTTTGTACAATCTTCGTCATACACAGTAGAGGACGGACAACTTTATGAAGAAATACAAGAAACAAATAAAAAAAACGAAGGTAAAAAATAAAAAAAAAAAAATAAAACACGCGATGAAAATCAGTTGTTTTCCCGATAACGTATTTCTTATTGTTGTTGTTGTTTGTATCGTTTTCAATAACAGCAACACGAAACAAATTAGTAACTGTTTTTTTTTTTATTTTATTTTCTATACATCAGCTGTTCTTTCTGCATGGGGCAGGCCATAACATTGATGACGACAACACAAGTAAAAAAGCAAGAAAATGCGTAAATTCACAACAAAAACTACGAGCAACAACAACACAAAATGCAACAAGGAATACCACAAACGACGGAAGTAATTTATTGTGACTACCTAAATGACAACGGGAATA
This sequence comes from Musca autumnalis, assembly GCF_047663935.1. Classification (NCBI taxonomy): domain Eukaryota; kingdom Metazoa; phylum Arthropoda; class Insecta; order Diptera; family Muscidae; genus Musca; species Musca autumnalis. Next base: position 48,551,968 of record NW_027411977.1, read on the forward strand.
AACGAACAGATGATGAACGCTACCAAAACGAAGTACGCGCGCCGCAAAACATTCACTCGCTTCGCAAAGAAAACAAAACAAAAAACACGGCCGTCTGCTAAAGAAACCGTCGAATGACTAAAATAATCAAACAACGATTGGTAAGATGAATGAGGAGGAGGCCCCCACCACAGTGGCAAGCAAATGAATGGGGGAAAAAGAGTTTGCTCTCACTCTCTTAACGCTTGTGCAAGACTGGGTGTGTATGTGTGCGTGCGTGTATGTGTATTGTTGTTAAGTTCGGGGGGATAAACAATCTCAGCTGTTTTCTGGTGGAGCCCCACCATCACATTAATTCTCTCAATAATTTTGTTAAATTAATTAAACAACAAATATCACCAATACAAATATACATACATACGTACCCAGCAAACCAAATGTCGGATGTCCGACACATCTGAACAATTTCCGAAGTAAATTCGTTCAGATTTCGTTTCGGTTTCAATACTATTTTCGTAGGGGATTCGTTCGGATTTCGTTCTGAATCCGGAGCGAATGTCGGAAGTAAATTAATTTCCCTTTGAATATATCAAACTTGTTCTTCCGATTTCGGTACGCTTTCTTCGCGCAACAACCACTACCATCACTGCCTGTATATCGTCACCGTTTATGTATGTACCCAGCAAACGAAATCTGAACAATTTCGGAAGCAAAATCGTACATATTTCGTTTCGATTTCTATATGATTTTTCCCTTCGCACAACAACCACCACCGTCACTTCGTGTATGTATCTAACAACCAGGCAAACCAAATGTCGGATGTCCGACACGTCTGAACAATTTCGGAAGCAACATCGTTCAGATTTCGTTCCGATTTCTAAACGTTTTTTCGAAGCGGAAATAGTTCAGATTTTGTACCGATTTCAGATTTCGTTACGAAATCGATATGATGTCTATCCGACATTTCGTTGCGAAATTATGTCAACTACTTCATACAACTTTCGTTAAGATATCGTTACGATTTCGGATCAGACATCGGACGTATCGTCCGAATTTTGTTCCGATTTCGTTAAGATGTCGGTACGATTGGTTTGCTGGGAACTAACGACAGGGAGTTGGTTTCATTTTTGTTTGTTGTCAAAAAACAAAGTGGTTGGTGGTTATAAAATTCGCATATACAAATTTTAAATATTTTGAATATAAATAAAACATATAATAATTCAAGCTAGTGCTGATAGACTCAACATATTCGTACACAAAGTTTACATTGTTCTACTATAAATACAAAATGATAACAACAGTGAAAATCATTAGATACGTTTGAAATTACAATCTTCCAATAAAAAAACACATAAAAAAGAAAAATTTATCAATAAAAAGGAGACGTCAGAGAACATTTTTTCCTTTGATATTCATACGAAGGCCTGAGAGGATGGTCTAGGTCGCGAAAAGAAAAAAGAGAAGAATTCATATCGGCTCAGTCATGGTCATTGATTAATAACGGAGCTTTATTAAAAAAAAATGAAATAAACTCCCTGAGAAATCCAGAAGAAGAAAACAGGTTGAATATCGCTAACTTGATAAACAAGTAAAACAATCAATACGGGACGACAAGAAGGCAAGTATGTCCAAGATGATTTCAGAGGCAGAGGACGCTGCTGCAGTGGAGAACATGAAGGACCTTTGTAAAATTACAAGGAAAATCGCAGGCACAAAAATAAAACAGACGCTACCGGTGAAAAGCATAGAAGGGAAGCTTTTAACATAAGTTGACGAGCAACTAAAGAGATGGAGACAACACTTTATGGGAGTACTAAATGTGTACAGAGAAGATACCGTAGTCACCAACAACGTTCTTCCCATCGAAACCCAACCGCCGTCTGCGGGAATTGACAACATTTTTGCTGAAATTTTAAAATGTGACCCCGTATTCTTCGGAAACATTCTACATCCACTTTTTCAACAGATTTGGAATACGGAAGTTTTCCCAAAAGATTGGTTAAAGGGTATAATTATTAAAATCTCAAAGAAAGGTGACGTCACAAACTGCAATAACTATAGAGGTATTACTATACTGTGTATAATAATAAAAGTTTTCATGAAAATACTGCTGGAGCGACACTCATGCGTCGATCAAATCAACACCCTGCGGATCATTATCGAACAATCAATTGAAATGCGTTCCCCTTTATACATTCTTTTTGTCGATTATGAGAAGGCTTTTGATTCCATACATCGAGAATGCATTTGGGCAGAACTAAAAAACCTGGGGATGCCACAAAAATAATTTCGATTATACGTAGCAGCTACGACAATTTCGAATGTACAGTTATGCACGAGGGTAAAATGTCAGAACCCTTTAATACAATCTCGGGTGTTAGGCAAGGATGCCTTCCATGAAAAACCTAGAGGTATCGTATGGGTTCCACTAAAACCTAACGAAAGGTTGGAAACTCTGGATTATGCTGACGACAAATGCGAACTCTCGCATAGGCTTTGCGATATGCAGCAAAAATTAAATGATCTTGCGAGAGAATCCAGCAAAGTAGGTCTTAAAATCAACACGGCAAAGTCCAAAGAAATGAGAATAAACTCCACATCCACGGAACAACAAAACCTCTTTGATGCATGTGTAGAACGAGTACAGGAGTTCACGTACCTTGCAAGCTGCATATCCGAATACGGCGGTGCCAAAAAAGACATTGAAACCCGTATTGGCAAAGCCCTCGGATCATTTACACAATTGCGGAATGTGTGGAATGCAAATAGTTATAGCACCAGGACGAAAATTAAAATTTTTAAGGTTTGTGTTCTCTCTGTGTTATTATATGGATGCGAAACATGGTTTGTGACAGAAAACATACAGAGGAAACTGCGTTCGTTCGTTAACAGGTGCCTACGTAGAATTTTACATATTTTTTGGCCAAACAGAATATCTAACGAACATCTGTGGAGGAAAGCAAATATGGTTGACATTAATATCGAAAAGCGTAGAAGAAAATTTGGCTGGATTGGCCACACACTGCGAAAAACACCAGAAGAAGTATGCAACCGTGCATTAGTCTACAACCCTCAAGGAAGCCGAAAAAGGGGTAGACCGAAAACCACATGGAGAAGGTCAACGATATCAGAAATTAACTCTATGTCCCACAGTCTTGGAAGATCCTACAATAACATTGCAGAACTGAGTGAATTAGCTACAAACCGGCAGAGATGGAGACAATTTATAGACAGCCTATGCCCAGTATAGAGGCAGCTCGTAATCAGAAGACGACGAGTTATATATATATTTATATATATTCATACTACATTATTCCAAAACTCGTTCAGAAATCTTTACGAAGATTCGGAAGGTACCTCAGATTTTCATACGACATTATTCCGAAATCGTTCAGAAATCTGTACGAAAATTCGAAGGAAAAAACTCGAATTCCGAATTTGCCATGGATTTTCTTCCAATTTCGTTTCGAATTCTGAACGAAATCGATCCGATTTCGCTCCGACATTTCATTCCGAAATTATGTCAACCGCTTCATACAACTATCATAAAGATATCGTTACGATTTCGGATCCGACGGCGGACGTAGCGTCCGAATTTTGTTCCGATTTCGTTACGACGTCGGTACGATTTGCATCATATTCATTTCCTTAATAATTTTAATTAAATTTTTAATTTTTTTTTAAATTTTAATAAATTACACTGTGCGACATGAAAAAAATTAACCACATTCTGACACCGCAGCTTGATAGAAGACGAAAAATAAGAAGACACGTGTCTCGGCGTTTTTCCCTGTTACTTCGAATTTCGCGGTTATGGACCCCCAAAGACCTGAGGCCTTGATGTCAAAAAGGATCATTTTGTCAGGCTCATATCTTCTAAACCGCTAAAAATTTTGGTTTACTCGCGGAGGCAAAGTTGTAGCTCTCATCTTAAAGAATAATTATTGTGACGGCATAAAATCCATTCAACATTATCTTTAAGGTCAAAATCGTTAAGGTCAAGTTTCCGTTATAATTTTTTCTCAGATTTTGGCCTACAGATATCAAACCGATCAAAATTGAATCAAACAACCAACTACAAAAATGTACCTTAGATCTCAATAAACAACTTTCTAGAACATACAAACCCTATAGAAATGGTTCTTAAAGGTCAAAATAGCAAAACAAATGCAATTTTTATTTTCTTTTTTCGGTTTCTGCTCCATAGAAATTAAACCATTCAAAATTCAAGAAAACATTCAACCACAATAATGTAGCGAATATATCAGTATACAACTTTGTGGAACATCAGAGCCCACTACGAACTGTTCTTAAAGGTCAAACTAGCAAAAAACTTTAGAAAATATTCGATTTTTATACTTTTTTTCTCCGATTCTGGTCTATAGATACCGAACCGTGCAAAATTCAAGAATAAAAAGAACTACAAAAATTTACCTAAGATGTCAGTTAACAACTTCCTAGAACATATGAACATTCTAGGAACGGTCCAGAGATCACAAAACGTCTCCATCTAAAATTGTCAACATAGGTCCATGTCCCTTATAATATCTGTATTTTAAGTATTTTAGCTAAATTTTTGGCCAGAACTACCTGTAATTTGACATTTTCAATATTGGAACACGTTTGGCGTAGCACCTCATATAATGACACCTCCGAAATTAACGTATTCTGAAGATTTTAGGTGCATTTTTATCCGTGTTAACTGTAATTTAACATGTTAAGTATCCCAGTGGTCACAAAACTTATCCACCAAAAAATTATTAATATACATAGGTCCATGTTTTAGTAAAGCCCCCACCCATAATTTTCGGTATTTTGAGGATTTTAACTAAAATTTTTAACCAATCTTTCTGCAATTTCTCCAATAAAATTTGCCAATGCAGATCCATGTTTTGGTACCTTCCGATTTTCGGTATTCTGAGAATTTTAGCTACAATTTTTAACCGAACTTGTTATAATATTCCCTTTGAGGTAACTAGCGGTCACAACACTTCTCCACTAAAAATTGTCAATATAGGGTCATGTTTTGGTATAGCCCCTATATAACGGTACATTTCAATCTTTCGAGTATTTTACCTATATTTTTAATAGGAACAACCTTTAATTTGCCATTTGAGATTCCCCGAGGTCACAAAATTTCTCCACCAAAAAAGTGTCTACATAGGCCCATGTTTTGGTATAGCCCCCATATAACGGTACCTCCCAATTTTAGATGTTTTGAGTATTCAGACGCAATTTTTATCCAAACTATCTGTAATTTACCATTTGAGGTACCAAGCGGTCACAATGTATTCGAAGGTCCATTTAATGGTACCTTCCTATGTTTCGAATATTTTAGTTTCATATTTCACCGAACTACCTGTAATTTGACATTTGAGGTTCCCAGGGGTCACAAAACATTACGTTGACTGGCCCTAAGAGATGCACTAGCCACCCTCATTAATTGTCTTATCAAAAGCCTTTGATACTTTCAAGCACTCCATGCTGTTTGAGCGCATTGCTCAGACAACTCTCCGGCCAAGTCTGAAACGTTGGATAATCGATTATATGTGTGGACGTCAGTCGTACGTGGAATTCAGAAACACGGAGTCCAACCTCTGCAGAGTGAAACAGGGTGTTCCCCAAGGTGGGGTGATATCCCCGGAACATTTTAACATCTACCTCTCCAGAATTCCGCCCCCTCCAAACGGGCATAGGAATGAAAAATTTCAACTTTGGTCCATATCGGTTCACATTTGGATATAGCCCCCATATATATATATATTTCCCCGATTTTGCTATAACTCGGTCAATTTTGATCGAACAGCCTTCAAATTTAGTATGTAATATTTTCTTATGCCGCTGAGTAGCTCTACCAATTTTCACAAAAATCGGTTCAGATTTGGATGTAGCCTCCATATATATCTTTCCCCAATTTTGTTGATATTTTTCATTCCCGTGCCCTCATAAGTACTTGTGCAAACATTCATCAACCTAGGTCAACGGTAAAACAGAGCAGGGGCCTGAGGAACATCCCATGTTAAATTTGAAGGCTAGTCATCAAAAATTGAGTGAATTATAGCAAAATCGGGGAAGATATATATTTGGGCTATATCCAAATCTGAACCGATCTTTACAAAAATCGGGGAATCTATTCAGGGGCATAAGAAAATATCACTCATAAAATTTGAAGACTATCCGATCAAAATTGAACAAGTTGTAGCAAAATCGGAAAAAGATATATATGGGGGGTATATAAAATCCGAACCGATATATCTCAGAAGGTTGCAGGGATGGGCAGAATGTTTTTACACATTTCGCTTCGGAAGAGACGTCCAATTAACGGAAATCAAGAGCCAAGGTGGCAATAGGTGGCAATCAAAAGATATGCTCTACCAAATATTAAGAATTTATAAATAAATTTTTATATTCTTGATAACGGTACTTTGGCCATATGCAGTTGAAGTCAACGTTTTGTACTAAAATTTTAAATTTATAGCCTACCAATCAAATCCCCATCCAAAACTTTTAATATTATCAACAAACTTTTCAAAAAATGTTATTTTAAATGTCGTCTAATTTTCATATGATTATCGCTTTAGATTACCCGGAAAATATTTTTCGTATTTAAAGAGCTATAACTTCGTTATGAGCGCACATATCGGCAAAATTCTTTCAGATTCGTTGTATCGGATGTGTTTACTATAGGCAAAAAACATAAACATATGTAAAAGTTAACATCACATTTTTTGATTTTTGTCCACGAGGCAGCACTGTGCGGCGCAGGTGAGAAGAGAGTTGAATGTCGTGGTCGATGGTAGGAGAATTCCAACCACAAACTACCCCAAAATTTTAGGTTCACGTCGTCCGCGCATGCCGCAGCTATCTGCGACAAACTGAAAAGTAGGAACACGGTCCTCAAGTCCCTAGCCGGCAGCATTTGGGGTGCAGATAAAGAAACCTTGTTGACCACATATAACGCGATAGGTCCACGAGTTTATGTGATATGCAATTGGGAAAGTCTCAAACTTGTCAGAATGTCGGCTTAGAACAGCAACAGGGTACCTTTTCAAATCTTCAGTGGACAATCTACATGAAGAGACACATATTCTTCCAGTACAGCAACACAATGAGATGTTTTCTTTGCAGTACTTGCTTGGGTGTTACCGTGAGAGTCATCCCAATCACGCAGGCACATCATGAAGGATCTTCACGGACGCAGTTGCTAAGGCCATAAACAGAGATGGTCTGTATGCTGACTTTTTAGGTTTTCGACGGTCAGAAAGTTGTAAACGTCGAAAACGTCATATACTCGTAGAAAACGTATAAAAAGTAGTAAACGTCATAAACCTCAAAAAATTTATGTTATCCCCATATTTTTCAATTATTACCAATTCTAAAAGCCTGTCTTTGTTATTGAAAAGCCTACGCGCCTGTTTTGGAAATTTAATCACATTTGTATTGATATTTTATTTTCTTTAAATAACTGAAATTATTGAACAAAAAATTGGATTAAGCACTTAGCACGCAATCTACAATACATTCTGGATACTAGGTATGCTTCTAAGAATTTGCTGGTGAAATAATTAATAAAGAAACAATAATGCCCATATAATATAAAAATATACATAAAATGTATATTTTTTGAACGACATTTTTTTATGTTTGTTTCGTTTTTATGAAAACTGAATCTCAAAAGAAATAATAAAATGAGTTTTGTTGTTATGAAAAATAACGATTTTAGGTTATACAATTCTATTGTTTATGCTGTAAAAACCCTTGTTTTTTGGCAAGGTTTACGACGTTTCTGACGTATGTAATATACGTCAGAAATGTATGTCATATACGTCATAATTTCCGACAGACCATCTCTGGCCATAAGCAAATATAGTCTGAATAAAGTCAGTGAGGAGCGTCAGCTACCATGACAAACCAGAGTAGTGTTGGCTCAACTACGTTTGGGATATTGCAGTCGCCCAAATTCTTATAGGGCAAAGATCGATCGCAACTTGCAAAACATCTGCCCAGCATGCGGCATTGGCCCGCACTGCACTTTTTCTACTGCCCTGCCCAACCTACTCAGACAGCTCCAGTGTATCTGTGGTTACATCCCATCCAAACCGCCACATTCCTGGAACTGGAGATAGACCCAGAGCCAGATTGAGCAGAAGAATTAACACACAAACATACAACAATAAACACTGTTACCAGAACAACCAAAAATGTTCAACATACATAGGTCCGTGTTTTGGTATAGCCCCTATATAACGGTATCTCCCGATTTTACGTGCTTTGAGGAGTTTACCTACATTTGTTGACCGAATTACTTTTAATTTGACACTAAAGGTGCTGATTGAAGACATTTTTAGATACCTTTTGTGGACTAATTTAGGCATTTGGGGTATCCGTGATCATAAAATATCTCCATCTAAAATTGTGGACAAGAAAGAAGGCTAATTATTCCATTTTAGTTCAGAATATTTGGTGGTGAAGGGTATAAAAAGTTCGGCCTGATCGAACTTAATGTTTCTTTCCTTGTTAATTTTGCAACCCAATAGATGATGATTTTCAATGATGATTGGTTTCTTCTATCTTTTCAATGTAGATCAACGTATTGGAATAGTCGCCATCATATAACGGTACTGCCCTATTAAGGGCGGTTGGAGTCACAATTTCCAACAGAATTGGCTGTAATTTACATTTTGTTTCTCCTATTAAATTTTTGTATATTGATAGATCCAATCAGGTAAGCTCCAACAGATAAGGTACCCTCCGAGTCAATGTATTTTTAAGGTTGCATCCACAGTTTCCAATAGAATTGGCTATAAATCAATATATGTCAACGTTTTAGTAGAAGATAGAAGGAAGATGGAAGACACCACATGCCGGTCTTAGAGCTTCATACTTGAAAACCACCCTGGTCGGCACGATGCAAGAAACAAAGCTCACCTTCATCTGAAGCTTGCAACGTTACGATGGTTACAACGTTTTGCGGAAAGATCGTTCAAGAAGCGGAAGACGAGGACTGGCCTCTCTTATACGCCAGTCTGTACAGAACTATCACACTTGCGCTTGGCTCTGCGCAGTGCGCATTAACTAACTTTAAATGAAAGGTGCTTACACCCGGGAAGTTTTTGCGAATTCTGAAAGTACAATGTTAATAGATGAGAAAAACAAATCGTCGGAGGGATTTTAAAATAAATCGCGGTCAAAGTTCGAATTTTAAGGTTTTCACGATTTTGCCCTATCGAAATGACACTAAAGAAAATGTAGCAGTGAAATTTTTCTACAATATTGACATTTATGACTTTTTCCTAGGTTTTATCATTTTTGAGATATAGAAGTTCAAATTGGGACAATGCACTGACTGCATCGCCTCCTTATAAAAGCATGTCATGAAAAGTGCACCTTAACTAACTTTAAATGAAAACCGCTTTATGTATAAATGCCTCCCATGAATAGTTGTGCCCTGCGCTTTATGCCTGATTTTTGTTCTCTTTTGGATGATTGAGGCTTCAATGCTCACCGTGAGCTTTGATATTCCGTCCTAGGCAATGATCAGGTTGGTACTGAGCGGGCTGTGCAAATTGATAGCTCCACATTTTACTTGGCTCCGACCACCTTTCTATCATCTTATCCGTTAACATACCATCAGACTTCATATAACCTCTGACCACCGTACATTTCTGAACCATGAGAAAGCAAAGATTCATAGAATATACCAATCACCGTTTCAGAGAGCTGTCTGTTCCCTCAGATCAACTGGCAGCTGAGAGAAATTTCCCGTCGCTGCATAAATGCTGGTCGAATACCCGAAATTAGGCATAATTTCCAAGCAGATGTGACGGGACTAGCAAAGGAGCGTAATACGCTTCGTCGCACGAACAATAAGATCTAAGAGTTAGGAACTTACTCTTGAAGTCAGCCAACTAGTACACAAGCATAAGCGAAAAAAGTGGCTAGACCACCTAACCATCTGAATCACAGAATTGAGTAAATTGTGGGCAATCATTAAACAGCCCAAAGCCCAAACAAATATATGTTTGCAACATTTTGTAACATATCTCAATTTAATATGTTTGGGTACCAACATATTTATTATGTTAGAACATATTTTTTATGGGTGGAGAGGATTTTTGTCAAAGAGAGTAACAACAGGGCTCTCGCAGCTGCGGAATGCTGTTTTATAATAAAGAGCTGTGTGCATGGTGTAATAGGAGACACAGAAGTTTTGTGATGTGTATGCGTAAAACACGTGTGTTTCGTGCTTTGTTGTTGTTAAACAACGTAGCAAGCGAAGAGGAAAAAAATGGTATTAATTATGTTGATCTTTTTTCTTCAGAGTTATAGAGACAATCGTTGAGTAAAGACGGTAAAGTGAGTGAATAAGTCAGTGTTTTGGGTTTTCTTAAAGAAGTGGTGCTTTTTGGTAAATTAAATGCCCAATACATTTTATAATTGAATCAGAAAGGTGAATGGAAATATTTTATTGGACAAGGAAGAAATCGTATTTAATATTGGTAATTACATCAATACATTTTTCATATACATACATACATATGGCGAAAAACAAAAATTTTTTACAATCGATGAATCCGAGTTTCACCCTTTCAGAATTCGCGAACTGTTAACATATTTTATATAGTATGATATACATTCTTTAAACTGAAGTGTTTTAGGAGGAATCCCATAAGGTCGACCATTAAAATTAATTTACGTGGAAGCTGTGTTGGCATCAATGTAGAAAAATAGGTAAAAATGGGTTGAAGCCAACAAGTTTTTTAATGCTCCCTTCCGATTTTAGGCTTAACCTTACATTTTATAGACATATGCCCAAAGAAAGACTCAAAGAATACTTCATGTGCAATATGATACTAGTGTATCATTTTTCGATATATCCACTGCATCCACCTAAAATTGATGCTGACATTTTGAAGCCGGAATTTCGGGGTTTTTTGAATTGTTTTAATAATTCGGACGCGCAACAAGATAATATTCAAAACTCACCTTAGGATTATAAAACTCGTGATTCTACGTCGTTTAATGCATATCTCATGAGTGTGCTCCTTACAGCATCCTAGTAATTGGAGTCTAAAGGCCAATATTTGATGCGTGATTTTTTTTAAAAAAACAATTTTTTGCGTTTAAAATTTACAAGTGCCATTCAAATTCCATTCAATACCCCGCGTGAATTTAGTTTTTTTACGCGACGGATCTAATGAGACCTTCCGCGATCGAATCCATCCACTAAAACCGCGGATATAGATACCCTGAAAATAGGAAAAGAAGCAAAAAATTATTTCGACAAATCCGCGTACTAAACCGCGATTTTCTTGAAATTTTTTTACGTAAATGGAATCCTTTATACGCGATTATAATATTTGCGAAAACGCGTGTCATAAATTACAGAGATTCGCGTGTAATATGGGTTTTTCACCAAAAATAGAATGTGGAGGCACATCCGCGGTTCTTGAAGAATCTAATTAAAATTGGTATATTTGGACGTATTTTTGATAGGCGCTGACGAAACCGGATGCGCATCAAAATCGTATGCACATTGCGCGACTTTTACCAACTTTAAGGTTTTTTGCAGTGTATGATGCAACTGGTGGCACACAATGGCCCCTGAGTGAAACATCGAAATATGCATAAATTTTGACAGAGATTGATTCGCTGTATCCAAAAACGGATGCGCATCAACCGACTTTAACTAATTCGCGAATAACAGGCTTTTTAATTATAATATTAATTGAATGATTGTAATTTCAATATTACTCTTAATTTCCTACCCTTATAAGTTATCACAGTAATCAGTTAAACTCTCGCGATGGTAAACCATATGTTTTGATGAAGTTTTAACTGTATACATTTATTATTCTATGGGATTTTAGCAAAATAGTTGGAGAACTCCCAAATATTTTTTTCTAATTTTTAGAATCAAACCAAAAAAATATTTGCAACAATTTTTTCCAACAATAAGTTTTTCTCTTTTGTTGTTGCTATAATATGCAATTTATGTACCCAATCTCTATAAATTTGGTATCATATTTTTCTACGCATTGTCTAGATTCCGCATATATTCTTTAACTTATTTTTTGAGGGTTTGTACCGATTCTGGGACAGGATAATTTGGATTTACTTCAAAATTTTTTTATTATTTGTTGACTTTCCGCAAAATAATAATAAATTTAATAACTATTTAAACATCTACGAATAGATATGGAATGCTGTTAACGATTTATGCATACATTTTCTCATAACAGCAAAAAAGATATTTTTAAATATTTTTTCTTTATATGAGAATAAAAACCGCTATAACTTTTGCGCGCATTGGCCAATTTCGTGAACGCGAGCAGATTTGAAACCGGATTTTTTTCCTTTACCTCTGTACCAAAAATCGTAGATGTGCTCGTAAAAAAAAGTTTTAATTTTTTTCAAATGGAATTGTAAAGGAATTTTGTTATTCGCCATATGTATATTTGAAATATGGATGTACCTATTTATTACATTATATAATCGTTTGATTTCAGATGCCGATTTCCCGCTGATGATTTTAACTTTGAAGAAAATGTGTTTTATTTCACAACTAAGGAGAAGCGTTCAACGATGTTTCTATATATTTTTTTCTTTTTAAAAGTGCGACTTTATATAAGTTATTTCATTGAATTTTTTTATTTAAGTCTGTTTTGTCTTTCTTTGGAATTTTTATGTACCTATGTGTCTGTTGTGTTTTTGCTTTTTTTCTATGCCTTTCAATAAAATACCACCATTTATAAATGTGTGTATGTGTTAAAGTTAGCAAGTGAGTGCTTGCTGAGAGCAAGTGAGCATACGTTTCAATGTGTTTCACATTGACATTTACGCTCCCTTGCTCTCAGAAAGCGCCCACTGGTACATGTGTTTGTTTTTTGTGGCTTTTGGGTTTGTATTTGTTTGCACCCAAACATATAATTTGTTTGCACCCAAATATATAATTTGTTTGCAGGACCCTAACATATGTTATGTTTAGGACTGCTCGCAAACAAATATATGTTTGCTGCAAAATATGTTTGGGACATATGTTAGAGACGCTTTTTTTTGTGTGCACCATCAGAATGGATTCCTTAAAATGCACACTACTACCTCAACAGCATTACATGCCATATCCACACGTACCAGACGAAGTAAAAATTAATTAACTTGCATTTTGTTTTAATTAAAAATATTTTATATTTTAGTTTCAATGTTATTCTCAATGTCTTTGAAAAGTTTCAATAAATTTTATATTATCTATGTTTCCATTACAGTTTTGTTATCTCAAATTTTGACACACACAACACGAAATGTTTGTATCTCTCAATACAACGCCAGGTTAAATAACCTAATTAAATCCATCGGTGTTGTTATCATTTGGAACGACGAGACAACTATTTACATTTAGCAAAAAATAGACTTCATGTTGAATTATCTCAAGTTCTAATTATCAATTAATCATTCAATATTTAATAACTACCATTTTTATCTGAAGTGTGGTGATTGATTTAAACTTTTTTTTCTGTTGTATAAATATAAATATTTATACATATCGAAACTACTTTCAATCGCAGAGATAAGAAAACACGTTTTAATTTTTATTTTCGATGATAAGAGACTATTTAATAATAATAATAAGTACAGAAAACAATAACAACAATTACAAAATATAAATATTCCAATCTTTAAATATATCGAAAGAATAATGTTATAACCACATTAATAATTTGCATAGCTGGTATATAAGTATGATGAGGATGGTTAGTATAACTATTAGCAGCAGTATTATGAGAATCCTTTCCTTCGTGGATGTCTGTGATACCATGGTGCAATGTTCTAAATATTGTTTTGTGTGATTTACAAACAAGTTTTTATTTGAAAGAATTATAAATAACGTTTTTGACACTTGTCACCCTCGACACTTTCTAATAACACGACGAATGTTTAATGTGGACTAAATAAAATGCAATACGTCAACCATCGAACAAATGTTGTTTTGCAGCAAAACTTCTTATCGTCGATTAGATTGAATGGTTTCTCTTTTTTTAATAGGGGTAACCTTTGGTTTTAGCCATAATAAATGATTCATATTTGAGATAAAAACACAAAAAAAATACATAATATCGTAATATTACTGCATAGGCAATGAAAACTGGGTTAATTAAAATATTACATATTGTTTTTTGTGTTAAAGGTAAAAAATATATGTTATATTTTGTAATATGTGCTGGATATCAGCATTGCTATCAAAATTGAAGAACTTGACGATGGTGATATAGTGGCCCCGCAAAAACAAATGGTGACTAGTTCTATGGGGAGTAGTCACTTTACTACTTATTAGAAGCGGTTTAAATAGAGTCGTGAAAAAAGAAGACGGGCGTGAAAATATATAATTAAAGTTGAATGCTTATGTTATTAACAGAGCTTTGATAACAGAATTTAAAAATAAACAGTGAGGCCCACAGTTCGAAAATATAAAACCTGGGACCAAACGAATATGTAACGAAAAATGAAAGGTATATCAAGTAACTTTCATACTAAATAAAGTCCATATCCGAATTCAATATCTGTTATCGAAAATTTTGGGGCATCTTAAAATGTAAATTCGGGTAACAAGCAAGTACGGGGTAATGAAAAGTACCTCACAAGAAGCTCTCAAGATATAAAAAACTTATATCAGTAGAGCGATTCTGTAACTAGTTAACGACAGAATTACCGACAATCGTCGGCAAGAAGAAATTTTTAAGTGTCCATAACTTTTAAAATTCTTATTTTACCGATTTTTGTCGGTAACCAAATTTTTTTTTACAGAATTTCACAACTGGAATCAATATCCGATATCGAATAGAAGAACTCCGTAGGTAGCTTCTATAGAATAGAAGACCTCCGTAGTAGAAAGCTTCTATGGAATAGAAGACCACCGCAGGAGGTTTCTATAGAATATAAGACCTTCGCAGGAGGCTTCTATATAGACCTTCATAGGAGGCTTCTATAGAAAATAAGACCTTTGCAGGAGGCTTCTATAGAGACCTCCATAGGAGGCTTCTATAGAGACCTCCATAGGAGGCTTCTATAGAATAGAAGACCTCAGTAGGAGGCTTCTATAGAATAGAAGACCTCAGTAGGAGGCTTCTATAGAATAGAAGAGCTCCGTAGGAGGCTTCTATAGAATAGAAGAGCTCCGTAGGAGGCTTCTATAGAATAGAAGAGCTCCGTAGGAGGCTTCTATAGAATAGAAGAGCTCCGTAGGAGGCTTCTATAGAATAGAAGAGCTCCGTAGGAGGCTTCTATAGAATAGAAGAGCTCCGTAGGAGGCTTCTATAGAATAGAAGAGCTCCGTAGGAGGCTTCTACAGAATAGAAGAGCTCCGTACGATGCTTCTATAGAATAGAAGAACTCCGCAGGGGGCTTCTATAGAATAGAAGACCTTCTATAGAATATAAGACCTCCGTAGGAGCCTTCTATAAAATAGAAGTCTTCCGTAGGAGGCTTCCATAGAATAGAAGACTTCGGTAGGAGGCTTCTATAGAATAGAAGACCTCCGTAGGAGGCTTCTATAGAATAGAAGACCTCCGTAGGAGGCTTCTATAGAATAGAAGACCTCCGTAGGAGGCTTCTATAGAATAGAAGACCTCCGTAGGAGGCTTCTATAGAATAGAAGACCTCCGTAGGAGGCTTCTATAGAATAGAAGACGTGCGTAGGAGGCTTCTATAGAATAGAAGACCTTCTATATAATAGAAGACCTCCGTAGGAGGCTTCTATAGAATAGAAGACCTCCGTAGGAGGCTTCTATAGAATAGAAGACCTCCGTAGGAGGCTTCTATAGAATAGAAGACGTGCGTAGGAGGCTTCTATAGAATAGAAGACCTTCTATATAATAGAAGACCTCCGTAGGAGGTTTCTATATAATAGAAGACCTCCGTAGGAGGCTTCTATATAATAGAAGACCTCCGTAGGAGGCTTCTATAGAATAGAAGACCTCCGTAGGAGGCTTCTATAGAATAGAAGACGTGCGTAGGAGGCTTCTACAGAATAGAAGACCTCCGTAGGAGGCTTCTATAGAATAGAAGACCTCCGTAGGAGGCTTCTATAGAATAGAAGACCTCCGTAGGAGACTTCTATAGAATAGAAGACCTCCGTAGGAGACTTCTATAGAATAGAAGACCTCCGTAGAAGACTTCTATAGAATAGAAGACTTCCGTAGGAGGCTTCTATAGAATAGAAGACTTCGGTAGGAGGCTTGTATAGAATAGGATCTGACATCCCGAGAAATATTGCCGCTCTATAGAATAGAAGAAGGAGGCTTCTATAGAATAAAAGACCTCCGTAGGAGGCTTCTATAGAATAGAAGACCTCCGTAGGAGGCTTCTATAGAATAGAAGACCTCCGTAGGAGGCTTCTATAGAATAGAAGACCTCCGTAGGAGGCTTCTATAGAATAGAAGACCTCCGTAGGAGGCTTCTATAGAATAGAAGACCTCCGTAGAAGGCTTCTATAGAATAGAAGATCTCCGTAGGAGGCTTTTATAGCATAGAAGAACTCCATAGGAGGCTTCTAAAAAATAGAAGACCTCCGTAGGAGGCTTCTATAGAACGGAAGACCTCAGTAGGAGGCTTCTATAGAACGGAAGACCTCCGTAGGAGGCTTCTATAGAATAGAAGAAATCCGTAGGAGGCTTCTATAAAATAGAAGAAATCCGTAGGAGGCTTCTAAAAAATAGAAGACCTCCGTAGGAGGCTTCTATAGAACGGAAGACCTCCGTAGGAGGCTTCTATAGAACGGAAGACCTCCGTAGGAGGCTTCTATAGAACGGAAGACCTCCGTAGGAGGCTTCTATAGAATAGAAGAAATCCGTAGGAGGCTTCTATAAAATAGAAGAAATCCGTAGGAGGCTTCTATAGAATAGAAGAAATCCGTAGGAGGCTTCTATAGAATAGAATACCTCCGTAGGAGGCTTCTATGGAATAGAAGACCTTCGTTGGAGGCTTCTATAGAATAGAAGACCTTCGTTGGAGGCTTCTATAGAATAGAAGACCTCCGTTGGAGGCTTCTATAAAATAGAAGACCTCCGTTGGAGGCATCTATACAATAGAAGACCTCCGTTGGAGGCTTCTATAGAATAGAAGACCTTCGTTGGAGAATAGAAGACCTCTGTTGGAGGCTTCTATAGAATAGAAGACCTCTGTTGGAGGCTTCTATAGAATAGAAGACCTCCGTTGGAGGCTTCTATAGAATAGAAGACCTCCGTAGGAGGCTTATACAGAATAGAAGATCTCCGTAGGAGGCTTCTATAGAATATCAGACTTCCGTTGGAGGCTTCTATAGAATAGAAGACTTCCGTAGGAGGCTTCTATAGAATAGAAGACCTCCGCAGGAGGCTTCTATAGAATAGAAGACCTCCGTTGGAGGCTTCTATAGTATAGAAGACCTCCGTTGGAGGCTTCTATAGAATAGAAGACCTGCGTTGGAGGCTTCTATAGAATAGAAGACCTCCGTTGGAGGCTTCTATAGAATAGAAGACCTCCGTTGGAGGCATCTATAGAATAGAAGACCTCCGTAGGAGGCTTCTATAGAATAGAAGACCTCCGTAGGAGGCTTCTATAAAATAGAAGACCTTCGTAGGAGGCTTCTATAGAATAGAAGACCTCCTTTGGAGGCTTCTATAGAATAGAAGACCTCCTTTGGAGGCTTCTATAGAATAGAAGACCTCCGTAGGATGTTTATATAGAATTGAAGACCTCCGTAATAATTAATAATAATTGTTGAGGTGACAGTCGTTTTTTTCAAGTGAATCCGGTGGTTAGAACCGACGTAGTTATTACACTGTGCAACATTTTTAAGGTGATATTGTGCAAACAATTCGAACTGAGGATTTTTTGAAAGTACAGACCTAAACTACAAGAACACCTAGTTGGGTTTTGTTGTGTCAGATCCAGCTCGGATTTTATGGCCCCATCTAAACATGGTTAAATATTGACTTTTTAAAGAAATTCGGGGCTATATCTCTGAAACCAATGCGAATCTTCTTCTGACCTTTGAAGCAAATTTGTAGATAAGGACAAGAATACAATATTTGGAGAAATAATGAACACGAAAAACTACATTTATTGCCTCAAATTTCAAAATATATGCAAAAATACCACAATTTTTATACATTTCGCACCGTATCTCCAAAACCGTTAATTTTATATATACAGTATCGGCCAAAACTAAAGCACCCCTTCAGTAAATTTTTGTGAAATGATAATTTTTTTATGAAAACTAAATTATAAATTTATTTTTTATTTTTCTTTTTATTTATTTATATCTTTATAATTGAAACATACAAAAATAAGGAGATCAGAATTTAATAAACAAAAGTTAAAATTCAAAAAACATTTTAGGTCGCAAATATAAGCGGACAAAACTAAAGCACCCCCCCATTTGAGGTACAGCAAAAACTATTGAAATCAATATTTCGTTGCTTATCCTCTATTCTGGATGACACAATCACATCTTTTAGGCATAAAGGATACTAAATTATTAATTATTGCAGGCGAAATAATCGATTTTCGGAAAATTTAGCTTAAATCCTCAAAATACCGAAAATCGGAAGGTACCGTTATATGGAGGCTATACCCAAACGTGGACCCAGGTCCATGATTTTTGGTGGATATGTTTTGTGACCACTAAGAACCCTAAGTACCTAATTACAGCTAATTTAGTAGGAAAATGTGGCTTAAATATCCGAAATACCGAAGATCGGAAGGTGCCGCTATAAGGGGGCTATACCAAAACATTAGCCGATATTGTTCATATTCATCCAAAACTGATGCTACATTACTACATTACTTGTTAACTACATTACTACATTACTTGTTAATAAATGTAAACTGTTCTGTCAGATGATTATTCGCATCATACCCCTGTGAACCCTGTAGACACCTGATTAATGAAAACATTATATAAATGAACATTTTCCATTATCACCCTTCTCGAGCCGTTATGATATAAAATAGTTTAAACATGTAGTCGATGGTGTACCACACTATTTACAAACAAAAATCATTACCACCTACTTTGGGGAGATTAAAAATGTCAAAAAGGCAAATGTGTATTTTAAGGATTTACAGAAAATTATTTCAAACTACATATATTTAGGTATGTAATGAACACGTGCCATTTTAATAACTTATGTGTGTATGGGGAGTGTAAAATGTCTTTATTTAGTTCATGTGCACATACATAGTAATGGAATGGATGTGTGTGTGAGTGTTTACTTTTAGATATTAATTAGCATTATAATTATAAAAGTAGGTATTTAGGTGAATGAGATGATGGGGGTTTGACATTAATCTATATCAGTGATTTTGATAACCCACATATTTTAGGGTAGACGTTTAAAAAAAAATAGTATATAATAAATATGTCAGAAGAAAAATGAAAACAAAATAAAAAAAAATAAAAAACCGGCCGAGCCCGGCTGGGATTTGAACACACGTTGATGATGATTTGACCACATGTTCCGCTTATGCTCGCCGACCAGCCTGTTAACTTCCAGTGTCAGCTCCCTGACTCTGGGGTCATTGGGGTTGGCTCGACGAAGCTCATCACGTTCATTTTTAATCCCGTCGCCTGCTGGGAAGTTTTGTCTTACTTCGGGTATTCGACCAGCAGGGATATAGAGCTGCTGCGGCAGTGATGATGTCACGGTCTGTATTGGATAGACTGGTGCAATAGGAAAACTAATTCTCCACTTCTGGTGCGATCCTTCGTTAGCACGTTGTAAACTACAGTTGTTGTTGAGCCTGGTTTCTTGGACCGCCGCGGCCTTGACATTCTTCCGACTCATGAAATCCACTATTTCCTCGATTTTACGTCGGAGTCCGGTGCAAAAAGATGCATTTTCTGGGATTGGGACAACGGCTGGTTTTAAATGCTGCGTGTGCGATTGCTGTCGAGTGGAATGCGGGGAAGTTTCGTAATCCGACGACGAGGGAGTTTCATAATCTGATGACGGTACAAGTTTTTTCAGGGGCTAGTCCATACTTCCTGAGAAAATGGCCCGAAAGGTGTAAAAAACCCATATGGGTGCAACTCATACTGGTCCAAAACCTCCACCGTATAAATGGTGACCAACTGAAATGATCCATACCATTAGGTACCAAAAATATATATTTTTGTCGGAATGTTCATACGCCCAAAAGGGGCACAATATCTGAAATTCCCCTAATAAATAATTATTGGAAAAAAGAATTTTGGTTGCCTTGCCGGTATGCGATTCTATATCGTCCATAGATGAACTCGCACAGGCTGCGGCGAACAAGTAGTAGGTTTTCAAAAAATAACGAGAGCAAATTCATTTTGAAAGCGTTAATTTTGTGTTGTGAATTAAATAAGTGGAAAATAAAATACTTTGTTATGTGTACACTGTACACTCAGAGAAAAAATGTAGTGTACAAAGAAATTATATTTTGAAATAATTGTCTGCACAAATTTATTAAGGAACAAATTGTCAACAGAACAGAGCAATCATTTAGTTGCCGATATTATATTATACTTTCTGTCCCGTTATTCTCTTTACGTATGATTCCTTCCACCACATACTTTCTCTGCGTGTAGTACATTTCTTCAAAACCACTTTCACAATTAAATACCCAATTAAATATAACACTCTCGACACATGACACTCACGGCTTAGCTCGTTATAAGCCAAGCAAACAAAATTAACCTTTGCATTTTCATTCATTTCCCAACAACATTTACCACACACTTTGCTTGTTCTTACCCCCACGACCCATGTCAACAGAAAGCAAGGAAAAAAGAGAATTCTGGGAAAATCCTTTTATTTTAATGTAAATGTGGAAAAAGGAGGTCGTTAAGCTTTTAAACGCTCGGAGGGAATTGTAAACTAAATTAAGGCACGTTGTCGGAGTAATTGCAGACACACGGACGTCATATACTATACACATACATACGTAACGTACGTATTGTAGATATACATCTATGTACGGAATATCCATCCATATAAATATATTCTTGCAAACGGCGCTATTGGGTGACCAAAAGGTTAAAAGGCATTAAAAAAGCTCACGGAATGTTGGTAGTGAATTGAGTGCTAACACAAAACCAACACACATACATACTTGTTCGCTCACATAAAGATGTTGAATAAGTGTCCACCCAATTGTGGACAAGTTGGGATAGGTTATTGTTGTAAATAAGTGGGTGGGTATTTAAGCATATCCCAGCAAAACAAAATGGTTGCCATAGAGTTTTCTATAGACAATAGACGACCTGCATTCATATGAGGCTCCTAAATATAACAGTAGACCTTCCTAAGAAGTTTTTACAGAATAAATAACCTACATAGGAGGCTTCTACAGAATATAATATCTCCTATTCCTCAAAATAGAGAACATCTTTAGCATGCTTCTATGGAAAAGACCTAAATATAGAAGGACTTCTTAGGAGGCTTTTATAGAATAAAGGCCTCTTTAGGAGGATTTTATAGAAATAATGCTTCCTTAGGAAGCTTTTATAGAAGAGAATGCCTCCATACGAGGATTTTATGGAATTAGGGACTAATTAGGAGGCTTCTATAGAATAGTAGGCGTCCATATAATACAGTACAGAAAATCCCCCTTTATGGAATGGAAGACAACAATAGGAGGTTTCTGCAGAATAGAAGGCCTTTCTAGGAGGCTTCTTCAGAAAAAGAATATATGACAGACGATTAGATTATATAACCTTCGTAGGAGATCTCCATAGGAGGCTTCCATAGAATAGAAGACCTCCATAGGAGGCTTCCATAGAATAGACGACCTCCGTAGGATGCTTCTAAATAGAAGGGCTACAAGGCCTCAGTCCTAGACTTCTGTACAATAAAATGTCTCCGTAGGACATTTCAATAGAATAAAGAATAAAAGCGCTCCTTTGCTCTATAGAAAATAAGAACTCAGTAGTAGAAGACTTCGATAGGATAGAGGGGTTCGTAGGAGTCTTCTTTTGGATAGAAGACTTCCCCAGGTGACTTCAATAGGATAGAAGACGTTGGTAGGAGAATTAGATGGGATATAAGGCCTCCGTAAGAGATTTCTATGGTATAGAAGGCCTCCGTAGGAGAATTCCGATATGATAGAAGGCCTCCACAGGAAGCTTCTATAACGTAGAAGGCATCTATAGAATAGAAGACCTCCATGGCAGGCTTTTACGGAATTGAAGACCTCCATAGGAGGCTTCTATAAAATAGAAGACCTCCATAGGAGGCTTCTATAAAATAGAAGACCTCCATAGGAGGCTTCTATAGAATAGAACACCTCCATAGGAGGCTTCTATAAAATAGAAGACCTCCAGAGGAGGCTTCTATAAAATAGAAGACCTCCAGAGGAGGCTTCTACAAAATAGAAGACCTCCATAGGAGGCTTCTATAGAATAGCTGACCTCCATAGGATGCTTCTATAGAATAGACCTCCATAGGAGGCTTCTATAGAATAGAAGACCTCCATAGGAGGCTTCTATAGAATAGAAGACCTCCATAGGAGGCTTCTATAGAATAGAAGACCTTCATAGGAGGCTTATATAGAATAGGAGACCACCATAGGAGGCTTTTATAGAATAGAAGATCTCCATAGGAGGTTTCTATAGAAGACCTCCATAGGAGGTTCCTACAGAATAGAAGACCTCCATAAGAGGCTTCTAGAGAATAGAAGAACTCCATAGGAGGCTTCTATAGAATAGAAGACCTCCATTAGAGGCTTCAATAGAATAGAAGAACTCCATAGGAGGCTTCTGTAGAATAGAATACCTCCATAGGAGGCTTCTATAAAATAGAAGACCTGCATAGAACACTTCTATAGAATAGCAGACCTCCATAGGAGGCTTCTATAGAATAGAAGACCTCCATAGGAGGCTTCTATAGAATAGAAGACCTCCATAGGAGGCTTCTATAGAATAGAAGACCTCCATAGGAGGCTTCTATAGAATAGAAGACCTCCATAGGAGGCTTCTATAGAATAGAAGACCTCCATAGGAGGCTTCTATAGCATAGAAGACCTCAATAGAAG
The DNA here is from genome assembly GCF_047663935.1 of Musca autumnalis. Classification (NCBI taxonomy): domain Eukaryota; kingdom Metazoa; phylum Arthropoda; class Insecta; order Diptera; family Muscidae; genus Musca; species Musca autumnalis. The sequence goes on from NW_027411977.1 coordinate 48,574,984, forward strand.
GCTTCTATAGCATAGAAGACCTCTATAGGAGGCTTCTATAGAATAGAAGACCTCCATATGAGGCTTCTATAGAATAGAAGACCTCTATAGGAGGCTTCTATAGAATAGAAGACCTCCATAGGAGGCTTCTATAGAATAGAAGACCTCCATAGGAGGCTTCTATAGAATAGAAGACCTCCATAGGAGGCTTCTATAGAATAGAAGACCTCCATAGGAAGCTTCTATAGAATAGAAGACTTCCTTCCATAGGAAGCTTCTATAGAATAGAAGACTTCCTTCCATAGGAAGCTTCTATAGAATAGAATACCTCCATTTGAAGCTTCTATAGAATAGATGACCTCCTCCACAGGAGGCTTCTATAGAATATAAGACATCCATAGGAGGCTTCTATAGAATATAAGACATCCATAGGAGGATTCTATAGAAAAGAAGACCTTCATAGGAGGCTTATATAGAATAAGAGACCACCATAGGAGGCTTTTATAGAATAGAAGATCTCCATAGGAGGCTTATATAGAATAGGATACCTCCATAGGAGGCTTCTATAGAATAGAAGATCTCCATAGGAGGCTTCTATAGAAGACCTTCATAGGAGGTTCCTACAGAATAGAAGACCTCCTTAGGAGGCTTCTATAGAATAGAAGACCTTCATAAGAGGCTTCTATAGAATATAAGACTTCCTCCATAGGAGGCTTCTATGGAATAGTAGACCTGCATAGGAGGCTTCTATAGAATAGAAGACCTCCTTAGGAGGCTTCTATGAAATAGAAAACCTGCTTAGGAGACTTCTATAGAATAGAAGACCTCCTTAGGAGGCTTCCATATGAGGTTTACGCAGACTATAATACCTCTACGAGAGGCTTCCATAGAATAGAAGATCTCCATAGGAGGCTTCTATAGAATAGAAGACCTCCATGGGAGTTTTCTATAGAATAGAAGACCTCCGTGGGAGGCTTTTGAAGAATAGAAGACCTTCAAAGGAGGCTTCTACAGAATAGAATACCTCAATAGGAGGATTCTATAGAATAGAAGACCGCCATAGGAGGCTTCCATAGAATAGAAGACCTCCATAGGTGGCTTCTATAGAATAGAAGACATTCATATGAGGCTTCTATAGAATAGAAGATTTCCATCCATAGGAGACTTCTATAGAATAGAAGACTTCTATAGAATGTAAGACCTCCATAGGAAGCTTTTATAGAATAGAAGACTTCCATAGGAGACTTCTATAGAATAGAATACCTCCATAGGAGGCTTCTATAGAATAGAAGACCTCCATAGGAGGCTTCTATAGAATAGAAGACCTCCATAGGAGGCTTCTATAGAATAGAAGACCTCCATAGGAGGCTTCTATAGAATAGAAGACCTCCATAGGAGGCTTCTATAGAATAGAAGACCTCCATAGGAGGCTTCTATAGAATAGAAGACCTCCATAGGAGGCTTCTATAGAATAGAAGACCTCCATAGGAGGCTTCTATAGAATAGAAGACAGCCATAGGATGCTTCTATAGAATAGAAGACCTCCATAGGAGGTTTCCGCAGAATATAAGACCTCTACAAGAGGCTTTCATAGAATAGAAGACCTCCATAGGAGGCTTCTATAGAATAGAATACCACCAAGAAGGCTTCTATAGAATAGAAGACCTCCATAGGAGGTTTCCCCAGACTATAAGACCTCTACAAGAGGCTCCCATAGAATAGAAGACCTCCATAGGAAGCTTCTATAAAATAGAAGACCTCCATAGGAGGCTTCTATAAAATAGAAGACCTCCATAGGAGGCTTCTATAAAATAGAAGACCTCCATAGGAGGCTTCTATAGAATAGAAGACATCCATAGGAGGCTTCTATAGAATAGAAGACCTCCATAGGAGGATTCTATAGAATAGAAGACCTCCATAGGATGCTTCTATAGAATAGAAGACCTCCATAGGATGCTTCTATGGAATAGAAGACCTCCATAGGATGCTTCTATAGGAGGCTTCAATAAAATAGAAGACCTCCATAGAAGGCTTCTATAGAATAGAAGACATCCATAGGAGGCTTCTATAGAATAGAAAACCTCCATAGGAGGCTTCTATAGAATAGAAAACCTCCATAGGAGGCTTCTATAGAATAGAAAACCTCCATAGGAGGCTTCTATAGAATAGAAGACCTCCATAGGATGCTTCTATAGGATAGAAGACCTCCATAGGACTCTTCTATAGAATAGCAGACCTCCATAGGAGGCTTCTATAGAATAGCAGACCTCCATATGAGGCTTCTATAGAATAGAAGACCTCCATAGGAGGCTTCTATAGAATAGAAGACCTCCATAGGAAGCTTCTATAGAATAGAAGACCTCCATAGGAGGTTTCCCCAGACTATAAGACCTCTACAAGAGGCTCCCATAGAATGGAAGACCACCATAGGAAGCTTCTATAAAATAGAAGACTTCCATAGGAGGCTTCTAGATAATAGAAGACCCCCATAGAAGGCTTCTATAGAATAGAAGACCTTCATAGGATGCTTCTATAGAATAGAAGACATTCACAGGAACCTGCTTCTATAGAATAGAAGAATAGTAGGCCTCCATAGAAGACTTCTCCATAGGAGACCATATTCCTTATCGTGTGAAATCTCTACTGCCAGTGTTTGGTACGTTCATGTAGTTTGTGAAAATACGTATCCTTTAAGCTAGATGCATTTCATTGATCATTATGTTTTTTTGTTTTTGGTTTTGCCAAAGGTTTTAATTTTAGATTCACTTTAGCAAATTGAATTCTCTGCTTAGCCTGAAGCATATTACCATCTCGATTGAATTCACCCAAATAAATGTTATTGAAAGTTGGGTTTTTTTCGGAATACATTTTTGTTGTTTACGTTTTCGTTTTGAAAATGAAAAACTAAGTGATTCAAAGGTGGGTAACTAACTATTCTCCTTTTTTTGTTAGGGATTTTCAATTTTGCATACACAATAAAATTTTTATTTTCTTTGTAAGCAAAATTCAAAGGTAGTCTTTGGGAAAAGTTTTCCATTTATTTTTCTCTTGCATTGATTCTTGTAATGCATAAATATTTATTTGGATATGTAAATATGTGTGGCTGGCTAAATGTTATACAGAAATCAACAAAGGAAACAATAATATATGCATGATTGGATTTGTAGGTAAATCAAGTCTTTTTGTAATGCAATTTTTAAGAGGAAAACTAAAAAATTAAAAAAAAAATGTTATCAACAAAATGATATACGAGTACTATGGGTGTATGAAAAAATGGAGGTATCTCTTTCCTTCATGCAGCTATCTTCTTATTGTTATTAAACTTCAAGAAATGTCTTTCGTGGTTGTAAACAACATTTACAGTTTTCCTATAAATGCCCAGAAAAAAAAGAATTTTTAAATCTAAAAACCAGTTTTTTCAAGTTCTTTTTTGTTATCACCTTTCAAAACCATTTCTTTCACCAACCAAAGCTTAACTTTTGCCACCATTTGTCCAAACATTGTCTAAATCTATCCCGACAGTTCTTACTCCAAATCCAGTTTCATTGCATTTCAGGTTTTTTGTTTACGTTACGGACGAATACCTAAACTGAGGTAAACAAATGGGGAACAAATTGAATTTCAAAACACTATAAAACCGGAAATGGTTGTTCTTTGCTGCGCCTGCAACTTTTGCCAGCACCCTGACCTCTCTTTGATTTCCTCTCAAGCGCGACAGAGAAAGAAATGCATATTCTCAATAAAGTCTTGATTGTACGTTTGGTATTTTTCTTGATCGATTTCTTTTCTTTTGGTTTTTTTTTTTTTTTTTTTTGATTCGTTATATTCGTACCAGTTTCTTTGCCTCTGTGTTTACGTTTGTTGCAGCAACTTTTTTGTGGCCTCTTTTGTTGTTCAAAACAATCTTCAGCTGATGCTTGTTTTGTTACCTTTTTACAACTCCACATTCAACTTGAAACCAGTTCTCCCCCAAACTATGTTACAAGGCAAATTGTGTGACATGTACAAGAACATGAAAAATTATCAAAAAGGAGGGGAAAAGAAACAAGTACAAGAAGTGTAGACAGAATCACAACAGAATACAAACCAGAGGGGAATAATACGAAAGAACAATATAAGGGTATACCAACATATTTTTCCCGGACATCACAGAAGGACTTAACAGCTCTGAAAATATTCTGACTGCACTGCACAGCTTGTGTGAGTTGCAACTTTCATCTATGGACGATATAGAATCGAATACCGGCTATGCAAACAAAATTCTTTTCCCCAATAAATCTATAGAAGCCTCCTACGGAGGTCTTCTATAGAATATAGAATATATATATATGTATATATATATATATATATATCTTCTAGAGAAGCCCCCTAAGGAAGTCCTTTTTGCTATAGAAGCCACCTAAGGAGATCTTCTATTCTAGAGAAGCCTCCTAAGGAGGTCTTTTTTGCTACAGGAGCCACCTAAGGAGATCTTCTATTCTAGAGAAGCCCCCTAAGGATATCTTCTATTCTAGAGAAGCCCCCTAAGGAAGACTTTTTTGCTATAGAAGCCACCTAAGGAGATCTGCTATTCTAGAGAAGCCCCCTAAGGTGGTCTTTTTTGCTATAGGAGCCACCTAAGGAGATCTTCTATTCTAGAAAGCCCCCTAAGGAGGTCTTCTTTGCTATAGAAGCCTCCTAAGGAGGTCTTCTATTCTATAGAAGCCTCCTACGGAGGTCTTCTATTTTATAGAAGCCTCCTACAGAGGTCTTCTGTTTTATAGAAGCCTCCTACGGAGGTCTTCTATTCTACGGATGTCTTCTTTTCTATAGAAGCCTCCTACGGAGGTCTTATATTCTATAGAAGCCTCCTACTGAGGTCTTCTATTCTATAGAAGCCTCCTACTGAGGTCTTCTATTCTATAGAAGCCTCCTACGGAGGTCTTCTATTCTAGAGAAGCCCCCTAAGGAGGTCTTATTTGCTATAGAAGCCTCCTACGGAGTTCTTCTATTGTATGGAAGACTCTGAAAGAGTACTATTCTATAGAAGCCGTTAATACCCTAAACATGATATTTTTTTTACAAAGAAAACCATTTTTGTATAGATCTGTTAACATTAACAGTGCTCTGCTAACGCGCTGTTAGCAAAAGCGTTAACAGAACTCTTTGTGTCTTATTGCTCTGGACTTGTCCGCGTGAGGGACTACGTTAGGGACTATGTTGCTGCATGCTGTGTGAATACAGTCCCCAGTGAGCTGTCATCGGATTACGAAACTCACTCGTTGTCTGATTATGAAAATCCCCAGCAGTCCCCTCGACAACAACCGCACATGCAGCCCGGAAAATGCATCCTTTTTGCAATTTAATTGCAATTGACTCCGAGGTAAGATCGAGGAAATAGTAGATTTTATGAGTCGGAGGAATATCAAGGTCGCTGCGGTGCAAGAAACCAAGCTCAACAACAACTGTAGCTTACAACGTTGCGATGGAAGGATCGCACCAGAAGTGGAGGTGGGGGATTAACTTTCCTATTGCACCAGTCTGTCCAATACAGACCTATCTCGCTTGAGCCTGTCTCTAACGACCCGTACATGGAATGTATGGGGGGTAGCAGTCAGGTGTGGAACTGCCGAGATAGAGTTGCTGAACGTATACATCCCGCCGAGAAATAGCTGTATCTCAGATTACGTGCCTAACATTAGCCCGCTTTTTGGAAGGTCATAATCGTCTGGTCATGGGGGGAATTTAATGTGCATCATGAGATGTGGCATTGGGCTCTCGGAAACGACCACAGAGGTGCAGCGCTGGCTGAGCAGATTGACAGCTCTACGTTTTGCACCGTCAATGAGGACGCCCCTACCAGAATTAGAGGAGAGTGTCACAGCTCGCCAGACATAACCATCGTGTCATCTGCTCTGATAAATGACGTTACCTGGCAACCCGTCATTTCCCTTGGATCAGACCATCTCCCCGTAATTGTCTCCATGAGCATAACACCCGATTTCATTACCTCTGAACGCCGCACATTAGTCAATCATAAGAAAGCTGATTGACCGGGTTTCAGAGAGTTCACGAATCACCGCCCAATCCTTCTGATGTTCGGGTAGCGGAAAGGACGTTCCGAGACATCATGACTGCTGCAGCCGCTCGCCATATCCCTGTTGGTCGAATACCCGAAGTAAGACCAAACTTCCCAGCAGAGGCAACGGGATTAGCAAATGAGCGTGATGAGCTTCGTCGAACCAACCCCAATGACCCCAGAGTCAGGGAGCTGACACTGGAAGTTAACAGGCTGGTCTGCCAGCATAAGCGGAACAAGTGGTTATATCATCTGAAGAGTTGCCACATTGGAGCCGGTATAGGTGAATTGTAGGCAACGGTTAAGTCATTCTCAAACCTGGTAGAAGGGAAGATAGGACCTCAGTCACGTTTGGCGACGTTGCGTTGACTGAGCCGAACAGGTGCGCAAGTTATTTCAATCGACAGTTTGTCGAGCTCCCCGAGAGTGACAGGGCGGAAAGAAGAGTATTATGTCGCATCAGATCTCTTCTTGCTGAGGGGGAACCACCACAGTTTACAATGGATGATGTTGTCAATGCCATCAGGAACGCTTAATCATCCAAAGCGTTGGGCCCTGATGGAATCTCCATGGTAATGCTGAATCAGCTGGATGAGCCGGATGAGTGGAGTATCTCACTAAAGTTCTCAACTTGCCGCTATCAACCCTTATTGTTCCCGAAGTCTGGAAAATAGGCAGGGTGGTCCCACTACGGAAGCCCGGCAAGGATGCCAGCAAAAGTGAATCCTACAGGTCGATTACGCTTTGTTGCCCGTAGCAAAGACCCTTAGTCCTCCCCAGTATCAGAAATAGCTATCAGTTGTCGTGCTGTGCTACACGCCATTACCACATATATTTGCCAAGGACTCAACCACAGACGGCCGTGGGATAGAACAGTGATGGTGGCGCTTGACTTATCAAAAGCCTTTGATACAGTCAGGCACTCCACGCTGTTTGAGGACATTGAGCAGACAACCCTACCGCCAAGCTTGAAACGTTGGATAGTCAATTATATGTCTGAACACCAGAAGTCCAAACTCTTTAGAGTGAAGCAGGGAGTTCCCCAAGGTGGGGTGATACCTCTGGAACTGTTTAACCTCTACCTCTCCTGTATTCCGCCCCCTCCAGACGGCATCGTGATCGTAGCGTATGCGGATGATTGCACGATCCTGGCGTCAGGTACCTATCCTGATGACATCTGTGAAACACTGAACAACTATTTAACCGATCTTACCACCTTTTTCCATTCGAAGAATATGCAGATTTCCGCCACACAATCAACAGCCACTCTGTTCACCACATGGACAGCGCAGTTTGGAACAGAATTGAATGTCGTGGCCGACGGTAGCAGAATTCCGACCACAAACTGCCCCAAAAATGTAGGTGTCACATTCGACACTACCTTCAAGGCGTGCGCGCACGCCACAGCTATCTGCGACAAACTGAAAAGTAGGAACAAGCTCCTCAAGTCCCTAGCCGGCAGCACTTGGGGTGCAGATGAAGAAACCTAGTTGACCACATATAACGCAATAGGTCGGTCTGTGGTAAGCTATGCGGCGCCAATTTGGTGCACGGGATTATGTGATATGTATTGGAAAAGGATTCAAATCTGCCAGAATGCGGCCCTGAGAACAGCAACAGGGTGCCTCCTCAAGTCTTCAGCGGACCATCTACATGAGGAGGCAAACATTCTTCCAGTAAAGCAACACAATGAGATGCTTTGGTTGCAGTACTTGCTTGGATGTTACCGTTAGAGCCATCCCAATCACCATCTGCTGGCTAGGCCCGACACTTTCAGGCATATCAGGAAGGATATTCATGCTCTAGAGAGGGGGGTCCAACACTATAGGAGATAACCCTAGATCAACAGACATATCAAGCAGGTTTAAATAGTATGCACATGGATGCAGTTGCTAAGGCCATAAGCAAATATAGTGTGAATAAAGTCCTCGAAATACATTCCCCATCTATCGCAGCTGAGGAGCGTCAACTGCCACGACAAACTAGAGTAGTTTTGGCTCAACTACGCTCGGGATATTGCAGTCGCCTAAATTCTTATTGGGCGGAAATCGACCACGCCGTGCAAGACATCTGCCCAGTATGCGGCATGGGCACGCACGACACAAAACACCTTTTCAACTGCCCAGCCAAACCTACTCATCTAACTCCAGTGGATCTGTGGTTACATCCCATCGAAACAGCCACTTTCCTGGGACTGGAGATAGACCCAGAGCCAGATTGAACGGAAGAACGAACATACAAACGTAATAATAAACACTGTTACAACAACAACAAGATATTCATTTGTTCCAATTAATCTTCCAGGTATTTTTTTACATAAATCTGTGCAATACCAATTTCTTCGGAATTTCCATAGAATCACTTAGGCGAAACTAATTGGGTATACGACCTGTTGCTGACATTTGCAAGAAAATGAAAATGTGAACAAATCGTAACACTGGGAGACATTGACAACATTGCGAACATTTATATAAACCTTCATAGAGTTTACATTCGAACTGTTTAAGAACAAAAGAGACAAGGTAAATAAATGTGTGTAGCAAATAATTAAGAAACGTGAGATGTTTTCCGAGAAGTGGTAGATAGTCTGTAAAACAATCAACCAACCAACCAGCAACAGCTAAGTATTTTTTTCTATTTTCCTTGTAGACATAGTTTCCCCGTAGGAAAAATACATAATAAATAAAGGTTAATGTGGAAATTCTATTCAAGTTCGTGCATTTTCCACGAAAACAAAAAAAAAAACGTGACAAAAAACTGAATACATATTTATACAGGAAAACCATTAGCAACGAATGAGAAGAAAAGAGGACACCGTAAAGCAAAATAGCACAAAAATTATATGGAAATACCTAGTTTGTATTTTGTGTAAGCAAAATGTGATTAAATGGGTTCAAGGAAATCTCTGTGAAACTATGAGAGGAATGCCATATGTTTTGAAATTTTGCTAACTTAATAATGTAAATGTGAACTAGTACATTAAATAGATAAATAGATGGTACGTCCTATCTAAGGTTAGAATTTCTAACCTATTTCTAACATAGAAATATATATATTTATTTGAGAACATACATTAAGTGTCTGTACGTACTCGTGAAAAAATGGCAAATAAATTTGCGATACAATTGTGGTTGTGTCTCCGACCTTACCTACTTTTTACGGCATACTTTTTTTAAAATATGTTACATCTACAAAACTCCTGAACATATTTACCTGAAATTGAAAATGAATGTACAGATATGGTCCCCGGTGAAAATATGATGCATATTTCCTTGAATATCGAAGGGGGCGGGGTACTTCCCTTTGCCATGTTTAAAAAACGCCATATCTTTATGAATAAAAACCAAATGCCTTAGGTTTTTATGGAAAGAACATTTACAACGCCCACTTTTTTCAATTTTCATATTTTCTGCCAAAGTTACTGAACCGATTTTCCTGCATTTGTCAAGGAATGTACAGGGATGGCCCCCGAAAACAGGCTACATATTTTATTGAATTCCAGAGTGGGCGGGTACGTCCCCTAAAGACTCATTAAGACGGGCCAGCAACGCGGACCAGTGTCTGCTAGTTATATATACGAGGGGCACTAAAAAACCTTTTGGCCTAGGCAACACGCAGTGTCGCCAGGGGTCATTTGACTTTTTTTTTGGAAAGTTTGACAGGCTTAAGACTAAGCGTACTCAGTGACTTGAAAAAATCACTTTGCATAAAATGGAATTTACTTGTGAACATTTTCGTACTATATTTTTTCACAACTTTTGACGTGGTTTATCACGGTAAAAGTGCATCGATTAAATTAAAACCTTGTATGTCGATTAAGGGCCACCCTATATCACTATGAACTGGTTTAATGAATTCAATCACGGCCGACACTCGCAACAACACGAAGGTCGTGAGGGTGGCCCAAAATCGGCCGTTGTGCCAGAAAAAAATTAACGCGTGCGTGAACGGATAATGCTTGATCGCCATATTATATACCGTGAGATAAAGGCGTCCTTGGCCATTTCTTCCAACAACTAACATTTGATATTGCATGAACACCTCCTGGACGAAAAAATGGATTTTTCTCGCTAGATCCAGCAAAAGAGGTCAATCGCCCAAAAAAGGCTTTTGTGTATTTGTGCAAAGAAATTGCGAACAAAACAAATTGCGAAATTTATAAGATCGTTATAGACGAATCTTGGATCTATGTTTAGGAGCCCGAAGCAAAACAGGCATCGACCGTTTGGGTCTTCTAAATCAAGCCAAATCCAACGAAAGTTGTTCATGGATGAAGACCTTCGAAGCAAATGATCCCCTGGTTCTTCGGTAATACTGACCGTGTGGCGACTATACAGTATGAGATATGTAGGACGGTTAATTCTGAGTGTTACACTACAATTTGTTTGCCTGAAGTCTCCTGAGAAATTCGAAAAACGAACAAGAGAAATCGAATGCGAGCTCTCACAAATCGATTCAAACCAGCGCCTGTTTGACCGGACAGAACGTGAAATTGATGGGTCATGCGCCGTACAGCCCTGGCTAAGGATCCTATGACTTCATTTGATTGCAGCACATCAAGGAAAAAAGGAGTGGTCAACAATTTTCATCTCCAGAAAAAGCTGTAAAAGCGTTCAAAAACCATGTTTTGGAGGTGTCTGAATCAAGCCACTGAAAACAACCCAACACATGGTCGCACGTCACACTGTACGCTTAGGCTAAAAACTTTCGAAACTTTCAAAAAATGTCAAATGACGCCTGGCGACACTGTGTGTTGCGTAGGCCAGAACGTTTTTTAGTGTCCCTCGTATACCGGCAAAGTAACCTACATATTTAAAAAGAGCTACCGACGCATCCCCTGATGCAAATTGCGATAATGTGTCTGCTTCATCTAATGGACACAATCCTTAATATATAGTGGGTTTTTTGTAGAGAACCACAGATTCTTCCCATGCTACAAATTGTCTCTAGCATGACAGAGATATTCCCAGTTCTGGCATTATTGCAAATTACGCGGGGCCTCAGCGTATTATCTGTCCAATTGGATTTTTATACATATATTGCAACATGGGGTCGCTTAGACACTTTTTGAAAAATGTACTCGGTGTAGCTGTCGTTAAAGTTTTTTTGTAATATTAATTTTGATGAAGGCACCCAAAGCCTTCTGACGTTTAATTGAATATGAATTTTTCCGGCCAGGCAACATAAAATTTTTAATGGTTGCAAAATAACCCTAAATAATATTGGCGATATTTCCTGAGTATTTCAGCCATGAACAACTTCTCTACAAGTGGAGTCTTAGGACACGGTAGAATCCACAAAGTTATTTCTTACAATAAGTTTATTTGTTATGCTAGTAGCTAATTGCAGGGTAGTCGTGTAGGGTATCACATGGTCGGCCCCGTCCGACTATAGCATTTGCTTACTTATTTTAAATATGTTATAGGTATCTCCAATACTACTGACCCGATTTACATCAAATTTACAGCAAACCCCCACGCCTTTCTTTTAAAAGCTATATCTATAAGCCAAACTTATGATTATATCGGTTTCAGCATAAATTTTGGGAGGCAATGGGGTTGTGTGCACCCTAAGTATATAATTGGAGCCACCATACCGGACCACGCCCACTTTTTAAATATGTTATATCTTGAAAACTGATAAAGAGTGGGCGTACTCTTTCAATACATTATTTTTCCAAAGCTACGGAACCTAATTTCATGCAATTTTCAGAAAATTTTCAGGAATGTCCCGTGGTTCAAAATGCTATATATGTGTGTAGACGAATTCCGAGGGTCATTTGTTTTATAATCGCTATATGCATTTGCTAAACTTATGAGTGCATCGGTTTGCAAATTAATTTTCGAGACAACAGTGTTTGCGCTCCCAATCAAGAAAAACTATATGTTTACAAATTTCCTTAAATGGTTAGCTTCAACGGTCCATCAATAAGCAGGAGAGTTCGACTTAGCCATTTTTTAACTTTTATAATTAGATCGCTTTAGGATAAAGACTGGGGACATGAACGATAATAAATCCTAAACAGCATCAATGGGCGAAAAAATCTGACAAAATCCGTAAGAGAAAAGAAAGGTTACAGACAAAATCAGTTGATAAATTTAAAATCCTCCTCGGTTTGACAATGGACCGAAGAAGTAAGGTAGAAAATACCCATTTTTAAATTGTCAAGCATAAAGTCCATAAAAAGTTGTCATTAAAACTCATTAAGACGGGCCAGAGACGCGGACCAGTGTCTGCTAGTTATATATAAAGGGTGTCCCAACTGGGACGCAATTTTTAAATTTGGCGCCATTCAAAGTGTCATTGTTTGACATTTGAACAATTGTTATTGTTTGCTGTAGAAGGTACGAGGTTAGTAAAAATGGAATGGATGAAAATGCTGATTTTGCCGATAAAATCATCTTCAGTGACGAGGCCGACTTCCATCTTGATGGCTTCGTCGATAGGCAGAATTGTCGCTTTTGGGGTGAGAAAAATCCTCGAGTGATTCACGAGAAGCAAATTCATGTTCAACGTGTCACTGTGTGGTGTGGTGTTTGGGCTGCAGGAATCATTGGACCATTTTTTTTTATGAAAATGAGGCAGGTCAAGCGCAAACAGTCAATGGTGTTCGGTATCCTGAAATAATAACCAGTTCTTTCTTGACTAAAATTGAAGAAATGAATGAATTGCTGCATCAGCCATTTCCGGGTCGTGTTATTTCGCGTTTTGGAGACCAGAATTTGCCGGCTAGATAGTGCGATTTAACACCTTTAGATTTTTTTCTTTTGGGTTTTTTTGAAGTCGATGGTTTACGCGAATAAGTCGACGACGACTCAAGCCTTAAAAGAGGAAATTGGACGCTGCATTAATGAAATACCGCAGCATTTATGTAAAACGGTCATTAAAAATTTCATTAAAAGATCGCATGTATTCCAGCAAAGCCGCGGCGGCCATCTGCACGATATCTTGTTCCATACATAACTTCATTCTGTCTACTTTACGATATAACAAAGTTTCACCATTTTTTTTTTTTTTTTTTTTTTGAATATCTGTGTTTTATTTGGGCAAATACACAAATACTAAAAAGTAGAAGGCGAATTATGACTCATTTCGAATATAAAATGGTATAACAATCTGGTGGCTCCGTTTGTACAGGAAAACACAGGCGAGAATTGATGTAGGCTGCCGGATGGACGAGTTGTCTAATTTTGATCTTATCTGATAGTTACATAACATGTTAGAATGGAGACCACTCCTTCTGATCTTATCTAACCATCAGATACGCGTTAGATTGTAGATCACAAACTGAGCGACTTTATTAAATTGTCTTCTAGTTAGGTACTGGTTATGAGAAGCGACTAATACGTCTAGTACAGAGTTGGTTTACAAGAGGCGTATATTAAATTATTTACATGGTTGCATTTAGTCAGTTAACTTTAAAATTCAATGAATCAATCACAATGGGAAATTGGAATATTTACAAACTCACAATGACAAAGGTACAAAACTATGAAAATTTTAACTATTGAAATGTAGAGGGCATGAAAGTGTAATTATTGAAATATGGATAGCTTCAATGTGAGCATTTTTTTTTTAAATGCAAGTTCGCTAACGGTTGCACCCACAGCCTTTATGCTAACGAGGGAGGATATTATATGCGTTGATACAATGATACAATGTGCCTCCACGAATTAATGGTTTCCGACCCAACATATGCTTCGACGAAATCAGTTTCGGACAATTGGATAACTCTATAAGGGAGTACCCGAATTGGTCATAACTTTGTGTATGCTAATATTACTTTCAGTCATAGATCGTGTTCGAATACGGACTATATCGGTCCACTCCTACGAGTACCTCCAACACAAAAATTTGGAAAATGCGAAGTTGAGAGTTCCTCTTGGATCGATTTGAAATGTTATTCAAATCCGCAAGATAACTTCAGCAGGGAGTTTCTGATTGGCCCAAAGTTTGCACATCGTATTATTTCATCTAGTCATGTACCAGGTGGTCCTGTTCGTCGGGTACATCCCACACAAAATTTTGGGAAAAATGCAGTTTAACAGCTAATCTCGGATCATTTTGAATTTTTTTCCAAAAATTTTTTCTTGCGGGTCCTGTTACGAAGGCGCATTTTTTCCGGAGGCAAGTCCATACTTCCTGAGATAGTGGCCCAAAGTCTCAAAAAAAAAAAAAGCTTGCCACACCAACTACACACACAGAGAAGAGATATTGTAGGAGCAATCATATTTTAAGAACAAAATAGTGTATATTAAAAATCTGAAAATATATATTGTTGGTCCAACCATATGTATTGTGTCATATGGTTCCTGACACAAAATATATGGTTGAAACAACAATAATCGTTTCGAGGTGCAAACATGGATTCGGACCACTACCTTGTTGCAGCAAAGGTACGTAACGGTCAAAACGTTGCAAATAAAGCACGAACGGATACAACGCGGAAGTTGGACATCGGTAAGCTGCAAACACAATTGCTGAATGAAAGCAATCCTCGTCCCAATAACATATCAGCACAATGGCAAAATATTGCCCACTCCATGCAAACAGCCGCAAAATCCATACTTGGATACCAGAGACCTCCACCAAGGAATCCATGTTATGACCAGGAGTGTCGTGCTGCTACCGAAGAGAAAAATGAGGCATATAGGGCTACTTTACAACCCGTAGCACACGAGAGAGGTATCGGGAGAAAAGGAGAGAGGAGAAACGTCTTTTCCGCAGGAAAAGGTAGTGCTTGGTATGTTTGAGAGAAAAATTCTTAGAAAGATCTATGGACCAATTTGCGTTGACGGTTAATATCGAAGTCGTATGTACCTCGAGCTGTATCTGCTATACAACGACATCAGTATAGATAAACCTATCGAGATGCAACGATTGCGTTCGGTAGGCCATGTCATAAGAATGAGCGATGATGAACCCGCTAAAAAGGCGTATAAATATGAATGTGCCACATGGCGCTGCACGCAGAATTGGCAGGTCTAAGCTTAGATGGAGCAAACAAGTGGATGAAGAGATGAAAAGGCGCGGTATTCCAGAAAGAGAAGCAGTAAACAGAGAGAATTGGAGATATTTTCTTAGTTCGGCTTATGGAACAAATGTTCTGTTATGGGCCAGCTAAGTAAGTAGATCCTGCATCAAATTTTAAAGCCATTTTAAATATAAAATCGGATGAAACTTATATATGAAAGCTACATCTAGGTATATCTGAACCGATTCCTACCAAGTTATGCAGATGTATTTTTATGTTCATTATGAACATCGGAACGACATTTGAAAGCTCCAGCTGCTTCCAGTGACTTGTTGCCTCAAAAAACCTGTCATTGGGCCCATAATGCGTGCACTGGCCCAAACATACTTGGGGCCTAAAACTATTACATATTTCGATGAGGCACATTTTTTGGTATAAAAATTTGCAAAAACCATGAAACGAAGAAAATATAAAATTTCAAACAGAATTGTTGCATTCTTTATGCCTTTGATTTTTTCTATGATGATGATGATAATGACGATCATCATCGTCATTATCACGTCACACATTCACTTGCACACGAATAAAAGAATACATCTGGTTTAACTTACCTGCCGGGAAGAAATTGTTTAAGAACGTTGACATTTTTCAAGTATCACTTTGTTGTTATTATTTCGTCGTTTTGTCTTTTGGCGAATAATGTTGTTGTTGTTATCGTCGTCTTGTTGTGGTTGTTTTAATATATAGTATTTTTGTTTTCTTTTTATTCCTGTTTTTTTTTGCTACATTCGTTTTTAATTTTTTTTCTCGTTTGTCTGCCTACACAAGTTGTTGCTGCGGTGTGTGAAAGGGAAGAACGGCACGAAATTTACAGTCTTTGCCGGTTGGTTTGCTTGACGTTTCGTCGTTCGACCAGAGAGGTTTGTTTGTGTGTCGCGCTGTGCATGTGTTTGTTTGATTTTCTTTTTTTCTGTTTGTGATTTCTTTAGAAAACTGTTGCAAATGCAGATGTTATTATTCCTGCTGCTGTTGGCCGCCACAGATGATACTGATGGCAAAAATGCTGATGATGATACTGCTACTGATGCCGAAGATGATGATGGTGGTGAAGACGAACGATGGGTGCTGCTGGTGGCCAAGTGAAGTGCATTTAGTTGCAGCGTTGTTGCGCTTTGTTTATGTTTGTTGCGATTTCTTCTTTACGGTCCGTTTAATCAGAGCTACTTGTGATTGTTGCTACAGCTTTGTTGTTGTTGTTGTCGACTATTAAAACGTGCAAATCGTGTAAAACAAAAACACTGCATCAGGCAGGGGCTCTTGTTACCGTTGCTGAAGTGGTTGGTGGCGAAGTCTATCAACAACTCATCTCAATATCGGACAACGATAACACCAGACGACACCACCACACAGCAATGAATTGAGTGTTTGGAAGAAGAGCGTGAATAGACAACATTAAGTAGTGAAGGTGGCTGGAAATGGAAAAGGAGGGTCCACTGACAGTTGATATGACAATAATCGCTGCACAATGGTTTATTTCTGTTGCACCTCCTTTCTGTTTTTATTTCCAGCAATTATGATATGGATGATGTTGTGATTGTTGTTGCTGCCGCTGCTGCCACCAAAACTGCCTCTGACTGCCCTCTTACGCCTTTATGGTTTTATTTTGTTCTACTATCTGTATGTGCAGTTAGTTGCCTTCACACACTCACATGTCAGTCAAGAAGTGGTGTACTCGTCGTTGACTTCTACTAACCACATCAACAAATGGGGGGCACGACACTTTTTATTGTTGTTTGTTTATATTCAATTTTGCTCTCCTTTCTCTCGACCCAATATTAGGTTGTTGGTGGGGATGTTGGGGATATCCACAAGCAGAGCAACAAACAAAACAATTCCTAAAGAGGTACAAGAGCGTAAAAGGAGGGAAATCCAAATCCACACAAAGCAAAAAAAAAAGAAAGTTACATAGAGGTCGAAACAGATGTTTTGTTGGGACTGCGGTGTTACTCGGAGAGGGGTTTTCCTATTGCTGTTGTTGCTATTTCTTACTTCTTCGTCAATACTGGCTTTCGTCTTCTGTTACTGCTGCATCGATGCTGACGTTGTTTTGCAATGTTTGTTTTGAGAAGTGTTGGTACACAACAAAACGGGTAAAAGAAGAAGGAATCCCCAATAAGAATAAAACAAAAGCAAAAATAATAAAACAAAACTTGGTTCCACTCTCTTTTCTCCAGCTGCAAATTTTCTCTCTCTCTCTCTCTCTGAGCCAATATCTTCTTTTCTTTACATAATTGGGTATCTCACAAGCACTATACTTTGTTATTGTTTTGTCTCTCGGGCTCTGTTTTATTTTGTTTATCACATTTAACACTTTCGTATCATATATAGATGGCGCTCTCTCACTCAGCTATTTATTTGTGGGGGAGTTGTTCGGTTTTGTGGAGGAGTATTAGCTTAACTTTATTGTTAGGTTTTATTTTGAATTTTCGTTACTACACACATTTTCTGTTTGCGTTGTTTTTTCTCCTCTTGATTAATGGAAATTCGCTTCGCGTTTGTTTTCAGCTGACTGTATGTAATTGGTCAAAGTGGAAGATGTAAATATAGAGCTGAAAATGAAAGAATAAAAACATGACAATGAATATGTGAATAAACACGTTAAAGAATAATTGGAAATACATAAAATGAAATTAGAGTTGCCAAGACTGAAAATAATAGGTGGGGATGTGTTAAAGTCGTCGTATACAGGTAGTCTGCCGTGTACCCTCCACACTAAAAAGGGAGTTATACCCAGCAAAAAAAATCCTTACTAAATAATGGGTTTAATAGTAATTTTTGGTAGTCGTAACTACTTACAAAACCCCCTACTAACTCATTATTTTAACAAGGGCATGGTCGCACTGAATTACTAGGGTAAGTGCACCTAATGTCGGCATGTACCAGTAGTCGGCACCTTTTGAATTTGAACTCAAATAACTAAAAATTAAGAAAACAAAATAGGAAAATAATCTTAAAAATTCTTCAACAATATTGTTAGCTAACTTTATATAAAATTTCATTGAGCTACGACCAATTATTATATCGAAATTTAAGTTTTTGTCAGTGAGTATTTTTCACCACAACCGAAAATGCATGTTTCTTAAGAAAAAAATTGTGGAGATGTTAACCTTATAAGCTCTGTAATTATTTTAAAATGAAGAAATTTTCCACAACATTTTTGTTATATAGGTAGAGAACAGTTAAAAGAACACTTCAGAAAAATAAATTTTAAAAAAATATTTATAATTGTGCAATTTTTGCTGATGCCGACTTTAGGGACAAAAAAATATAAAATTTGCCTGAAGTCGGCATGGGGTTATAAACATTGATTTTTATCGATTACTTTTAGCTAAAAATTATAAAAAATACTAAAGAAATACTTTAAAGGCTTATTAAAAAAAAATTGTTTCAATTTGAAAGGAACTTTAGCGATTTTAAGCAATATTAGCCATGATTTGAAGTACGTACGTTGTGGGGTGCCGACAACTGGGTAATAGATGCCGACTACTGGTACGAACTAATTTATTTAAACAATATGTTTAAATTCCCTTATTTTTTGAAGTAAAATCAATAGAAATGTATACAAATAAACTAGAAATGTATAAATAACTAATGCTTAAGCTATTGTTCTTTCAAATATTTAAGAAAAAATGTAAAGTATGAATTTTTTTCTTTATTTAAATATAACATGCCGACTACTGGATCATATCACGCCGACTATTGGGGAATGGTGCCGACTACTGGTGAAAAAGCAGCATTTCACTAAAATTGTATTTTTTGCATGTTGAACAGAAATAATCAAAAAAATTGTTTATATAATCTAAAACTACACAAAATAACGAATCATAACAACTTAAATTTAATTTGATTGGATATTTAGACTCGGAATGACATACGGCTGAAGATACGAGAATCCTTAAAGTGCCGACTACTGGTGCACTTACCCTACACCACTTTCAGAAGTAATTCGTAACATTTCAATTGTAATTCGAGAATTCCATTTCTAGTTCGAAACATTTGAATTGTAATTCGAAAATTCCATTTGTAATCCGAATTATTCCATTTGTGATTCGAATTTGTCCATGTGAAATTCGAATTATTCAATATGAAATTCTAATTATTCCATTTGTAATTTGAATTATTCCATTTGTAATTCGAAATCCTCAACAAAAATCATAGAAACAATATTAAGACGGTTAAAAAACTACATTTATCTTAATTAATCGAGCTTTTTATGACCTAAGGAGATTACATTGAAAAATTGATATCTAGCGAAGTCCTTCCTACACACACACATCAACCACTATGCGACGATCGTTTCCTTAGCTGGTTAGGCTAACATCATCAGGCATATTAGATGTTGTTGTTGTTGCTAGACAATTTTCGCCATTTGGAGCTCCTATTTATACATCCAAGATTGCAATTTTGCATTTGTGAAGTTCAAATTGAAGCTTTTTATTTCCAAAGACGACTCATTTGTCCCCCTTCTATTCCAGAAATCAATTTTTTCAATGTTGCATTCATATTACAGTCGATGGCTTTTTCCATCGTAGACTGTATATATGTATGTCTTTCACATCGAAAGATTTTTTATGTGGATTGTGGTTTAGAACGCTAAGACGTCAGCAACATTGTCTGTTAGTTGGCGACGACCCAGGTTCGAATCCCAACCGGGCTCAGCTGAATGTTTTATTTTTAAGTTTTTGCCTTTTTAGGGGCGAAGGTCATTATTTGTGAGATTTAATTAATTTAATTAATCGAGCTTTTTATAAAATAAAACATTCAGCTGAGCCCGGCTGGGATTCGAACCTGGGTCGTCGCCAACTAACAGACAATGTTGCTGACGTCTTAGCGTTTCATTTTTAGGTAAATCTTTTATTCCTATGAAAGAGCACATCTTAAACTACCTTTGGAATTTTTGTTGTTGAGAAATATTGCACAGTTTTGTGGTAAATGGCTACCAGCGAAACCCATTTTTTGTTAAAGCGTTTTGCGGTGCCAACGCTTCCTCGAAAACGAATGGGCCGATCTTCATATATTTTGGTGCGCGTTTTAAGAACCTAATAATCTGGTCTTTAGGCGAGATAGAATTGTCAAAAATCTATTTTTACAAAAAATAGTGACCTGTAAAAGTAAAAATTTCGATTTCAACGAAAAAAATGTACCGACTTTTCCCCAAAAATCGACCAAAAAATTAAAAAAATGTCTCGTTTAAGGCAAGGTTTTTATGTATTCATCAAAATATACTAAGATCGGTCTTTCCCTTTTCTGAGCTATCGTTGGCACCGACTTCAAAAATGACATTTCGAGAAAAACGCGTTTTAAGTTTTTATTTCGATTTACATGAATAAAAATGTATTTTTGGTAAAATTACAAGGAGTCATCTATTCCTGGTCCATACAGGAGCTCTTCCGCCGACGATGCAGCTTGTAAAATGGAAATTTGGGGTTGCCTTCGCAACATTCTTCCTTCACGAGTGCACTCGGCCGCACGTCTCTCTGCCAGTGCAATTCGTACTTGGTCGATTTTTTTTAACATATTCGTGTGCGTTTTGTCCACAGCTCACTCCGATCGAGCTCAAATAAAACAAGTAAAAAAGTGTGAATTGAAACATTCATTTACGGACAGATAGAATGTATTTAGCGTCTCTTCCGAATTTTGTGGCCCTTTTTTAACATTTGAACATGCCGACAAAAATGTGGATTAGGAATTAACACAAATGTTGAACTTTTGTGGGGGAGGTACCCTTAGGGAGGACCCATATGGGCCATTTTAGAAGTTAAATTTTGACAAAATATTAGGGGATCCAAAGTTTGGACCAAATTGGTTGCACCATTCAAGTGATATCGTCCTAACATTTTAGTGAAATTTTTTAAATATTGGGGAGAAGTAGCGGAAGTTGGGGACCGGTATTGCCCCATGAAACTAAGTTTTGATAAAATATGACGAAGACCAAATGTTGCACCAAATCGGTAGAACAGTTCGAGAGCCACATATGGTGACATAGGGCTTTTTACACCTTTTGGGATGTTTTCCCAAGAAATATGGACCTGCTCCTGAAAAAACTTTTACCGTCGTAATGGAGGTAGCGAATGCAAATCGCTTCAACAAAAATCAAAGTGATTCGAGAGCAGGTCTTAAAGTGAACTTATGTGAAATTTTGTGTGGGAGGTATCCAAAGGAGTGGACAAATATAGTCCATATTCGACTCTGATCTATATCTGGTAGATATATTAGGATGTGCAGAGTATGGATTACATCAGTCACTCCCTTCAAGAGTTATTTTGCGCATATTTTTTCCGAAGATTTTTGAATTTTTGTGAGGGAGGTACCTGAAGGAGTGGACCGACATGGTTTATCTTCGAACTTAAACTATGTTTGGACAAAATATTACGAAGGCCAAATTTTGGACCGAATTGGCAGATCCGTTCGAGATTTATCTTGCGCTCCAACCACACACATGGTGTCATATGGGCCTGAAAGGTGCAGGCTATTTTCTCAGGAAGTATGGACTTGCCCCTTATGAAACTTGTACCGTCGTATGGGGGACAGCGAATACAAGTTGTTACAACAAAAATCAAAGCGATTCGAGAGCAGGTTCTAAACTGAACTTTTCCGAAATTTTGTGTGGGAGGTACCCAAAGGAATGGACCGATTGAGTCCATATTTAAACTTCATCTAAGTCTGGTAGAACTTTCACGATGTACAAAGTGCGGGTCAAATCGGTTACTCCCTTCAAGAGTTATCGTGCGCACAAATTTTCCGAACATTTTCGAACTTTTGTGGGGGATGTACCGGAAGGAGTGGACCGATATAACCCATCTTTGAACTTAAACTAAGTTTGCGCAAAATATTACGAAAGCCAAATTTTGAACCGAATCGGTTGCTCCGTTCGAGAGTTATCGTGCGCACCAGCCAGCCAGACAGACAGACGGACGGACATGGCTAAATCAACTCCAAATTGTCTGAAACACATTTCGTCCAAACATACTTGGGGTCTAAAACCATTATTTCGATGAGGCACATTTTGCCCGTATGAAAGTGTATATACCCTCGTTAGCATAAATGCTGAGGTTATAATAACAGTGACTTTGTACCTTCCTTAAAATACCATTCGCAATGTAAACTGTTAAATTTACAACGAGTGCTCCACTTGAAAGGGTTTTGGGCAAATTTTTCAAATAAGTTGATTGAAGCTTTCGTTGCTATTTTGATTGAAGCCGCCGACGCATGTTTCGAGTAAATACTCTTTACTTAGATCCCATACCACCATTTGTTTTTTGCCAACAAAAAACTCGAGTGCCGACGGTATGTGTTGACCACACAATTCTAGGATTTGTAGTCGGACACACACGCTCTGTGCCACCGTACTCATAACTTAGTAAGGAGTAATATAAGTAGTTATTTTTGTTTATATTACTTGGAATGCATTTTTGGTGGGTATTAACTATCCTGATCAGCATAACGTCTCGCAATGTTTGAGATGGAGTTTTATAATTTGTACAGATATTAGGACTCTAGTTTAGTAAAAAAAACTCAGATTTTTTTGAAATTGTTGGCTTATCTCCAGTTTGATAAAAACTACGATTTTTTTTCATAGGTAGATATTGTTGCGCTGATAACGGGAATGTATAATTTTCTTTGGGAGGCGGACCCAGTTTCCCGGTTATTTGACCCGAAAGTCCGGATACAAAACCCGAGCTAGACCCGGCTCTACAGAACCGAATGCTACAAGGGCAATATCTCTGTATGCGGAGAAGGTATTACAATATATACCACCATTTTGGAAAGGTTAAAGTGCCATCTATAATATGGCATAAATTTAGCGAGCATCCATATTGAGCACATTTTCAACTTTTTGATGGTTTTATGGAAAAACTCTAGCCGAAAAATCGGTTCTTGGGCTACAGTACCCGAACACTTAAAAAGAACTCCATAGTATGATCCCTCGTTGGATAGATATTTCCATAAGCTTTCCAATGATACCCGGTTTGCAGTTCAGTAGAGTCTAACCTGGATTTTGTACCCGTTCCCATGATCAGCGCAGCAATGTCTACGTCGAGAAACAATTTCAAAAAATCGTAGGACTCTAGTTTAGTAAAAAAACTCCCAATTTTTTGAAATTGTTGGCTTATCTCCAGTTTGGTAAAAACTACGATTTTTTTCATAGGTAGATATTGTTGCGCTGATAACGGGAATGTATAATTTTCTTTGGGAGGCGGACCCAGTTTCCCGGTTATTTGACCCGAAAGTCCGGATACAAAACCCGAGCTAGACCCGGCTCTACAGAACCGAATGCTACAAGGGCAATATCTCTGTATGCGGAGAAGGTATTACAATATAATATGCCAGCTATAATATGGCATAAATTTAGCGAGCATCCATATTGAGCACATTTTCAACTTTTTGATGGTTTTATGGAAAAACCCTAGCCGAAACATCGGTTCTTCGGCAACAGTACACGAACACTTGAAAAGAACTCCATAGTATGATCCCTTGTTGGATAGACATTTCCATAAGCTTTCCAATGATACCCGTTTTGCAGTACAGTAGAGCCTAGTATAACCTGGATTTTGTACCCGTTCCCGCGATCAGCGCAGCAATGTCTACGTCGAGAAACAATTTCAAAAAATCGTAGAGTTTTTACTAAACTAGAGTTTTTCGTTTCGCCCACACTGTTTCTCCTAGTACTGGATTGTGTACTCCAACAAACCAACATCGAGGCTCCACTACGTTGGTCCGTAAACGATTTTCTTCATGACGTCGACTACGCTGACGACATCTGCCTTTTTGCACATCGCTTCACCGATATCGAACAAAAGCTAGAGCGACTGTCAGCTATTGACAATTATGTTGGCCTGAAGATAAATGCGAAGAAAACCAAACTAATGCGGATCGGCTCTAATAACAAAGCTCAGTTATCGCTACATGGGCAGCTCAACGAAGATGTCGACCGCTTATCTTACCTAGGAAACACAATCTGCAAAAGCGGAGGTTCAAATGGCGATATTACCGACAGAATCAACAAAGCCCGGACAGCTTTCCACTCTCTACACAAAATCTGGAGAGCAAACAACATATCAACAAAAACAAAGCTCAACATTTTCAAAAGGTGTGTAAAATCTGTACCTTTTGTATTGTTGCAGTACCTGGAGTACAACACAGGTCTCTCTTAGGAAGATTCAAGCTTTTTACAATAGATGCCTGAAACAAGTCCTGCGAATTTTTTGGCCTAACTGGGTAACTAATGATCAACTTTACGTGATGGCGAACTGCAATCCAATAGAACATGAAATCCGCAGACGCAAATGGACATGGATTGGGCTCATGGGAAACCTCCTAGTAAAATCTCAAGACAAGCTCTACATTGGAACCCACAAGGCCATCGAAATCCTGGCAGGCCTCGAAATACATGCCTCCCTCGCAATCTTCCCTGTAACCAAGCAAAAAGATCGACAAAGATGGCGAGAATTTGTAGACGCCCTATGTTCCTCGTGAACTTGTAAGAACTGTTTCTACGGAGTTCGCATGTTCTAGAAAGTTGTTTAGTAAGATTTAAGGTACATTTTTCTAGTTGGTTGTTTGCTTTTGATCGGTTTGATATCTGTAGACTAAAATCCGAGAAAAAAAATTTGACTTTGACGATTTTGACCTTGAACATCGGGTTGAATGGATTTTATGTGTTCACAATTATTATTCTTTAGGGCGAGAGCTACAACTTTTCCTCTACGAGTAAACCCAAATTCTTAGCGTTTTAGAAGATATGTGCCTGACAAAATGATCCCTTTTGACATCAAGGCCCCAGGTCTTTGGGGGCTCATAACCGCGAAAGTTGAAGTGATAGGGAAAAACGCCGGGACACGTATCTTCTTATTTTTGGTCTTCTATCACGCAGTGTATTATGAGAATTAACAAACACAACGCATGCATGGGTTTTTCCAAATTGAACTAGAAGACAACAAAGGGAATGAAGAAAAAGTATAACAACCGCTACCATCAAAATAAGGAATAACTAAAAATTATAACAAAGAACAAAAGAAAAAAATCCCAAACCCCAAAGAAGAATGAGGAGGACTATGGAAGGGTGATGCGAAACACGAATAATATATTTGTTCACATAGCCAATCCTCTTCAAACGTCAACCTCACCCACTGTCCACTTGAGACTTGGTGTCCTCTGTTCACACAAACGAGGCTCTGGCGACCGATCATGGGCGGTATAACCCTAACCCGATACATGGAAGAAATACCTGCAACACTACCAACATATCTGTTAGAGCCAACTCAAAGTACTTGAGGAATAGGGTCTACAGATATCTGCTTTGTTATGGCGGACAATGCAGTGGGGATGACAGCGGATGAACCCATATAGTTCAACGGAGGCGCCCACAGGCTTCCAAGAAGTTTACGCTCGTGCTTAGACAATGTTGAGTGCCAGGCTCTCTAAGCTCTTCCTTGTGCTCACAAGCAAAGAAGAAATCCTGACAAATGTTGTCACCAAAAACATGAAAGAAGGAACGAAAATAAATTTCAATCTCCCAGGAGGTCACAGGCACATGCCAAATCCTCCCGCAACTGCGGCAAGCTCTACGTGTCTAGGAGGGAGCACTTCATGTTCAGACAGTGTTTCAGAAACCTCCGAGGCCCTATGCTCCTCAAGGAGTTAAACGGAAAGAAGAAGAAGAATGAAAAAGATATCTCCTGACATTATTATACCCTCAGGATTTATGCTAACGAGGGTATATACACTTTCATACGGGCAAAATGTGCCTCATCGAAATTATGGTTTTAGACCCCAAGTATGTTTGGACGAAATGTGTTTCAGACAATTTGGAGTCGATTGAGCAATGTCCGTCCTGGCTGACTGGTGCGCACGATAACTCTCGAATGGATCAACCGATTCGGTCCAAAATTTGGGTTTCGTAATATTTTGCCCAAACTTAGTTTAAGTTTGAAGATGGGCTATATCCACTCCTTCCGGTACCTCCCCCAGAAAAGTTCGAAAATGTTCGGAAAATTTTTGCGTAAGATAACTCTTGAAAGGAGTAACCGATTTGATCCATACTTTGCACATCGTGAAATTTCTACCAGACTTAGATGAGGTTCCGATATGGACTCAATCGGTCTGCTCTTTCGGGTACCTCCCACACAAAATTTCGGATAAGTTCAGATTAGGACCTGCTCTCGAATCGCTGTGATTTTTGTTGCAACAACTTGCATTCACTGCCCCCCATACGACGGTACAAGTTTCATCAGGGGCAAGTCCATACTTCCTGAGAAAATAGCTTGAAAGATGCAAAAAGCCCCTATGACACCGTGTGTAGTGGTTGAAGCGCAAGATAACTCTCGAAAGGATCTGCCGATTCGGTCCAAAATGTGGCCTTCGTAATATTTTGTCCAAACATAGTTTAAATTCGAAGATAAGCAATATCGGTCCACTCCTTTAGGTACCTCCCCCACAAAAGTTCAAAAATGTTCATAAAAATTGTGCGCACGATAAATCTTGAAAGGGAGTGACCAATATAATCCATACTTTGCACATCCTAATATATCTACCAGATATAGATCAGGTTCGAATATGGACTACATTTGTCTACTCCTTCTGGTACCTCTCACACAAAATTATGGATAATTTCACTTTAAGACCTGCTCTCGAATCACTTTGATTTTTGTTGAAGCGGTTTGCATTCGCTACCTCCATTACGACGGTAAAAGTTTTTTCAGGGGCAAATCCATATTTCTGGGGAAAACAGCCCGAAAGGTGTTAAAAACCCCTATGTCACCATATGTGGCGGTCGGAGAGTACGATAACTCTCGAACTGTTCAACCGATTTGGTCCAACATTTGGTAGTCGTCATATTATATCCAAACTTAGTTTCATGGGGCAATACCGGTCCACAACTTCCGGTACTCCTCCCCAATATTTAAAAAATGTCAATAAAATGCGAGGACGATATCACTTGATTGGGGCAACCAATTTGGTACAAACTTTGGATCTTCTAATATTTTGTCAAAATATAGTTTAATTTCTGAAAGGCCCATATCGGTCCTCCTTAAGGGTACCTCCCCCACAAAGGTTCAACATTTGTGTCTTATTGCAGTTAGTTCATAATACACATTTTTATCGGCAAGTTCAAATGTCCAAAAAGGACCACAAAATTCTGAAGAGACCTGAAATACATTCGATCTGTCCGTAGGTGAAAGTTTCACTTCACATTGGCTGAGGGTATATATCTGTCGGCAAAGCCGACTGACACTTTTTTACTTCGCTTCCTGGACACATTTACTTTATGTTGGGGATTCGAATCGATTGAAAATTTCGAAAATTGTTTGCAGGGAGAAGTTTGGTAGTTAAGTGAATATTGTTAGTTATGCCCGTCTCGTAACATCGGATATTTGCCCAAAATGTGGACATAACTCGCAATATATTTGGCAACCCTAGTTATGCTTAGCAGGACATAGCACATAAAGAATGCATGCCAAATAGGACACTGGATATAACGAACAAGGAAATATAAGGAGTTTCAAAGAGAGAGAGAGAGAGAGCGGAGAGACTGTTCATAACAACATTTTTCTCTCATAATATTCCAGTTGCGGGAGAAATACATAGTTATGCTGCTGTTGCTGTTTATTCTATGGAAATGTTGCTTTTGACACTTTTGGTAGCTGTGGATTTTTACTGACTGCCTGACTGACTGTGTCTCGTCGTCCATGACAATAAAAATTCTATTGGATATTTAACAGGGATGTGAAGGACTAGAATAGCTAGGAATGTATGTAAGTATGTTTGTTTGTGTATGTATATTTTTGTATAATATATTCATGCAAACTAAATATCAGTCTGACATTTAAAACGGAAAAAGGAAATAACTTTTTTTGTTGTACATAATTGACTTTACATACATTTTATTTATAAAATACAATTGCTGTTGTTGTTGCAGGTTGGTTGGTTGTTGCTATTGATGTTAAATTTCGATGGGTACACTATTGTTGTTGTATTTTATACGACTTTATTAACTTAAAATTACTTTTCTTTTTACTTTGATTTATTTCCGTGATTTTATTTTTTCGTTAATAATTTAAATTATGATTGATGTTGCGGGGGCGATGATTTAAAGGGGAGATTTTTAAATTTTTCTTGTAGATGGATTTTTGATTTTAATCTTTTATTTAAAAAAGTTTAAAAAAATATGCACACATATTGCTGCTAAAAGAATAGAAATATTTTAGGGAATTATTTTTTATTTATCCATTTCTTTCTTTGCAATTTTCTTTCCACTTGTTTCTTTTGTTATTATTATTTGTTGTTTAAAATCACATGAAATAAATGCAAAAATATTTTTTTGTAATTGTTGTTGGTGTTGCTAAATTATTTCAAAAACATTTCTTTCATTGTGAATACGGAGGTGCAATATTTAACTAGACTTAGTAGACGTTTGGTCTGTCAGTCAGTCGGTGGTGTTTGATCATATGTCCATTACGCGCAATCAAAATATGCATTTGTTTCACCGCCACCAACATTCTCCGGCAAGGTATCGAATGAAACTAAAACAGCCTTCTTCTGACATTTAATGGATTTGTTTTGTGGAATTAATGTTCTCAGCGACTCTCCATGAATCCTCCACTCTAAGGAAGAGTAGACAAAACAGAAAAAAAACAGCAAAATAACAAACTCAAAATAGAAAGTGCAAAATAAAATAAAATCATACTTCAAACAACATAAACCAGAGATGGATTTTACTAATTGTTAAGAGGCTAGCTTTCACACACGAAGAAGCGATTCCATAAAATAGAAGAACTCCGTAGGAAGAACTTCGTACGAGGCTTCTATAGACTAGAAAAATTCCCTAGGAGACTTCTATAGACGAGAAGAATTCCGTAGGTGCCTTCCATAGCTTCGAGGAACTCCGTAGGATGCTTCCATAGAACAGAAGAACTCCTTAGGGGGACTTCTATATCCTCCGTAGAAGGATTCTTTAGACTCGAAGAGTAGAAGACCTCCGTAGGAGGCTTCTATAGACTAGAGAAACTCCGTAAGAGGCTTCTATAGACTGGAAGAACTCCGTAGGAGGTTTCTATGGACTAGGAGGCCTCTCCGAAGGAGGCTTCTACAGAATAGAACAACTCAGTAGGAAGCTTCTATAGACTTCTATAACAAAAAAGACCTCCTTAGGGGGCTTCTCTAGAATAGAAGAACTCCTTGGGAGGCTTCTATAGCAAAAAATATCTCCTTAGGGGGCTCCTGTAGAATAGAAGGTTAGAGAGGTTTCTGTAGAATAGAGTACCTTCTTAGGAGACTTCTATAGAATAGAAGAACTCTATAGAATAGAAGTCCTCCGTAGGAGGCTTCTATAGAATAGCAGACCTCCGTAGGAGGCTTCTATAGAATAGAAGACCTTCGTAGGAGGCTTCTATAGAATATAGACCTCCGTAGAAGGCTTCTGTCGAATAGAGACCTCCGTAGGAGGCTTCTATAGAATAGAAGAGCTCCGTTGTAGGCTTCTATAGAGTAGAAGAGCTCCGTATGAGGCTTTTATAGAATAGAAGAACTCCGTAGGAGGCTTCTATAGAATAGCAGAACTCCCTACGAGGGTTCTATAGAATAGAAGACCTCCGTAGGAGGCTTCTATAGAATAGCAGAACTCCGTAGGAGGCTTCTATAGAATAGAAGAACTCCCTAGGAGGCTTCTATAGAATAGAACACCCTAGGAGGCTTCTATAGAATAGAAGAACTCCCTAGTAGGCTTCTATAGAATGGAAGAACTCCCTACGAGGCTTCTATAGAATAGAAGACCTCCGTAGGAGGCTTCTATAGAATAGAAGAACTCCGCAGGAGGCTTATATACATTAGAAGAACTCCGTAGGAGGCTTATATAGATTAGAAGACCTCCATAGGAGGCTTCTATAGAGTAGACAACTTCCAATAGGAGGCTTCTATAGAATAGAAGACCTCCGTAGGACGCTTCTGTAGGATAGACGACCTGCGTAGGAGGCTTCTATAGAATAGAAGAACTCCGTAGGAGGCTTCTATAGAATAGCAGAACTCCGTAGGAGGCTTCTATAGAATAGAAGAACTCCCTAGGAGGCTTCTATAGAATAGAACTCCCTAGGAGGCTTCTATAGAATAGAACACCCTAGGAGGCTTCTATAGAATAGAATAACTCCCTAGTAGGCTTCTATAGAATAGAAGACCTACGTAGGAGGCTTCTATAGAATAGCAGAACTCCGTAGGAGGCTTCTATAGAATAGAAGAACTCCCTAGGAGGCTTCTATAGAATAGAACTCCCTAGGAGGCTTCTATAGAATAGAACACCCTAGGAGGCTTCTATAGAATAGAATAACTCCCTAGTAGGCTTCTATAGAATGGAAGAACTCCCTACGAGGCTTCTATAGAATAGAAGACTTCTATAGAATAGAAGACCTCCGTTGGAGGCTTCTATAGAATAGAAGACCTCCGTTGGAGGCTTCTATAGAATAGAAGACCTCCGTTGGAGGCTTCTTAAGAATAGAAGAACTCCGTTGGAGGCTTCTATAGAATAGAAGACCTCCGTTGGAGGCTTCTATAGAATAGAAGACCTCCGTTGGAGGCTTCTATAGAATAGAAGACCTCCGTTGGAGGCTTCTATAGAATAGAAGACCTCCGTTGGAGGCTTCTATAGAATAGAAGACCTCCGTTGGAGGCTTCTATAGAATAGAAGACCTTCGTTGGAGGCTTCTATAGAATAGAAGACCTCCGTAGGAGGCTTCTATAGAATAGAAGAACTCCGTAGGAGGCTTCTATAGAATAGAAGAACTCCGTAGGAGGCTTCTACAGAATAGAAGACCTCCACAGGAGGCTTCTACAGAATAGAAGAACTCCGTAGGAGGCTTCTATAGAATAGAAGACCTCCGTAGGAGGCTTCCAAAGAATAGAAGACCTCCGTAGGAGGCTTCCAAAGAATAGAAGACCTCCGTAGGAGGCTTCTATAGAATAGAAGACCTCCTAAGGAGGCTTCTATAGAATAGAAGACCTCCTTAGGAGGCTTCTATAGAATAGAAGACCTCCTTAGGATGCTTCTATAGAATAGAAGACCTCCTTAGGAGGCTTCTATAGAATAGAAGACCTCCTTAGGAGGCTTCTATAGAATAGAAGACCTCCTTAGGAGGCTTCTATAGAATAGAAGACCTCCGTAGGAGGATTCTGTAGTATAGCAGACCTCCGTAGGAGGCTTCTATAGAATAGAAGACCTCCTTAGGAGGCTTCTATAGAATAGAAGACCTCCTTAGGAGGCTTCTATAGAATAGAAGACCTCCTTAGGAGGCTTCTATAGAATAGAAGACCTCCTTAGGAGGCTTCTATAGAATAGAAGACCTCCTTAGGAGGCTTCTATAGAATAGAAGACCTCCTTAGGAGGCTTCTATAGAATAGCAGACCTCCGTAGGAGGCTTCTATAGAACAGAAGACCTCCGTAGGAGGCTTCTATAGAATAGAAGACCTCCGTAGGAGGCTTTTATAGAATAGAAGACCTCCGTAGGAGGCTTCTATAGAATAGAAGACCTCCGTAGGAGGCTTCTATAGAATAGAAGAACTCCGTAGGAGGCTTCTATAGAATAGAAGAACTCCGTAGGAGGCTTCTACAGAATAGAAGACCTCCGCAGGAGGCTTCTACAGAATAGAAGAACTCCGTAGGAGGCTTCTATAGAATAGAAGACCTCCGTAGGAGGCTTCCAAAGAATAGAAGACCTCCGTAGGAGGATTCCAAAGAATAGAAGACCTCCGTAGGAGGCTTCCAAAGAATAGAAGACCTCCGTAGGAGGCTTCTATAGAATAGAACTCCTTCTAGCTTCTATAGAAAAGAAGACCTCCGTAGGAGGCTTCTGTAGAATAGAAGAACTCCGTATGAGGCTTCTATAGAATAGAAGACCTCCGTAGGAGGCTTCCAAAGAATAGAAGACCTCCGTAGGAGGCTTCCAAAGAATAGAAGACCTCCGTAGGAGGCTTCTATAGAATAGAACTCCTTCTAGCTTCTATAGAAAAGAAGACCTCCGTAGGAGGCTTCTGTAGAATAGAAGAACTCCGTATGAGGCTTCTATAGAATAGAAGACCTCCGTAGGAGGCTTCCAAAGAATAGAAGACCTCCGTAGGAGGCTTCTATAGAATAGAAGACCTTCGTAGGAGGCTTCTATAGAATAGAAGACCTCCTAAGGAGGCTTCTATAGAATAGAAGACCTCCTTAGGAGGCTTCTATAGAATAGAAGACCTCCTTAGGATGCTTCTATAGAATAGAAGACCTCCTTAGGAGGCTTCTATAGAATAGAAGACCTCCTTAGGAGGCTTCTATAGAATAGAAGACCTCCTTAGGAGGCTTCTATAGAATAGAAGACCTCCTTAGGAGGCTTCTATAGAATAGAAGACCTCCTTAGGAGGCTTCTATAGAATAGCAGACCTCCGTAGGAGGCTTCTATAGAACAGAAGACCTCCGTAGGAGGCTTCTATAGAATAGAAGACCTCCGTAGGAGGCTTTTATAGAATAGAAGACCTCCGTAGGAGGCTTCTATAGAATAGAAGAACTCCGTAGGAGGCTTCTACAGAATAGAAGACCTCCGCAGGAGGCTTCTACAGAATAGAAGAACTCCGTAGGAGGCTTCTATAGAATAGAAGACCTCCGTAGGAGGCTTCCAAAGAATAGAAGACCTCCGTAGGAGGATTCCAAAGAATAGAAGACCTCCGTAGGAGGCTTCTATAGAATAGAACTCCTTCTAGCTTCTATAGAAAAGAAGACCTCCGTAGGAGGCTTCTGTAGAATAGAAGAACTCCGTATGAGGCTTCTATAGAATAGAAGACCTCCGTAGGAGGCTTCCAAAGAATAGAAGACCTCCGTAGGAGGCTTCCAAAGAATAGAAGACCTTCGTAGGAGGCTTCTATAGAATAGAAGACCTTCGTAGGAGGCTTCTATAGAATAGAAGACCTCCGCAGGAGGCTTCTATAGAATAGAAGACCTCCTAAGGAGGCTTCTATAGAATAGAAGACCTCCTTAGGAGGCTTCTATAGAATAGAAGACCTCCTTAGGATGCTTCTATAGAATAGAAGACCTCCTTAGGAGGCTTCTATAGAATAGAAGACCTCCTTAGGAGGCTTCTATAGAATAGAAGACCTCCTTAGGAGGATTCTGTAGTATAGCAGACCTCCGTAGGAGGCTTCTATAGAATAGAAGACCTCCTTAGGATGCTTCTATAGAATAGAAGACCTCCTTAGGAGGCTTCTATAGAATAGAAGACCTCCTTAGGAGGCTTCTATAGAATAGAAGACCTCCTTAGGAGGCTTCTATAGACTTGAAGTCCTCCGTAGAAGGCATGATAATTCAAAAAACTTGACATGTCTTGTTAGTGTACCATATAACATTTCCCATCCCGGACAACGACTATTGGCTGCATCTGCATGTGTTGACTTTGTGGTTATTTTCTTACATATTAAATGTTATCCATACACATTTACAGTAGAATCCCACTAAATCGTAACCGGATAAACCGATTTGTTTTAAATATCGTAACTGTCGACCCTTGAATCCCTTGCCATTGCAAATTATCGATATTCCACTGTTTGTATTGAGCAAAATGTATTGGGGAGGATCAGGATTGAAAACATAAACACAAATAATGTTGCGTCTGGAGTTGTTAGTGTCTTTGTTCGGCTGGTATTTGGCAAATTGGCACAGTGATGCAAAAAATTCACACGTATTGTACAGCATATCCATGGATAGTTTGCATAAACTTATGAACCAAAAGAATAATGGTTTTCTTTGGTGGTGATTGTTAATTATCTTTAAATTAATTGGGACAATATGACCACGTCGATAAAAAGTATTCCTTAAGAATTGTGAAAAGCAATACTTCGACCGCAAGTATCCATCGTGTACAGATTGGATTACATTGCTGCCATTGCTCTCACAAAAAAGCACCCAGGCGAAGGAAAATATGTCGATATTTCAAACATTTGCCAACAGAGTTAGTTGTCATTAAGGTTTGTAGTAGCTGTTTTTTTACAGGACACTGTGCAGTATAACAAGACAGCGAAATCATAACACTGACGCTTAAGTTAATAACAAACAGAAAGTCAGAGGAGGAAACACATAAAAATGAAACTACGTCACATCAAATTGAATTTCATACTTTATTTGGAATTGAGAAAGACGAAACAAAACAATGTTTGAAAAATCTCCATGGGAGCCAGCATTTGGCGTTAACTGCTCTCTCTGTGTATATTAGGAAGAAGATGTGACAAGAATATAAAGTATTTTCCTGTCCCAATGGGCACATTACAGCAAAAATTCTGAGGGCCAACAGGCATTCAGCTCAGGAGAATAACAATATGTAAATGACAGGGAATAGTCCAAAATAAAACACTCGACAATATCGATGATACCCCTATTAAATTCTTTATTTTATTTTTTTTCAGAATAAAAAACCAAAACAATCAACTGACATGTAGGGGCACAAGTGAATCGAGTGTGTATGTGCCTGTGAGTTTTGATAAAGTGTAAGGAAAAAGAGCGAATAAAAAATAATTGAAGCGGAATTCCGTTTCACATCCATTGGTAGCCGTGCCACTGAGTTAGCGAGGGTAAATTAACATTTTCTGGAATAGGAGACGATTATGTGGAGGTTGCATGAAGTTCAATTTGTGTCTATTTACTAGTATTTATTATACGTAATGCAACACCTAGAGGTTGGATGTGGACATTAACGCAATTTATGGGGTTCATTCCAGAAGTTGTACAACACAAAAATTGCTTTGTTTCAAATTTTGAATCATATATGGCACATCTTTAAGTATTTTCAGATTTTTTTATTGAAAATAAAAAGTGACTGTCTACAAAAAACGCATAAACTGAAGACTTTTATAAAATCTAAAAACTCCTTAGGAGGCTTCTACAGAATAGAAGATCTTCTTAGGAGGCTTCTATAGATTATAAGACCTTCTTTGGGGACTTCTATATAACACTATGCAACACTGAAAATGCAAACAACTTCTAGTATGGATTTTTTTGAATGTACATATTTAGACTACAAAAACCCTAGTTGGGTTTTGTCCTGTCAGATCCAGTTCGGATTTTATGGCCTCATCTAAACCGGGCTAAATCTACACTTTTTTGCATTTATCAGGCCTTTATCTCAGGAACGAATAGGAATTTGGCCTTTCTGTCTTTAGCAATATTGTAGCCCTAAACTGGTAGAACTTATCTTTTGAAGAAACCACATAAGAAAAACTCCATCTAGGGCATCAAAATCTATAAAATATAGAAAATTTTACATAATTGCTGAAATTCTGGTCAGTATCGGCTAAACTATGGGGAATTGAACAAAGTAACCTTTTGCAAAAATCTTCCAAATAAAGTTCTCAACAATTCTTTAGAACATTCTGAAACTCTAAAATGCTTACTTCATGTTGTTTCAGCGGTATTTTGCATCATATCTTTTACAACACGTGTTTCAAACACAGTTTACACCAACAGTTTATTCTCGCATTTCGGATTTCACTGCATTATTGACATTTTTATTAAATCGTCGTTGAAAAATGTATTGAAAACAACGGCATAGAGGCATTTTACAACAATAACATGTTCTGAAAAGTTGTGTATTACATTCCAGGGAATATTTTTCCAAAAGAAAATATTCAGAAAAAATTAACGGTTTTGGAGATACGGTGCGAAATGTATAAAAATGTTGGTATTTTTGCACATATTTTGAAATTTGAGGCAATAAATGTAGTTTTTCGAGTTCATTATTTCTCCAAATATTGTTTTCTTGTCCTTATCTACAAATTTGCTTCAGAGGTCAGAAGAAGATTCGCATTGGTTTCAGAGATATAGCCCCGAATTTCTTTAAAAACTCAATATTTAACCATGTTTAGATGAGGCCATAAAATCCGAGCTGGATCTGACACAACAAAACCCAACTAGGGTTTCTTGTCGTTTGGGTCTGTACTTTCAAAAAATCATCGGATCGAATTGTTTGCACAAGATCACCTTAAAAATGTTGCACAGTGTAATAGAAGACCTCCGTGAGAGGCTTCTATAGAATAGAAGACCTTCTTGCGAGGCTTCTATAGAATAGAAGACCTCCTTAGGAGGCTTCTATACAATAGATGACCTCCATAGGAGGATTCTATATAATAGAAGACATCCATAGGAGCCTTCTATACAATAGAAGACCTCCATAGGAGGTTTCTATACAATAGAAGACCTCCATAGGAGGCGTCTATACAATATAACCCTTCTTATGAGGCTTCTATACCATAGAAGACCCCCTTAGGAGGCTTTTATACATTAGAAGACCTGCAAAGGAGGCTTCTGTACAATAGAAGACCTCCTTAGGAGGTTTTTATACAATAGAATACCTCCATAGGAGGCTTCTGTAAAATAGAAGATCTCCTTAGGATCCTTGTGGTACTCCTCCTGTTATTTTGTACTCCTTCATACCTTCTTCGGTCTCATACATCAGGATTCTGTTGCGGAAGTAGTCCTGGAGTATAGCAACAAGGTATGCCGGGACATTTAACCGTCGAAGAGCGTTTAAAATAATTTCCCAATTAGCTGTATTGAAAGCATTTTTGGTTCACAATGTTATTTAGAGTGCTTGAGCCGAAGCATTTCAATTTCTTAGTTACAATTTTGTACGCTAGTCCAAACGGCTGGTTTTCTAAATCATCATTCACTCTTCACTTGCTTCAGAATGTCTGAATATGAGGAATCTCCACATGTTTTTATTATTAATGCATCTGGTTTATTGGACTTCCTTTTCTTCCTGGACCTTGGTTGGACTTTATTCCAATCAGCTGCCTTGTGTATGGTGTCAGATCTTCCCACGTTTTCATTGGTCACTTCCTCCGCTGTTTTTATTTCCTGCTCATTAGTTTTCGGTAGGACTTCTTTCTTCTTTTTTGTCTTATTCCCTTTAGGGCTTTGAGTTTTTGGGCCTATTTTCAACGCAGGTGTTGTTGGCGTACTTGGTTGTTTTGGTTTAATCCATGCTTCTGTTTGGGTCTGCTTATTGTCTACCTGACCCATTTGACGTATGTCAGTTTCTTTGTTCAGATCGTCAGCTACTTTTAAATATATCGCCTGTATCTCTCTCATCATGGAATGAATATCCTTGTGGATGTTATTTTTCGATTTAACGAAATCATCCAACTGAGCTATTTTTCTTCCGAGCCTCTTCAGATTTTCGCTTCCAGAAAATGTATTTTTAGGCATGCCTTCACCTGCATTGTTAGATGTCGCCATCACAATTAACGAAGTTCTTCCTAATAGGGAATCTACACCTCCCATATTTTCAACTCGTAGACCCGAGCATCTTCCCAGTGGGGTTTCTTCAACCTCTATGTTTGTTCTTTTGGTTTCTTGGTTTTCTTCGTTCATTTTAGGTTTCGTGGTCCCAACTCAAAGCCGCTATCTCCGCTCGCAAAATGTGCAGTCACGTTAAGATCTCATGGGTCCCTATTTCTAGGTCCATGCGAGGGTTGACGGAAGACCCTCATGAGATCTCCCGTTCAGAGCCAGATCCGTGTTAATCGGGAATGTACATCCGAACCTACACTGCCAACTTAATGGGACGAGCATTGAACGTACTTTGAGACTTGCCAGGTTTTAACGGGACGGAGGCAGCTGTGGCATTAGCCTGAAAGCCATTTCTGTAAGGTTCCACCCCGACATACTCAGGTTCCAGAATACCACAGCCGTCAGCCCAGGGTTCATCAATTCCAAATCGTAGTCCAGTAATGCCATAATCAAGATCGTGCTGGCTTGATCTTGATGCCTTTCGGCTGGATTCCATTTTCTTCCATGTATAGGGTTTGACTGGGGATAACCACGGAGTCGTCACCTCCTTTCCAAACCTCTCTTGAGACGGTCCCCTACGGTGGAATACATAATTGTGGGCGGTATTCACTCGCCCCGACACAGGGTTTCTCAGAGCACTTGCACCATTTTGGTACGCTCTCCACACCTGCCAAAACTAGGGTCCGCGGGGTCGTTACTCCCGTTATCCTCTCCTGAGGATACCCTTGCGGGTACCCTTAGGAGGTTTCTATACAATAGAAGACCTCCTGAGGAGGCTTCTATACAATAGAAGACCTCCTGAGGAGGCTTCTATACAATAGAAGACCTCCTGATGAGGCTTCTATACAATAGAAGACCTCCTGATGAGGCTTCTATACAATAGAAGACCTCCTGAGGAGGCTTCTATACAATAGAAGACCTCTTGAGGAGACTTCTATACAATAGAAGACCTCCTGAGAAGATCTCCATAGGAGGCTTGTATAGAATTGAAGACCTCCTTAGAAGGCTTTTATAGAATGGCAGCGGCAATATATCCCTGACCATGAAACTGTTTCGTATGTCACATCCATCATATGGTGAGATATACTGGGTGTAGGAAATAAGTGTACTCTCGATGCTGTTAAGAAATTAGCCGCTCCTAGGATAACTGCGATAGGAGTTATGCTGTTTGCCTCAAACTTCATCGTTGTCGGAATGCGGGACACCCCCGCAGACTCTCAACAGCGAAAAACGCAGCATTTTACACCCCATATTGTTATAATGGGCCGAAACAACCCCGAAAAACGAATTCTAGAGTTCCTGATTATCCACAAACCCGAAGAGCGAATCCTCGAGTTTTCGATCATCTACAAATCGTCCACATCCATCCCCCAGATCTCTATTACCATCAAAACCAAACAACTGCTCATCAAGTTCCCGATCATCAATTCGAACATCTGCGATAGGTTAAATATCTTCTGAAACACTCTTAACCACTTGAAAGGCTAAAATGAGTTTCCCCCGAACATATTGGTCTATGTAGTCCAAATTCTGGCCACGAACTATCCAAAGAATATTGAGTGCTTGAAAATATATTTAAGTCGTCCGGCCAAGGTAAGAAGTAGTAGCAATGTCCTCAAGCCGCTGGCCGAAAGCACTTGGAGTGTTGACGAAGAAATCTTGTTGATCTCTTATCAAGCAATAGGAAGGTGTGTGGTAAGTTATGTGGTGCCAATGTGGTATGCTACGCAGTGACAAATTCAAAGCTGCCAGAATGTCACACTGAGAACTACAGGGTGCCTACTTCTCAGTCTTCATGAGAATGTGAAGATTTTACCGGTACATCAGTACAACACGATGTTATCGCTGCCCCAATATTGTAGACATGTTTCCTCCCAGGTATGTCATAAAAGATCTTCATGATATAGAGAAAGGTCCAAATATATAAACCGGGATTTCTTATCATGAATAACCTTATTCTTGAACCATGGCTGAGGGTATAACAAATTAAAAATACAAATTTATTTTCGGAATAGAATAGCAAAATTGGGACAAAACAGTGTGTGTGGGTTAAAATAGATAAAACAATTCTCGAATCAATAAAACTTACATGATTTTAGGCGATTGGAGACATGGGTTTCGATGGAAAACTATTCGGAATTGTCAAAGAAAACAGATCCTTTAGGAAATGAAATCATTTACCTCCGCATATGCTTTTCGTTTTCACGAAAATACGCACTCTACAAAATTGCTACATAAAAATCCCCATTCACCCATATCTATGTAATCATGTAATACCTCCGACCCATAACTAAGCGACCACAAAACTCACGCAACATTTAAGAATAACAAAGTGGTATGAATTGGAACGAATGCCAGTCAGATAGTCAGGTGATATCTTATTACACACATAAGAAGCAAAATTTAACAAACTGCAGCTGTTGTTTATGTTTTCTTCTACTGTTTCATTATTCTTTTCTTCTTTAGCTGCCAATCCACATAGCTACCACACACAAGGTAGGTAAGTAGTTTTTACCTTTCAGATCCAAACATAATAAGAAGAATTCCATAAACTTGATTGACTTGAATTGAAGCATGGGTCAATGTTTGAACCTGAACAAGACAATTCGATACTTATTGTCTTCTGTTGGCTGCACTATCTAACAAATCCTACAGGTACAACACAGGGCACACAACATTGTGGTGGTTGG
This sequence comes from Musca autumnalis, assembly GCF_047663935.1. Taxonomy (NCBI): domain Eukaryota; kingdom Metazoa; phylum Arthropoda; class Insecta; order Diptera; family Muscidae; genus Musca; species Musca autumnalis. Next base: position 48,615,039 of record NW_027411977.1, read on the forward strand.
TGTACACAAGCAACAACAACAACGAAAAACAACAAACAAAACCAACAGCTGCCTGAAAAACGACGAGACGCCATGTTTGAATTCTGCTGTTTTATGTGCTCAGTAACATACATAGTATATATTTATTTGTACGTCGGTATGTATGAATGTTCGTGTGTTTGCATTCCTTTTTGCCAATGCATATCTGCAACAAAACAATAATAAACCATAAAAAGAGGGATACAGTGAAATTGCAAGAAACAGGAACCCATTACTGATGAAGGGGTAGGAACAGAAATAATAAAAAAAAAATCAACAAAGAGAGTGTGAGAGAATGTTCCTGTAATGATGATACAGTGTGGCTAACTTTGCGTTTTTCCCCTATGTGAGAATTTAAAAATGAACGAATAGATCTTTCAATCTTTTTTGTTAGGTGTTTTAACTTGGATATGCGGACATGCAAACAATTTTCGTAGTTTTCCAAAATAGTCTTATTCTGGCTAATAGTATTTTAAAAACAAAGGAAAAGAGGGTTATAGTCGGACAGGGCCGACCATGTGGTACCCAACTCCACTACACCTGGGCACTATTTTCCAAGGAATTTCCTTTAAATGATTAGGATTAAAGATCAAAAGTTTTGCGGAGGAGATACTAAAAGGAATGGATCGACATTGACCGTTATGGAAGTGGATCCCCAGCCACAACATATGGTACCATAGGGGGTTTTTACACTTTTCGGGCTGTTTACTGAAGAAGTGTGGACTTACCCCTAAAAAAACTTTTACCATCGTAATTAAGGCAGCGAATGCAAGTTGCTTTAACAAAAAACAAAGTGCTTCGATATCAGTAGTGCGATTCTCTAACTCATTTTTTGAGTTAACGACAAATGTCGGTAAAATTAAAACTCAAAATTATGAATGAAAAGTTCCAATAAAAGTTGACAACACTGTTGCTATCGATAGAACTTTACGACTACTTTCCCTTGGTCGCTAACATACCGAAAAATATCGTTAATTACCGAATTTATAAGCATTTAAATTTTACCGATTTTTGTCGGTAACTAAAAAATGTGTTAGAGAATCGCACTACAGGTCATAAAGTGAACTTATCCGAAATTTTGTGTGGGAGGTACCGGATGGGGTGGAAAAATATAGTCCATATTTGAACCTGATCTATATCTGGTAGATATATTAGGATGTGTAAAGTATATACCAATTCGACCACTCCCTTCAAGAGTTACCATACGAACAATTTTTACGAACATTTTTGAACTTTTGCGGAGGATGTACCTGAAGGAGTGGACCGATATGGCTTATCTTCAAACTTAAACTATGTTTGGACAAAATATTACTAAGGCAAATTTTGGACCGAATCGGCAGATCCGTTCGAGAGTTATCTTGCGCTCCAACCACCTCACACGGTGTCATAGGGTTTTTTTTGCAACTTTCAGGCTATTTTCTCACGAAGTATGGACTGGCCCGTGATTAAACTTGTACCGTCGTATGGAGGACGGTGAATATAAGTAGCTAAAACAAAAAATCAAAGCGATTAGAGAGATGGCCCTAAACTGAACTTTTCCGAAATTTTGTGTGGGAGGTACCCGAAGGAGTGAACCGAAGGAGTGAACCGATTGAGTCCATATTGAAACCTTATTTAAGTATGGTACACATTTCACGATGGGCAAAGTATGGACCAAATCGGTTACTCCCTTCAAGAGTTTCGAACTTTTGTGGGGGAGGTAACGGAAGGAGTGGACCGATATAGCCCATCTTCGAACTTAAACTAAGTTTGGGCAAAATATTACGAAAGCCAAAATTTGAACCGAATCGGTTTATCCGTTCGAGAGTTATCGTGCGCTCCAGCCAGCCAGACAGACAGACGGACGGACATTGCTCAATCGACTCCAAATTGTGTGAAACACATTTCGTCCAAACATACTTGGGGTCCTAAACCATTATTTCGATGAGGCACATTTTGCGCGTATGAAAGTGTATATACCCTCGTTAGCATAAATGCTGAGGGTATAAAAATTAAAAAGTACAATCATTGTTAAAAATTGATTTTAAATTGTAAATCACGAAATTGCATCCAAGCCATCTGCGCAGTTTATTCTATTTTTTATTAGATTGCTGATAAAACAACAAAAAAACACAAAAAAGATTTTTTCTATTTGGACCAATATTTGTGAAGTTATGAGTATATCTTTGCACATAGTTTTTACAAAATTTGAGATTTTCAAAGCGCTATTTCTCTAGAACCGTTAGCCAAAAATCTAATAATAGGTACCTATATGCTAGAGTGTTTTTGTGATGAGCAGCATCACCACCGCAAAAAAATAAAGGAAATCAAAAACCTCATCTTGAGAAAGTGTCCCGATTTCACTCAGACGTCCCAACATATAACATTGTAAGGCTTATGTCTCGTTAAGGGGCACCTCTCGGATCGGTCTGAAATTTTTTACTATAGGTAGTCCTAGGCAACCTGATCACAACAACATATACATTTCCCGGGGGAAGACCATTTCGGAAATGTCTTTCTTTAACACCGTTGTCTTGTAGAGTTGTGCTTTCTAGTCCGTTTAGCTGATCGATCTTTTTAGTTCAGGTCTTTTGATTGAACTAGTTCGTTCTTTTAGTTCAGTAGTTCAGTTCGTCGTTCAGCAAACACTTTGCAATAAAACTCTCTAAAATGTTGCACATTACCATATAGTTGACCGATGATCCTATAAACTGTTGATAATAAGTTGGGAGAGTGTTTTTCTCGTTGGTAAAGTATACCCAGGACAGTGTGACACAAGTTCTATCAATTTTTTTTTGAATTCTGGCTCATCAACTATGTGTAGCGCATGATGACCTTTTGCTACCATTATGCCTATCAATTTCTTCAAGCTTTTTCATAGGAGGCGGTCTCCGCATGTTGAGAGCTTGTACTTGGCAATTCTACTCCAACCGCGTCAGATTCTAAGTTCAGAGTCCTGTGTGTTTGCTGCCTTTTCACCACCAAATGAATATGATGATGCTTTGTCTTCATGTGTCTACTTAAATTGTCAATGTACCCTCCAGCAGTACTCAAGGATGTGGGGCAATACCTGCATGTCGCTCTTTTAGATTCATTTTCCTTAAAATGCATCCAAATTCCACTATATTTTCTGTTTTCAGACATATTACTTTCTAAGAACAAATTTGCACTCTTCGTTTGAGAAAAACTAGCAAATTAATTGTCTTACCCTGCGTTTACACATGACAGGACAGTTGAGTACATGTATTAATTGTCAAAAACCCAAAACATGCCCGTGTGATGTAGGCGTCTAGACGACTGCAAAAACAGTTGTCAATGAATGAATGAAAATCGTCGATTTGTTTTTGTTTTCCGTTCACAGATTTTGTTTTGGTTCATGTTCTTTTGTTTTGTTTTAAACACATTTCAATTATTATCTCACTTGTTTTACAAAAATGTCAAAAATTTGTTAACCCTACTGTCTGCGAAAAAATGATGGACAGCTGACAAATGTATGTATGTGTTAGTAAATCAGAGTTTGAAGACAAATTGTATGGTGCAAACGCTGGTTGAAACAGAGTACATTTCTTTCGTTCTTTTACTGAACTACTGAACTATAAAGAACGACTTCGAGTGATCTAGTTCAGTCGTTCTTTGAGGTGAGTCGTTCAATTGAACTAGTTCGTTCGCGAACTACACAACTCTATTGTCTTGTTTATGGACACCTCTCGGATTGGGCTGAAATTTCTACAATAGTTAGTACTAGGGACCCTAATCACAACGATACATAGCATACCCGGGGGAAGTCCATACTTCCCGAGATATGGGTGTGAATGCCCATAAACAACATTCCAAATACACAATAGCTTTGTTCCAGAACTAAAAAGTTTTTACAATTTTTACCACTTTTACACGAAAACCCGTTCCCGTACACAAAAAAGTTGTAAAATGTTCACTTCCTTTTAAACAAAAATGACGCTCTGTCTAAAAACTTTTTACATGACAAATTTGAAAGTGTAAATAATAGTAACATGGTTGCCGCTTTCTGATTGACTGGTAGGCTGACTTTGACATTTGTTCCAGTTTTTGGACGCTTTTTTACATTTTTCCGTTCCTGTATAGAAATTCTGTAACTTTTATCGATTGAAAAGTTGTTAAAATTTCTTTTGTTTTTGTAACAACTACAAAACAAACAAATGAAAATGTTGTAAAATAAACAATGAGTAAAGTTGTTAAAAAGTTACAGAATAGGTACCCTGGTATTCACAGATTTTTTCCAAAAAACCCTCCCTCGAAAAGTAAAAAAATGTGCCCGTTATGAATGCCCCCGTATTGTAGGTATGTCAGATTATAGCTGGCACTTTAAGCTTTTCAAAATAGTGCTATATGTTGTAATACTTTCATTGAATCCAGAGATATGGTCCTTAGAGTCATTTAAAGTTTTAAATTGAACAAAATTGTCTTTTAAATTATAACTTTTTCTCTAAATAGCCGACTATTGCAGTTGCTTTACAAATGACTGAAAATGTCCCAAGTATTATGTTTCTTAACGCCGCACAGAGGACGAAATCATTGATCTAGCGGCGCGAAAGTCAAAAAATCAAAGTATAAAATTGAGAAATGTTTTCCATTATATCGATTACAGACACTCTGCTGACTAAGATTTTGTTTTTACTTTTTTGTTGTTGTAAATATTCACTCAGTTATTCATTGTCAAGTGCAAGAAATTTTGACGAATCAGATTTTAATAAAATTGTTGCTAAAAACCTGGCCTCATATTTTTTAACTGTTAAATAAATTTGTAATAAAACTAAAGAAAATGTTTGGGGCCTGAAGTTACATAGTTATAAAGCAATAAATTTTCAAAAATTATTATTTTTTGTATGTTTTTAGTGCAATATACTTTTGTGGATGGAGCGTAACTACAGAGGCCAGTTATTTTTTAATAATTAAATTGGACACCCTAGATTCCGAATAACCAAAATTTAGCTGCAAATCTTGCTGATAAATGGTCTTGAAAAATGGCTTAAATCCTCAAAATACCCAAAATCTGTCGGTACGGTTATATGGGGGCTATATCAAAATGTAGACCAATGTTCGCAATTTTTGGTGGATAATTTTTGTGTCCACTGGGAACCCCAAATACCAAATTACATCTAATTTGGTAGGAAAATGTAGCTTTAAATACCCATACTACTGAAAGTCGGGAGGTACCTTAAAAGGGGCCTATACCCAAACGTGGACCTATGCCCACAATTTTTGGTGGAAAGGTTTAGTGATCACTAGGAACCCTAAGTACCAAATTACAACTAATTTGGAAGGAAAAGGTGGCTTAAATCCTCAAAATATCGAATATTAGGAGGTACCGTTGTATGGGGGCTATAACAAAATATTTGCCTATGTTGTTCATATTTAGTCCATAATTACGCACAGACACAGAATGAGTTTGTGCAAAATTTCAGAAAGATATCTTCATTCGTTTCCAAGTTATTAATTTCGAGCCGCTAGATCAGTGGTTTCGACCACTGTGCGCCGTATCAATTAACAACTACGAAGCTAAGTGTTTCAAAACACGCATTTTCAATGCAGGTGAAAAGCAAACATGTACCTATCATTTTTATTTCTTATGCATTTAGTTGCATTTTCGAGGAACAATGTATAAATGTACAACTGAAATAGGAACAAGTATCGTTTAGGGGCACCTCTCGGATCGGTCCGAAATTTTTACCATAGGTAGCCCTTAGGACCTTGATTCCAACGATGTATAATTGTTGTTTATGTTCACCTCTGGGATCGGGCTGAAATTTTTAAGACTTTCTCCTATGGACAGGGACAAAAGTGATAATTTTTTTCTATAAATAGACACTTGGAGAAACCGGGTTTTCGAGATTCTAAGAGCCATATCTCTGGATCCAGAGAAGGTTTTACAACATATAGCACCATTTTGGAAAGGTTAAAGTGCGAGCTATAATCTGACATACATTAAGCGGAAAAATCCGGGTCCAAAAATCAGTTTTTGGGTTATATCACCTGACCACCTGAAAATAACCCCATCATATGACCACTTGTTAGATAGGTATTTCCATAAGCTTTCCAATGACATTTTGTAGCAATCGGTTCAGTAGAGCCGGGTCCAACCCGGGTTTTGTACCCGGACTTTCGGGTCCAATAACCGGGTAACCGGGTCCGTCCCCCAAGAAAATTGTACATTTCCGTGATCAGCGCAACAATATCTACCTCTGGAAAAAATTTCAAAAAAATCGGAGAGTTTTTACTAAACTAGAGTTGTTCCAAAGTGTCTTAAGGAGCCGGTCTTCGGCCGGATATTTAAGACTTTTTCCTATAAACAAGTGTAAAAATATGTCGCGAGCATAAAATTACTCGCCATAAGCTTTAAAACGATGCCCATATAGCCCACGTTTGAATTGTGAAGACCCATATCTCGGGAAGTATGGACTTCCCCCGGAAAATTATATATCGTTGTATTCAGGATGCCAAGAGCTATCTACTGTAAAAATTTCAGCCCAATCCGAGAGATGCCCCTAAACGACATTTAAGCCCTGAAATATTTTGACGAAGTTTAAACAACACAAAGCAAATGACGGTACGGAAGTCAGCCAATGTGATGTAGGGTAGAAAAAGTGAACATTATTTTAATAAAAAATACAGTGATTTTTCAAACTGAAACGTTGGCCACACTTAGAGATACACAACTAAAACATAGGGAGAGAGAAAATTTAATAACAACAAACTATAACGGTAAATAAATAAGAACAAAAACAAAATCACTTGAGGGGGGTCATTTATAAAATCAAATTAGAATTGTTGCGGACAGACACATTTTCGAGTATAGTGCAAAATAAAACAAAATAAATATTGGAACATAAATAAAATTAAATAAATATTGTTTTTCCTTAAACAGCGAGATCTTTTCAAACAAAATTGAACGAAAAAACTGGTAAAACATGTCAACTTTTTTGCTATTGTTGTTGTTTAATGTAACAAACAAGATCGTTTCTAAACATGAACTTTTAAAGAGGGAAGTGGTGTTCGCCGAAAAGGGGTAGTAAAGGGTTGTTTACACCATCTATCAATGTCGTATGAGATGTCAAATTTTCTACCTGCGAATGTTGTACACGCAGTGTGACCACTATGAAAATTTTCATCTATCAAAATGATTTGGCAACTCATATGTAAATTTTTCATTTAGGGAGCGCTCTATTTGATAAGGCATTCTCGTATGTAAACATAAATTTATCAGCTGTTTTCTGGCATTCTCAAAAAAAAAAAAATGAAAAACAAAATATTTTAAAAAAGAAAATGGAAAGTTATGTATATTTAAGTATTTAGAAATGTAAATAAAGGGTGTTTATAATGTTATTTTCAGATCGATTGGTCGAAAGGAGCAGTGTTGGAAATTATTGCTTTGTGGCAAAACATGAATGCCTCTATAACCCCAAAAACCTATTCTACCACAGCAAACATGCTAGATATTCATTTTCCTTCAACCAAATTTAAAAATTTGCGCAAATTTGTAACTCAACAATAAATGTAAACAATGACAAAAACAGCTGTTTTTATATTTATAGGTTATGTCATACGAAAATAACACTTGTAGGTATGAACGCACAAATTGAAAGTTGTAAGGATAACGTCAATTTTGACAAACATAGAGTATGTCGAATGGGTGAAAGAAATGACAGCTCATATGACATTGATAGATGGTGTAAACAGCCCTTAAGCAGTGAACATCGAAAATCAGTAAAATGTAATGTAAGACGCAATTCACCATGGAACACATTTGGAAAAATCAACACACCGGAGCACACAACAATCACCGGGCTCTTATTGGGGGGAATGCTAGAGCTTGCAAAGAGCAAGCTGCAAAAGAAAAACAAACTAGGTGGTAAGTTTTATATTTCACTTTTTTTCTTTCTTGCCATGATGTTGATACGAATTTCTAGATTTTTCACATAAAACTCTGGCTTGACGACTTCTTAACGAACACACACAGCTATCACCACCACACACAGAAAGAAACACCGCACAACAAAACAATAACAAAATAAATGGCTACTGCAAATGAAAAATTATTTTGCAGAAATTAGTATTCTTTCATTTTGTTTATTTTCTTTTACATTTTTTAAAAAGCAATTTTTGCATTTATTTCTTTCCAAGAATTTTCATGTGAATTTTCACAAATTTCATTTCATTTGCATTGATTTTCATTTCTATTCTTGTATGATTTTTTTGCATTTTTTTATTTTCGGTATATGTAGATTCTTTTTTTTTCGTTTCTGCATTATGTTTTATTACACCTCTTCCACATATTTTATTGTATTTATTTTTTTTTCACACCACACCGAAAACTTTTGCCAAAGTTGGTATTTCTTTATTGCGATTTCAAGTAATCAAAAAATAATTTATTTTATTTGTTTGAAGTTAAACTAAAGCACTATTTTGTTGAATATTTACATAAATAAATGATATTTACTTTAATTTTTGTTGTTTTTGCATAAAAAATCGCGCTTGGCGTCTACAACAGCTGAAACTTCTGTAAAACTAATAGGGATGTGTAAGCCGATTGTGGTACTATTACTTTTATCGACTGTTTTTCACAGAAAAATTTATGATACAAAATCGTTTTATAATCTAATCGATTTTGGCATTGCCAGAACCAAATAAAACGTATCTACGGACTATGGCAATGGAGTTTGCGGTAGCATATATAGATGGCTCTGTCCATAAAAAAGTTTTAACGTAAAAAGAACATTAGCTAGGATCTGAACCATCTTTATTCAAAGGCGTTATTACACAAACAGTTCTAGGATATCGTTGGAAACACTTGGTTGTTGCTAAAATATGTAGCACACTTCTAGGTGCAAACAAGGAAACATTTGTAATTAAAGAACTTAACCCACTTAATGCCACCGGTTGTTTAAACGTCACAAAAAATTGTTACTTTCGTATATCTCTTTTTTGCATTTCCTTACAGTTTTGTATGTTTTCTGTCGTTCCACACCAAAAAGTTTCATTGGTCTAAAACGCAGCTTAATAAATCTAGTTTTTGGGTGGGTGATGTAGGTGATTAAAGATACCAAGCAACGGTCCTCACCGGCTATAACATGGTAAAGTCAAGGACTTATGTTGATCCCTTTGTATACTCTCAGCATTCCACTAATGTCTAAAATAAAATTCATTACATTTTGTTATAAAAAAGTTTCCGCACAAACCACTTTGAAAAAAAAAAAATTGAAAAAATACTATTAAATAATTTTTTTTAATAAAACAGATGTGTTTGTTGTTGAGCTTTAGGTCATACGAATAATACCCTCAAACGATTTTTTACCAATACAAAAAGTAAAATAAACAAAGCAGATAAACACAATATAATATATAAAATAGAATGGGATGGTAATAATGATGAAAAATGCGGCAAATTGTATGTAGGCACCACTAAAAATAAGTTAAAAACTAGGATGTCTGCACACAAATCTGAAATAAAACATAGAAACATCAACACAACACAAAAAACTGCATTTGCAGAACATTGCAAGAAGAACAACCATTTACCAAACTTCGAAAAAGTGCAGATACTCCAAACAGAGAATAACTACAACAAAAGATTGACGTTGGAGATGTTACATATTAACAACTTAAAAACAGCAAAGAGAATCAACTACAAGAGCGATACTGACAATGCGGCCTGCTGCTACCGACACCTAACACAAAAGAGATCGTGCAGTATGTAATTAATGACTAAAATAACTTTTATTTCGTATGAATATTGAAAAAGGTCCAGCACAAACCACTTTTAATTTGTATGATACATGAAATAATGTTCTATAATATAAAATGATATATATGCAATAATACGACGATAAAATAGTGAGAAACAAACGGTTATGTCATTTCGGTTATGTTGTGTACCCCTATACCTTGTCTTCAGTTAAATATCTGCTTATATGTTTCAAAAAATTGTCAAAAGTTCTGAAAAATAAAAGCTTTAAAAGTTTTTTGTGCGAAAGTTTTTTTATCGAATCACTTTATAATCAAGATTTTATGTAATCTTATTTAGAAACTCATCACGCTATGATACAGGGATATGAGGTTGTAAAAAGTCATAACCCTAGTATATACACTATCATACGGCAAAATGTGCCTCAGCCAAATAATGGTTTTAGACCCAAAGTAAAGTAAGTGGACGAAATGCGTTTTAGACAATTTGGAGTTGATTTAGCTATGTCCGTCCGTCTGGCTGGAACGCACGAAAACTCTCGAACGGATCAACCGATTCGTCCCAAATTTGGCTTTCGTAATATTTTGTCCAAACTTAGTTTAAGTTCGAAGATAGGTTATATCGGTCCACTCCTTCCGATACCTCCCCCATAAAAGTACAAAAATGTTGGGAACAATTTTGCGCACAATAACTCTTGAAAGGAGTGACCGACTTGGTCCATTTTTAGCAGGCGTAGATGAGTTTCCGTAAACACAACCAACAACATCAGTTGTGAAATGCGAAGTAGAATAGTGTTGGCCAACAGATGATACTTCGGTCTGAATAAGCAGTTTAGGAATTAATCCACATCTCGTCAAACAAAAACAACGCTTTAAAAAACACTGATACTACCCGTGCGAAAGATCTATGGCCCAATCTGCGTTGACGGTGAATATCGACGTCGTATGAACCACGAGCTGTATCTGCTATATAACGACATCAGTATAGATAAACGTATCGAGATGCAACGACTGCCTTGGCTAGACCATGTCATAAAAATGAGTGATGTTGAACCCGCTAAAAAGGCGTATAAATACGATGGAGCAGCAGTTGATGAAAAGGCGCGGTATTCCAGAAAACGAAGAAACAAACAGAGAGAATTATAGATATTTTCTTAGTTCGGCTTATGGAACAAATGTTCTGTAATGGGCCAGCTAAGTAAGTAAGTAAGATGAGGTTCTTATGGACTCCTCGGTGCACTTCAGGTACCTTCCACACAAAATTTAGGAATAGTTCAGTTTAGCAGCTACTCTCAAATCGCTTTTTGTTGTAACAACTTGTATTCACTGCCCCCATACGACTGTACAATTTTCATCAGGGGCAAGTCCATACTTCCTGAGAAAATAGCCTGAAAGGTGCAAAAACCCCTAGGACATCTCGTGTTGTGATCGAAGCACAAGAACGGATCTGCCGGTTTGGTAAAAAATTTGGCCTTCGTAATATTTTGTCCAAACTTAGTTCAAGTTCGAATATAAGGAATATCGGTCCACTCCTTCAGGTACCTCCCCCATAAAAGTTCAAAAGTGTTCGGAAAAATTGTGCGCACGATAGCTCTTGAAGGGATTTGGTCCATACATTACATATCCTAATATATCTACCAGATATCTTTCAGGTTCGAATATGGACTATATTTGTCCACACCTTCGTCACCTCCCACACAAAGTTTCGAGTATGTTCACTTTAAAACCTGCCCTCGAATCACTTTGATTTTTATCTAAACAACTTGCATTCGCTGCCTCAATTACGACAGTAAAAGTTTTTCAGGGGCAAGTCCATATTCATTAAGAAAACGGCACGAAAGTTGTAAAAAAACCCCTATAGCACCATATGTAGTGACTTGGGAACACGATAACTCTCGACCGATTTGGTTCAAAATATGGTATTCGTCATATTTTGTCAAACAATTTGGTCTTCGTCATATTTTGTCCAAAATTAGTTTCAGTTCGAAGATGGGCAATACCGGTTGCCGGCAATATTTAAAAAATGTCACTTAAATGGAGCAACCAATTTGGTCCGAACTTCTTTGGAAATTTATACCGATGCTGTTCGTTGTGGTCCTGTTTATAGCGATATTATGTTATCCGTAGACAAGTCCATGCTTCCTGGTCCAAAAGCTATACGACTATCCCCCTCAAATGACTTATGAGCGCGATATCCATCGAAAAGATATGACTCCCAAAATATGATCCACTTCCATAATGGACTATGTCGATCCATTTCTTTAAGTACCTCCTCCGCAACATTTTTGACATTTAATCCTAATCCAAATTTTTGTAGCAAAGTTCAAATTTTCGAAAAATGCCAAAAATTCTGAAAAGACCCTAAATATTAGGAGATACAGAGGACCAAATTGGTTCCCCCGTTCAAGAGATGTCGTGAATACCATTTTAGGGACTTTTTTAATTATTTGGGGGGAAGTACCAGAAGATGTGGACAAGGTGTTGTCCATCTTCGAACTAAAATTAACTTTGGACAAAATATGACGAAGGCTAAATTTTAGACCTGATCTATATCTGGTGATCAGGTTCGAATATGGATATACTAAGATGTGTAAAGTATGGACCAAATCTGTCACTCCATTCAAGAGTTGTCGTCCGCACCAGCCACTACACATGCTGGCGGCAGGGGTATTTTTACAGTTTTTGGGCAATTTTCTCAAGACTTGCCACTCAAAAAACTTGTACCATCGTAATAGGGGCTTTGAGCGCAACATGTTCCAAGAAAAACCAAAACAATTCGAGAGGAGATCCTAAACTGGTCTTTTCCGACATTTTGTGTATGAGGTACCCGAAGGAGTTGACATATGTAGTCCATATAACTATCCAATCCTTCTGAGGAGGTTCCGAGACATCATCACCTGCTTGTCGAATACCCGAAGTAAGACCTAACATCCCAGCAGAGACGACGTGATTAGCAAATGAGCGTGATTAGCTTCGTCTAGCCAAGTTACCCCAGAGTCAGGGAGCTGACACTGGAAGTTAACAGGCTGGTCGGTGAACATAAGCGGAACAAATGGTTAACTCATCTGAAGAGTTGCAACATTTGTGCCTGTTTAAGTGAAATGTTGTCAGCGGTTAAGTCACTCTCGGACCCCGGAAGGGGGGAGGAAGATAGGACTTCATTTACTTTTGGCGACATTACGTTGACTGACCCGAAGAAGTGCTAAATCATTCAAAGCGTTGGGTCCTGATGGAATCTCCATGGTAATGCTGAAACAGCTGTATGAGCCGGGAGTGGAGTATCTCACTAAAGTACTCAACCTGTCGCTAGCCACCCTCCCTAGTCTGCCAAGAATGACAGCAAAAGTGAATCGTACTGGCCGATTTCGCTTTTGTCGCCAGTGGCAAAGACTCTTGAGGCCTTAAGGCCTAGGGACATAAGCTGCCTCGCCTGCTTACCTTGCTTGCTTCTGATAAAAGAATAAAAAAGAAAAGGGCAACCCAGTTCGAAATTTGCTCGGCCTTCTTTATTCTTTTATTTTTATTATGTCAGAAATGAAGCAGGAAAGCAAGGCAACCAGGCGAAGCAGCTTATGTACCCAGGCCTTTTTTATTCTTTTATCAGAAGCAAGCAAGGCAACCAGGCGAGGCAGCTTATGTACGCAGGCCTTTAGTCCTCCCAAGCATCAGAAACAGCTATCTAGTTGTCGCCATCTCCACATATATTTGTCGAGGACTCAACCAGGAAAGGACGTGCGATAGAACGATGATGGTGGCGCTTGACTTATCAAAAGCCTTTGATTCTGTCAGGCACTCCACGCTGTTTGAGGACATTGAGCAGACAACCCTCCAGCCAAGTCGAAAACGTTGGATAATCAATTATATGTGTGGACGTGAATCGTACATGAAATTCAGGAACAAGAAGTTCCCCAAGTTGGGGTGATATCTCCGGAACTGTTTAACCTCTACCTTTCCTGTATTCCGCCCCTCCAGATGGCATTGAGATCGTAATGTATGCGGAAGATTATACGATCCTGGCGTCAGGTACCTACCCTGATAATATCTGTGAGAGACTAAACTGCTATTTAGCCGATCATACCATCTTTTTCCATGTGAGGAATATGCAGATATCCGCCACTAAATCTACGGCAACACTGTTCACCACATTGACGGCGCAGTATAGAAGAGAATTGAATGTCGTAGTCGATGGTAGCAGAATTCCGACCACATGCTGTCCCAAAATTCTAGGGATCACATTCGACACTACGTTCACGTCGTCCGTGCACGCTGTAGCTATCCGCGACAAAGTGAAATGCAGAAACAAAGTCCTCAAGTCCCTAGCCGGCAGCACTTGCGGTGCAGATAAAAAAACCTTGTTGACCATATATAACGCGATAGGTAGGTAGGTGCCAGCTCAGTCCCCGAATTTAGTTGGAAAGAGATTCAAACTTATCAGAATGCCGCCGTGGACCTTCTTCAGTGGACTATCAATATGAGGAGACAGGGATTCTTCCAGTACAGCAACACAAAGAGATGCTTTCGTTGCAGTACTTGCTCAAGTGTTACCGTGAGAGCCATCCCAATCACCATCTGCTGGCTAGGCCCGACACACTCAGGCATATCAGGAAGGATATTCATGCTCTAGTGAGGGAGGTCCAACATTATAGGAGAGAACCCCTAGGTCAACAGGCATATCAGGCAGGTCTGAATAGCATTCAAACGGACGCAGTTGCTAAGGCCATAAGCAAATCAATGTGAATAAATCCTCGGAGTACATCCCCCATCTATCAAAGCTAAGGATGATCAGCTGCCACGACAAACCAGAGTAGTTTTGGCTCAAATACGCTCAGGATAACAGAATGATAACAGGGGGTTTGTAATTAGTTACGACTACCAAAAAGTACGATAATACACCCTTATTTAGTAAGATTTTTTTTGCTGGGTCCATACTATGATCTAAAGTATAAAAACTCAATAACTGTTTTTTTTGTGCATTGCTAAATATAGCTGCTGTTTTATTGACAGTAATTATTTGTCTCGTTGATTATTTTACAACCCTTCCACCAAATACGAAAATGGTATATGCCTAAAAATTTTACTTATGAAATTTTTAAAAAATCTCTCCTGAGATTGTTGTATAGCAGGTCGTATTATTTCATAGAAAAAACGCCAGCTGCCATTTATAAGTTCATCAGCACTCTCTTCCAATGCTGCATCGCCATTGAATAGATTGCCGAAGTGTACACGCATACCGCCAACATCATCCCATACAATTTGGACTTGGTCTATCTCCGCAAACTTAAGGTTATCTTCTTCGCGGAGTGTTACATGCATTGTAAGGGTTTGAAGGACCCTCTCTAAAATTTGCAAAAAAAAAATACATTTTTTAAAGAAGAAAAAATGTGTTTACATTGTTGCCCTTACCCATTTCTATTATGACTTGTCCTTTGCTATTTACTTCGTAAGCTAAGAGCTTTCCACGAAGAGCATAGTCACTGGTTACCTTATATGCCGGTTCAATTAATTTAAATTTTAATATTAAATTCTTGATATCAGTGCTAATGGGGAAATATAATTCATTATTTTTTTTGTTTATTTTTAAGATAATTTTAAGTGATACCCATTATCCTTAATAGATGTTTCAGATAAACCGGATACTTCAACATTTGTCAAGTTTAGGTTTACTGCAATCGGTCCACCATCTGCTTGTGACATTGAAATCCTTTTAATATGCATAGGATCCAGGGAACCAACGGATTTTAAACCAGGAATACCTAAATTGCAAAATAGAGTTAGAGGACGTTTTTATTGTACTCGTACTGGATGTATTGAATCCAGTGGATTTAAATTGTGACGTAGGGGATGGAAGATACCAAGGAACGGTCCTGACCGGCTTTAACATGGCAAAGCCCAGAATTTATCTTGGTCCCTCTTTCATATCAAGTGGACACTGACCTCCCCGTGGTGTCACATCGGGAACTGCCTTTAACACCCGTTAAAGGTAGTGAGCTAACATGTGCCGCGCGTTCACCCATAAGAACGTTAAAAACTTGGGTTTGGGCGTCGGGTTAGTAACATCCTACTATGAAAAAACTAAAGAAAAGAAAAACAAACCACTTTACGAACCCCGCAAACGTTGTAAGAACCATGATCTGCGAATCTGCACCTGGAATGTTCGCACTCTTTATAGAGAAGGTGCCGTCTTCGCATTGGCAGACGTACTTGAAAAGTACAAGGCCGACATTACTGCCATACAGGAAATACGATGGAACGGGAAAGGCGTCACAACAACACCTAAAGGTGACGCACTGTATTATAGCTGCCATGACACAAAGCATGAGTTTGGTTGCGGATTTGTAGTTGGCCGGAGGTTAAAACATCTGGTCTCCAGCTTCACCCCGTGAATGAAAGACTCGCTGCAATTCGATTAAAAGCAAAATTCTTCAACATGAGCTTTATTTGCGCTCCTGCTCCCACTGAAGACAAGGACGAACAGACCAAAGATATATTTTACGAGCGGTTAGAAGAAACTTATGACCGTTGCCCTGCCCATGAATATCTTTGGCCCAACAGTCGGGAAATTCAGTCTCCACAGTGAAACATCTGACAATGGTATGAGGCTGATAGACTTTGCAGGTGCAAGAAATATGGTAGTTAGCAGTACCAGATTTAAGCACCTCGATATTCATAAGGGCATAAGGGACAAGAAATCAAATTGATCACGTTGTGATAGATGGAAGACATGCATCAAGCGTGTTAGATGTACGATCGTTCCGAGGTGCAAACATAGACTCGGACCACTACCATGTTGCAGCAAAGGTACGTACCAGATTAAACGTAGCAAACAAAGTGCGAACATACACAACACGGAAGTTGGACATCGGTAAGCTGCAATCACAACAGATAGCCACAGCATATTCCACTCAACTGGCCCAATTGCTTAATGAAAACACTCCTCGTCCCGATAACATATCAGGACAATGGCAAAATATTGTCCACTCCATGCAAACAGCCGTAAAATCAGTACTTGGATACCAGAGACCTCCACCAAGGAATCCATGGTATTACCAGGAGTGTCGTTCTGCTACCGAAGAGAAAAATGCGGCATATAGGGCTACTTTACAATCGGTAGCAACGCGTAGCGCACGAGAGAGGTATCGGGAGAAAAGGAGAGAGAAGAAACGTCTTTTCCGCAGGAAAAAGAGAGAGATGGAAAAGCGGGAGTATGAACAAATCGAGATGGACAGGCGACAGAATAAAGTCCGAAAATTCTACCAAGCTGTGAAACATTAAACTGATGGCTTTGGAACTGGCACATTCTCCTGTAGAGACTAGCAAGGTAATCTGGTAACTGATACAGATAGTGTGCTAAGGATATGGAAAGAGCATTTTTCCAAACTGTTGGTATCCAATAGTAACGAAGTAGACGAAGACACCACAGATCCAATCCCAGAAGATGGTATTGAATGTATACCACCCGGCCAAGATGAGGTAAAAACTGCAATAAACCAGCTGAAGAATAATAAGGCAGCAGGAGTTGATGGCCTACCAGCCGAGCTGTTTAAAACCGGAGCCGAACATGCTGATAAGGTGTATGCATCAGCTAGTTAGCTCCATCTGGCAGGAAGAACGCGTACCCGACGATTGGAACCTGAGAATCCTGTGTCCCGTCCATAAGAAAGGAGATAAGACTTTATGCTCCAACTATAGGGGCATAAGTCTTCTCCCTATCGCCTAGAAGATAGTGTCAGGGATATTGTGCGAACGACAAAAGCTTAGGGTCAACGAAATAATTGGACCATAACAATGCGGCTTTATACCTGGCAAGTCCACCATTGACCAGATATTTACCCTGCGGCAAACCCTGTGGAAGACTTAAGAGATGCAGATCGACACCTACCACCTTTTTGTCGATTATAAAGCAGCCTTCGACAGCCCACTACGTTCAAAGGTATTCCAAGCCATGTCTGAATTTGGTATCCCCGCAAAGCTCATTCGTCTTTGTAAAATGACTCTAACTGACAGAAGATCTTCAGTTAAAATAGGAAAAAACCACTCCGAAGAGTTTTGTACCAAAAGAGGTTTCAGGCAAGGAGACAGCTTTTCGTGTGATCTCTTCAACATCCTGCTGGAAAAGGTTATACGAGAGGCAAACGTCAAAAGATGTGGCACAATCTACACCAATAGCCACATGTTACTTGCTTATGCTAATGATATAGACATCATGGGACGATCAGTAAAAGAAGTAACCGATACCTTTATGAAGGTCAAAGGATAATCTGCTAAAGTGGGTCTGGCGGTAAACGGCGAGAAGCCTAAGTTGATGGTGTCGACGCGCAATGCGTCCATTGAGACCGGATCAACTGTTGAAGTTGGTTCCTATAATTTTGAGGTAGTAAAAGACTTCGTATACCTCGGCACCGTCGTAAACACAACAAACGACATCAGTTGTGAAATAAAAAGAAGAATTGTATTGGCCAACAGATGCTACTTTGGCTTAAGTAAGCACTTCAAAAACAAAGCCACAACTCGTCAAACAAAAATAACGCTTTACAAAACACTGATACTGCCCGTGCCGATGTATGGTTCCGAAACCTGGGTACTTGCGCAAGCAGATAAGGCAGTGCTTGGCGTGTTTTAGAGAAACATTCTTCGAAAGATCTCCGGACCAATCTGCGTTGACGGTGAATATCGACGTCGTATGAACCACTAGCTGTATCTGCTATACAACGACATCCGTATAGATTAACGTATCGAGATGCAACGATTGCGTTGGCTAGGCCATATCATAAGAATGAGCGATGATGAACCTGCTAAAAAGGCGTATAAATTCGAGCCACATGGCGGTGCACGCAGAATTGGCAGGGCAAAGAATATATGGCGCAGACAAGTGGATGAGGAGATGACAAGGCGCGGTATTCCAAAAAGCGAAGCACGAAACAGAGCGAATTGGAGATCTTTTCTTAGTTCGGTCTATGGAACAAATGTTCTGTAATGGGCCAGCTAAGTAAGTACGCAAAATACCCCTCAGTAATGTTGGCGACATTTCCTGAGTACTTAAGCCATGAAAAACCTCTTTACAAGTGGTGTCGTGGGACACGCCGTTCATACTCGGCGATAAACTGTAGGTTCCATATCATTGAGCTAATATGAATAGCGGTGCACTCATTGATATGAGAGAAGTCTCCTTAACCCGCCAGGGATGTTTGTGTAACAATTATATACCCGAAGGAGTGGACCGATATGGACCATCTTAAACTTGTTTTAATTTTGCGCAAAATATTACAGCTGCCAAATTTTGGATCGAATTGGTTTATCCGTTAGAGAGGTATCGTGCGCTGCGGCACTACACCGCCTCTGCCTCCACTACACATGACGCCTTAGGCGGTTTTTACAGCTTTCGGGCCATTTTGTCTGGAAATATAAACTTGCCCCTGAGAAAACTTGACGGAAAAGGAGCGACGAATACAAGTTGTTACAAGAAAAATCAAAACTATCTGAGAGGAGGTCTTAAACTGCACTTTTCCAAATTTTTCCTAAAGGAGGGAACCGATATAGTCCATATTCGAACTTGATCTATGTCTGGTAGAAACATTACGATACAAAAGTGTGGATCACATCAGTAAGCCCTTAGGGAGTTGTCGTGCGCAATTTTTTTTCGAAAAATTTTGAACTTTTGTGGGGAGGTACCCGAGGGAGTGGACCGATATGGCCTATCTTTGAACTTAAACTAAGTTTGGACAAAATATTACGAAAGCCAAATTTTGGACCAAATCGGTTAATCCGTTCGAGAGTTACAGTGCGCTCCAATCAGACCTACAGACGGACATACATCGCTAAATCAACTCCAAATTGTCTGAAACGGGTTTCGTCCAAACATACCATTATTTCGATGAGACACCTTTTTCCCGTATACCCGCGTTAGCATAAATGCTGAGGGTATAAAAATGTGTAGTGTAATATAAAATTGTATTACCCTAATTTGAACCCTCCACTTCCGTAACGTATACGCTGTTTTTTATATTTTTCTTCTGTAGATATCTATTTACTTTACTTCAAACTTACCATCCTTCCATTGATGAAGCATTGCTTCAAAATTTTTGGCCAAACAAGCTCCAACATCACTAGACTTTACGGAACAGGTGGCAAGAAAATCCGCTAGCAAATAGGAAATGAAGTTATAAAACATTTTTAGATTTCATAAGAAAAACTTACGTTTTTCACTTAAAATCGATCTTCCAGCGGCTAGGGTAGCAATCCCCAAAACTATTGTAAAGGTGGTGATTGTAAAATATTTCATAGTTTTCTTTAAGACTGCTGGTCTGCAACAATGCGATATCAGAGTGCAACTGATTTGAAGGGCATTAATTTGAAGGGCAACTGATTTGTAGGGCATTAATTAATTAATTACTGCAAAAGAAAAAAAATAAAACTTGTTTTTTTCATCTCACACATTTAATTATAAAAATAATTAAAAACATATGATCTACTTCCTATTTATATATTAACAATCGTTTAAATACCAATTTGTAGCTATAGTTGAATGTTCTCTATAATTGCTGTGTTCTGTGATGTTGTGGAATTAATCGGTTATCGGATTTTGATGTTCCAACATGGAGTTATAAAGTAGTGTGTATATTAGGGTTATGACTTTTTAACAACCTCGTATCCCTGTATGATATTTTGATGTGGTTTATCTGAGATTACATAAAATCTTAGGTAAACCACAACAAAATATCATACAGGGATACAAGGTTCTTAAAAAGTCATAACCCTAATATCCACACTATTTTATAACTTTAACAGCCTGTTCATATATGTATGTCGACCGAAAGGTTTCTTGCGCTTGCGAAGTGGAAAAAATCATTTTCTGTTCATGTAAACACCTTCGAAACGAAAATCTATGCGACCGACAAGCCATACGAAATAACACGTAAACCTACACTTTTCCATAAATTTGGGTTTATGTATTTCGAAAGGACTGTCTTTTATAGAAAGAGAATGTCAAAATCACTCACTTGCTTTGTAGCTGTCGAGTAGAATGTAAACTCGCGAATAATACAGAAAATTTTAAAACAAATTTATGCAACACATTCTTGAAATAAAATAAAAATTTTACAGACACGTTTTAAAGGTGGTTTCGTTCATTATTTTGAAGAAATCAATTAAATAAAATAATTCATATGCCGACACATTTTATTTTCTCATTTAGATTTTGTTTTTATTTCTCATTTGGCTCTCATTTATGGAACATATTTGTACAAATGTACATTCAAATTAGTAGTATTTCCCATAGGATAGGTAACGGCAGTGGCACGATGGTTTTTGCGAAATACATGAACGAATTTTTAGACGGAAGTGAGTGACTGCTTTCCTTTCGTACAGGTTTTTGTGCGACGTACAAGAACAGGCAGTAAGTGTTTTTGCACAAAGCTCAAATATTTGACAAAAAAAAATTAATTTGCGTGGAAGTTATGACCGCGTAAATGAATAAAATAGGCTGCTAAAGTTTTTATTTTTCAGAACTTTTGAAATTTTTTTGAAGAAGCAGATATTTACTTACTTACTTAGCTGCCCATTACAGAACATTTGTTTCATAGACCGAACTAAGAAAAGATCTCCAATTCTCTCTGTTTAGTGCTTCGCTTTTAGGAATACCGCGCCTTGTCATTTCTTAATCCACATGTTTGCGCCATCTATTCTTTGGCCTGCCAATTCTGCGTGCACCGCCATGTGGCATGTATTTATATGACTTTTTAGCGGGTTCATTATCGCTCATTCTTATGATATGGCCTAGCCAACGCAATCGCAGCATCTCGATACCTTTAACTATATCGATGTCGTTGAATAGCAGATACAGCTCGTGGTTCATACGACGTCGATATTCACCGTCAAGGCAGATCGGTCCGTAGATCTTTCGAAGAATTTTTCTCTCAAACACGCCAAGCACTGCCTTATCTGCTTGCGCAAGTACCCAGGCTGCGGAACCATGCATCAGCACGGGTAGTATCAGTGTTTTGTAAAGCGTTATTTTTGTTTGACGAGTTGTGGCTTTGTTTTTAAAGTGCTTACTTAAGCCAAAGTAGCATCTGTTGGCCAAAACAATTCTTCTTTTTATTTCACAACTGATGTCGTTTGTTGTGTTTACGGCGGTGCCGAGGTATACGCAGTCTTTAACTACCTCAAAATTATAGGAACCAACTTCAACAGCTGGTCCAAGCTCAATGGACGCGTCGACACCATCAGCTTGGTATTCTCGCCGTTTACTGCCAGACCCAATTTTGCAGATTCTCCTTCGACCTTCATAAAGGTATCGGTTACTTCCTTTACTGATCGTCCCATGATGTCTATATCATCAGCATAAGCAAGTAACATGTGGCTATTGGTGTAGGTTGTGCCACTTCTTTTGACGTTCGCCTCTCGTATAACCTTTTCTAGCAGGATGTTGAAAAAATCACACGAAAGGCTGTCTCCTTGCCTGAAACCTCTTTTGGTATAAAACTCTTCGGAGAGGTTCTTTCCTATTTTAACTGAAGATCTTCTGTCAGTTAGAGTCATTTTACAAAGCCGAATGAGCTTTGCGGGGATACCAAATTCAGACATTGCTTGGAATACCTTTGAACGTAGCGGACTGTCGAAGGCTGCTTTATAATCGACAAAAAGGTGGTAGGTGTCGATCTGTATCTCTTGGGTCTTCTCCAGGATTTGCCGCAGGGTAAATATCTGGTCAATGGTGGACTTGCCAGGTCTAAAGCCGCATTGGTATGGTCCAATTATTTAGTTGACCATGGACTTTAGTCGTTCGCGCAATATCCCTGACACTATCTTGTAGGCGATAGAGAGAAAACTTATGCCCCTATAGTTGGAGCATAAAGTCTTATCTCCTTTCTTATGGACGGGACACAGTATGCTCAGGTTCCAATCGTTGGGTACGCGTTCTTCCTGCCATATGGAGCTAACTAGCTGATGCATACACCTTATCAGCTTGTCGCCTCCGGTTTTAAACAGCTCGGCTGGTAGGCCATCAGGTCCTGCTGTCTTATTATTCTTCGGCCGGTTTATTGCTGTTTTCACCTCATCTTGGCCGGGTGGTATACATTCAACACCATCTTCTGGGATTGGATCTGTGGTATCTTCGTCGACTTCGCTACTATTGGATACCAACAGTTTGGAAAAATGCTCTTTCCATATCCTTAGCACACTATCAGTTTCCAGATTACCTTGCTGGTCTCTACTGGAGGATGTTCCAGTTCCAAAGCCATCAGTTTGATGTTTTACTCTTTGGTAGAATCTTCGGACTTCATTCTGTCTCCTGTACATCACGATTTGTTCACACTCCCGCTTTTCCATCTCTTTCTTTTTCCTGCGGAAAAGACGTTTCTTCTCTCTCCTTTTCTCCCGATACCTCTCTCGTGCGCTACGCCTTCCTACGGATTGTAAAGTAGCCCTATATGTCGCATTTTTCTGTTCGGTAGCAGCACGACACTCCTGATCATACCAAGGATTCCTTGGTGGAGGTCTCTAGTATCCAAGTACGGATTTTGTGGCTTTTTGCATGGAGTGGGCAATATTTTGCCATTGTGCTGATATGTCATCGGGACGAGGAGTGCTTTTATTAAGCAATTGGGCCAGTTGAGTGGAATATGCTGTGGCTACCTGTTGTGATTGCAGCTTACCGATGTCCAACTTCGTTGTTGTGTCCGTTCGCAATTTATTTGCTACGTTTAATCTGGTACGTACCTTTGCTGCAACAAGGTAGTGTTTGTTTGCACCTCGGAACGATCGGAACGATCAATTTGATTTCTTGTTCTTTGATCTGGCGACAGCGAGGTGCCCTTATGAATATCGAGATGCTTAAATCTGGTACTGCTAACTACCATGTTTCTTGCAGCTGCAAAGTCTATCAGCCTCATACCATTGTCAGATGTTTCACTGTGGAGACTGAATTTCCCGACTGTTGGGCCAAAGATATTCTCCTTTCCAATTTTGACATTAAAATCGCCTAGTATAATTTTAATGTCTTGGGCAGGGCAACGGTCATAAGTTTCTTCTAGTCGCTCGTAAAATATATCTTTGGTTTGTTCGTTCTTGTCTTCAGTGAAAGCATGAGCGCAAATAAAGCTGATATTGAAGAATTTAGCTTTTAATCGAATTGCAGCAAGTCTTTCATTCACTGGGGTAAAGTTTGAGACCAGATGTTTATACCTCCGACTAACTACAAATCCGCAACCAAACTCTATCGTATTTCCTGTATGACAGTAATGCCGGCCTTGTAATTACTCGTATTCCCTCAGCATTTATGCTAACGAGGGTATATACACTTTCATACGGGCATAATGTGCCTCATCGAAATAATGGTTTTAGACCCCAAAAATTTTTGGACGAAATGTGTTTCAGACAATTGGAGTCGATTGAGCAATGTCGGTCCGTCCGTATGTCTGGCTGGCTGGAGCGCACGATAACTCTCGAACGGATAAACCGATTCGGTTCAAATTTTGGCTTTCGTAATATTTTACCCAAAATTAGTTTAAGTTCGAAGATGGGCTCTGTCGGTCCACTCCTTCCAGTACCTCCCCCACAAAAGTTCGAATATGTTCGGAAAATTTGTGCGCACGATAACTCTTGAAGGGTGTTACCGATGTGGTCCACACATTGCCCATCGTGAAATGTGCACCAGACTTAAATAAAGTTTCAATATCGGTCTACTCCTTCGGATACCTTCCACACAAAATTTCGGAAAAGTTCAGTTTAGGGCCATCTCTCGAACCGCTTTGATTTTTGTTTTAGCAACTTGTATTCACTGCCCCCCATACGATGGTACAAGTTTCATCAGGGGCAAGTCCACACTTTCTGAGAAAATAGCCTGAAAATTGCCAAAAAAAACCCTGTCTGTCTGGCTGGCTGGAGCGCACGATAACTCTCGAACGGATCAACCGATTCGATCCATAATTTGGCTTTCGTAATATTTTGTCCAAACTTAGTTTAAGTTCGAAGATGGGTTATATCGGTCCACTCCTTCCGGTACCTCCCGCACAAACGTTCGAAAATGTTTGGAAAATTTGTACGTACGATAACTCTTGGAAGGAGTAACAGATTTGGTCCATACCTTGCAAATCGTGAAATGTCTACCAGGCTTAGATGAGGTTCTAATATGGGCTCAATCGGTCTAATCCTTCGGGTACCTCACACAAAAAATTTGGGATAAGTTCAGTTTAGGACCTGCTCTCGAATCGCTTTGATTTTTGTTTCAGCAACTTATATTTACTGCACACCATACGACTGTATAAGTTTCATCAGGGGCAAGTCCACACTTCCTGAGAAAAATGCCAGAAAGTTGCAAAAAAACCCTATGACACCGTGTGAGGTGGATGGAGCGCAAGATAACACTCGAACGGATCTGCCGATTCGGTCCAAAATTTGGTTTTCGTAATATTTTGTCCAAACTTAGTTTAAGTTTGAAGATGGGCTTTATTTGTCTACTCCTTCAGGTACCCACATAAGTTCAAAAATGTTCGGAAAAATTGTTTGCACGGTAACTCTTGAAGGGAGTGACCGATTTGGTCATTAATAAATCTACCAGATATAGATGAGGTTCGAATATGGACTATATTTGTCCACTCCCCACACAAAATTTGGGATAAGTTCACTTTAAGACTTGCTCTCGGATCACTTTGTTTTTTGTTGAAGCAATTTGCATTCGCTTCCTCAATTACGAAGGTAAAAGTTTTTTTAGGGGCAAGTCTATACTTCTTGAGCAAACAGCCCAAAAGGTGTAAAAAACCCTACGGCACCATATGTAGTGGATGGGGGGCACGATTACTCTCGAACTGATCAACCGATTTGGTTCAAAATTTGTGCATCGTCATATTTTCAGTCATAATTTCAGTTCCAAGATAGGCTATACCGGTCCCTAACTTCCGGTACTTCTCCCGAATATTTAAAAAATATCACTTAAATGATATGTACGATATATTTTGAGCAAATTTGGTCCAAACTTTGGATCCCCTAATATATAGTTTAACTTACCCTAAGGTATCTCACCCACAAAAGTTTAACATTTGTGTCTAAGTGCAGTTTAAGCTCAGTTTACAGCGTTGTTATGTTTTCCGTGGAGAAGTCCATGCTTCCTGGCATACTGGTCCAAAAGTTTTACGATGACCCACTGAAATGACTAGTGGGCTCGATATATATTGAAAAGATATAACTCCCAAAATAAGATCTTCTTCCATAATAGGTATGTCGGTCCATTCCTTTAAGTACCTCCTCTGCAAGGCATTTGAACTTTAATCCTAATCCACATTTTCATCCGCAAGTTCAAATGTCCAAAAAATGCCACAAAATACTGAAAATGCCCTAAATTCGATCTGACCGTTGATGAAAGTTTCAATTCATTCAATTACTTGTTGAAAGTATATTTTAAGCCCCAAGTCGTGGAATTTATCCCCCGATTTGTGGAATTTTTATACCCTCAGCCTTTAGGCTAAAGAGGGTATATAAACTTTAATACCAAAAATGTGCCTCATTGTAATAATGTTTTTAGACCCCGAATATGTTTGGACAAAATTCGTTTCAGAGAATTTGGAGTCGATTTAGCCGTGTCCATCAGTCAGCCGGAAAGGTAAGCTGGTGCTCACTATAATTTTCGAAGGGATTTTGGTTATCGCAATATTTTATCAAAAGTTAGTTTCAGTTCGCAGACGTATCATATTGGTCCATTTCTTCGCGTACCTCCCCCACAACGATAACTCTCGTAGGGAGCCATCGATAAAAGTGCAGATTGAGGACTCATCTCGGATCAATTTCTTATTTATTTATTTTTTTTGAAAACGATTGTTTTATCGTATCCGAAGGAATATTTCCTTCGATAATGGCCCAAACGCTTCGAAAACCTTTGCTGGCACATACACGCAGAAAAATATATGTTAGAAATATGTTTGGATCCAAAAAAATATTTGTTTAGGACTGATTGCAAACAAATATATGTTTGGATCCAAACATAATTTGTTTGTATCCACCCACTGGTGCATGTGTTTGTTTTTTTTTGTGGCTTTTGGGTTTGTATTTGTTTGCACCCAAACATATATTTGTTTGCAAGACCCAAACATATGTTATGTTTGGAACTGCTTGCAAACAAATATATGTTTGCTGCAAAATATGTTTGGGACATATGTTAGAGAAGCCATTTTTTCTGTGTGTAGTAAATTCATGTCTACAGCATTTTCAAATGTAATTCGAAGAATAGTTGTAATTTGATTATTTCATTTGAAATTCGAAACATTTTCACAAGTAATTTGAGATTTACAATTGAATGCTTGTTTATCGTTGATGTTAAATATTCACAAATCTTCCAACAAATACGAAAATGGTACATGCCTAAAAATTTTACTTAAGAATTTTTTCAATAGTCCTTCTTGAGATTGTTCCAAAGCTGGTCGTATTACATCAAAGATTGAACGCCAACTAGCATTAATAAGTTCATCAGCGCTCTTTTCCAAGGCCGCATCGCCATTGAAAAGATTGCTGAAGTGTACACGCATACCGCCAACATCATCCCATACCATTTGGACTTTGTCTACCTCTGCAAACTTGAAGTTATCTTCTTCACGAATTTTGACATGAAGTGTCAGCGTTTGAAGGGCTTTATCTACAATTTGTAAATAATAATAATACATTTTTTAAAGAACAAATTAAGTTTCTTTATCTGTGTTCCTCTTACCCATTTCTATTACCGCTTGGCCTTTACTATTTGCTGAGTAAGCTAAGAGCTTTCCACGAAGAGCATAATCACAGGTTATCTTAAATGTGGGTTCATTTAATTTAAATTTTAATATTAAATTCTTGACATCAGAGCTAAAAAGAAAAATATGTTTTCTCTGTTTATATTTGAGATAATTGTTTGAAATGATACCCATTATCCGTAATAGATGTTGCGGATAAACCGAATACTTCAACATTTTTTAGATTTAGGTTTACTGCAATCGGTCCACCATCTGCTTGTGCAATTGCAATCCTTTTAATGTGTAAAGGATCCAAAGAACCAAACGATTTTAAACCAGGGATGCCTAAATTACACAATGGAGTTATAGTACGTTTATATTGTACTGGATTTAATAAATAAAGTTGATCTCCTTTAAATTGTAAGTTCCACTTCCAAAGTTGTGTGACCCTGATTTGAAACCTCCATTTCACTAAAGTATCCGTTGACTTTTGTATATTTCTTACCGTTCTTCCAATGATAAAACATTCCTTCAATGTTCTTGGCAAAACAAGCTCCTGCATCACTAGACTTTACGGAACAGGTGGCAAGAAAATCCGCTAAGACGTGTTAAGCAAAAAGGAAATTAAGTTATACAACATTTTTAGATTACATAAGAAAAATTTACGTTTTTCACTTAAAATCGTTCTTTCAGCGGCTAGGGTAGCAATCCCGAAAACTAATGTAAAGGTGGCGATTGTAAAATATTTCATTGTTTTAGTATACCGCTGGTGTGTAACAATTCAATATCAGTATGCAAATAATTTATAGAGCAAATAGATCAGCATTATAAAGCATTACATTATGAAAAAGAAAAAAAATAATTAAACTAGTTTTTTCTTCTCACTCATTAAATTGCATTAATAGATTAAGAACAAATATGGAGGGTATAATTAAATTTGTTATTCGGTTTGTAACACATCGAAATATTCATCGGAGACCCTATAAAGTATATATATATTCTTTATCAGGGTAAAATTCTAAGTCGATATAACCACGTCCGTCTGTCCATCCATCGAAGAAATCAAGATACAGCTCGCAATTTGTAAGGTAGAGCTCTGTAATTTGGTATACAAGTTGTTATAACTCCAAGGATGTTTTGGTATTGTATATTGGCTATATGGGTCCATGTTTTGAGATAGCCCCCATAGAACAATCCGATTTTCGGTATCTTGAAAGTTTTAGCCTCATTATCACACCGAATTGGCTGAAATTTGACACTTAATCTTCGTTGGCTTATACAACTTTCCACCATTAATTTGTCGGTATAACTCTACGCCTTCATATAGCCCCCATATAACTGTACCTTCCGATTTTCGGTATTTTGAAGGTTGTGGCCACAATAATCCACCGAAATGGCTGAAATATGATATTTGGTCTTCGGTGGGGGGTGCAAAACTTTCCATCTGAAATTTGTAGGTATAGGTCTACGTCTTCATATAGCCCTCGTAGAACGTTACCTCTATTTTCGGTATATTGAAGGTTTTAGCCTTATTATCACGACGATTGGCTGAAATTTGGCACTTAGTCTTCGTTGGGGGGTATAAAACTTTCCGCCATAAATGTGTCGGTATAGGTCAAACTATGTCATATAGCGCCCATAGAACGGTACCTCCCGACTTTCGGTATTTTGAAGGTTGTGGCAACAGCAACCCACCGAAATGGCTGAAATTTAGTATTTGGTCTTCATTTTGGGAAATAATCGTTCCATTAATTTGTTGGAGATAAAAGCCTTTCTGACTGAAACTCGTCGGTATAGGTTCGATATGGCCCCCAAAGAACGATACCTACCAATTTTCGTAATTTTGAAGGTTGTGACGTCAATATCCCACCGAAAGACTGAAATTTGTTATTTAGTCTTCCATGGGGTTATAAGATATTCCAGAAGAGAATTATCAGCATAGGTCCGCGGGTTTCTATTCCCCCATGGAAGCATATCTCTTGATTGTCGGTATTTTGAAAATCTTACCGAAATAGAAATATCGGAAATTTGTTATTTAGTCTTCTTTGAGTCTAAAAACTTTCCGACAGAAATTTGTAGGTGTAGATCGACGACGATGGGTGCCAACGTGGTGCAATGGTATGCACACCCTGTAACGTGACAAATTGATCACGTATTTAAAACCAACAACATCGACGCCCACTACCACAACAACAATACAACCGGCCAACAGAGAACAGCAAGACCCCACAGCGTCTCAACCTGTCTATCCATACACACTGTTGGGTTCCCTTGTATTTCTTTGGGGATGTGTGTGTTACAGTGCAATTTCAGGCAAGCGACAGCATAACAACTGCAGAGTAATTCTCAATTGCTTTGTGCGACTGTACACACTAATATTCCAGTTTCGTTGGGGAAAGACAGGCTTGCTACTGCAGGGAGCCAGTCATACGGGCTTGAGTACAGTTGTGTGTTCGTGGTCCCGCCAACCGACACGGGAGTGTAGAGAGGTTGGGAAGTATTTTTGAGAGCTGCCCCTTTGCGCGGTGGCTAATACATTCACTCCACCGTCGGGTGTTGTTCCACTCCACCTTGGGTTGTTGTTTCACTCCACCTTCGGATGTTGTTCCACTTCACCTTCGGCTGTTGTTCCACTCCA
Source organism: Musca autumnalis (assembly GCF_047663935.1). Classification (NCBI taxonomy): domain Eukaryota; kingdom Metazoa; phylum Arthropoda; class Insecta; order Diptera; family Muscidae; genus Musca; species Musca autumnalis. The sequence goes on from NW_027411977.1 coordinate 48,645,087, forward strand.
CCTTCGGGTGTTGTTCCACCCACCTTCGGGTGTTGTTCCACTAGCCAGTACTCGTAGTATAGTGTAGAAGTTAACTAAGAACTAACACTAACTAACGACGACCCGAACAACCGAGCTGAGTGCTGAATCACCGAGTGGCCGAACCCCTACAACACGAGAGCCGAGGGCCCGATCTACCATACGAACACCGAGTGGCCAAACATCTGCAACATGAATCACCGAGTGGCCGAACACATACGAACCCCGAGTAGCCGAACATCTACAACACGAATCACCGAGTGGCCGAACACATACGAACCCCGAGTAGCCGAACACCTACAACACGAATCACCGACTGACCGAACCCCAAATCACCGAGTGGCCGAACACATACGAACCCCGAGTAGCCGAGCATCTACAACACGAATCACCGAGTTCTCGATTATCTTCAAATCGCCTACTACCGAACAGCGAATCACCGAGTGGCCGATCATCATCAAATCATTTATTACGAATCCCGAAGCCGGTCGTTCTTCCGCCAATTACTGAACACCGAGTCATTCAGCTCCAGGGCATCTGCGAATCGCCGCGTCCGAACCTAATACCGAGTCGTTGGGCCCTACCACTGCACCAGCCACATACATTGTACGAAGCTTCCAACCACAAATACTGAATCCAAATTGCCGATCCCCCAATCAGTTACCCGATCTACCAGTTGCTATTTAAACCCTTCTTATCGTATTTAAACATCAGTAGATTATGTAAAACTTCTCTACGAGTGGTGTCTTAAGACACGCCGTTCGGACTCGGCGATAAACTGTAGGTCCCATATGACTGAGCTAATATGAATCGGGGTGCACGCATTGATATGAGAGAAGTCTCCCTTGTCCCATCTGGGATGCTGTTGATGATTATATTGTTATATATAGATCGACGTTTTAATATAGCAACCAGGGAACGGTGCCAGACGAATTTTGGAATTTTGTAGTTTTCTGTGGCTAGTTTTACCGAACTTGTTGAAATTTGGTATTTAGTCTACTTCATAAAGGAAAGGAAACTAATTGTTCCGTTTTACTTCAATACAACTCGTGGTGGAGGGCATAACAAGATCGACCTGGCCGAACTTAACGCCGTTCTTATTTGTTTACATTAACAATCATTTAAATATTAATTAGCAGATACATTTGGATATATCTTTATAATGATAGTGATGTTATATGATATGGTGGAATTAATCGGTTATGGGATTATCTTGGTCTGACTTGGCGATATAAAATAGTGTGAATGAATATACAACAAATACCGTCAACATTATATAATCTACGTGGACATTTTATTTTACATTCATATATAAAAAGATAAATATAACAAGTAAGAAAGTATCAGTCAGCAGTGCCGACTGAGATATACCCTCAGCCTCGGATCTGAAGAAAAGAAGCCAACACAATACTTCTCACGTCTATTGGCTAATTTCACAGGAAGTATGGAAAAAATTGAACCGCTTTAACTAGGGTCGCATACCCAACATATTGACAAAAATTTAAAAACAATCCCGAGTCCTTAAACTACACTCCGAGTCCTTAAACTACACTCTTTCCAACTTTGTGTGAAGGTAACCGATAGAGTGGTCGAGTGGTCCGATGTAGTTAATATTCGGACATAATTCGAGGCTGTAAGAAATTACATGATGTAAAACGTTTGGACTAAATCGATTTCTACCTTAGAGGGCTATCTTACATACTACCCATTATCTCAGGAACAATGGACTTACCCCCGAAAAAAAATTGCGCCGTCGTAACCAGGGTATTTTTGGCTCGACTCCGACTCCAGACCAGTTTTTTTCACGACTCCGTCTCCGACTCCGAGGGTAAATTCCTATGCCACTAAAAATGAATAAAATGTGTACAAATGTTTAACTTCTTCCTATATTTGGGGCCATATAGGCTAATCTGTTTGTGTTTCCTAACATATTCTTTAGAATGTTCATTAATACTTAACTACAGAACATACGTATTCATATTAATTGGTTTGTTCCAGAACCTGCAACAAGCTACTATTTTTTACTACGATAACATTTTTTCCTTTATGTTATCGGACAAAATAGTAAAAATTAGTAGATTCTTGCAGTTCTGGAACAGACCATATATTATTTCTACTGAATCTTAAGGTAAGGTCACATTAGGCAAATATTTGCACCAGCGACCGGCATTGTGCGCTTACTGAGAGCAAGTGAGCATAAATTCAATGTATTACTAACACCCACTTGATCTCAGTAAGCGCACAATGCCGGTCGCTGGAGCAAATATTTGCCTAATGTAACTCTATCTTTATATTGAAAAATAGCAACAAAAATACAACTTAGAATGTTTTTGTCAGATTTACCTTTTTCCTTTACGACTTCAAAATATGTGAAAATGAAGGGCAATACAAATGAAAAAACTGCGTGCCGTCAAAATTATAAGCAATTCATGGCCAGGTTTTAAAATGGATGTAAGCCAAAATATTAAAGTGCATTGCTTTTAGAACTTTAATGATGACCCCCAGTTGAAAATCCATTTTTCGTGAAACTTACGAAACTACGTAACTGTTTGGTAGATTTTTTCTTCATTTGAAGGAGTATAACTTAATATGTTTTCTGTGGGAAAATATATGCGAAGTTTTTTGCAAATCGCCGCCTACGAAAACCTGTTTATACCCGCAGCATCAATGCTAACGAGGATATATACACTTTCATACGGGCAAACTGTGCCTCATCGAATCAAGGGTTTTAGACCCCAAGTTTGTTTGTACAAAATCCGTTTCAGACAATTTGGAGTTGATTTAGCCATGTCCGCCCGTCCGTCTGTCTGTCTGGCTGGTGCGCACGATAACTCTCGAACGGATCAACCGATTCGGTCCCAAAATTTTGGCTTTCGTAACATTTTGTCCAAACTTAGTTTAAGTTCGAAGATGTGTTACATCGGTCCACTCCTTCCGGTAACTCCCCCACAAAAGTTCGACAATGTTCGGAAAATTTGTGCGCACTATAACTCTTGAAGGAATCAACCGATTTGGTCCATACTTTGCACATTGTGAAATTTCTACCAGACTTAGATGAGGTTCCAATATGGACTCAATCGGTCCATTCCTTCGGGTACCTCCCAACTTTTCGGAAAAGTTGAGTTTAGGACCAGTTCACGTATCGCTTTGATTTTTGTTGTAGCAACTTGCCATTCACTGCCCCCATATAACGGTATAAATTTCATCAGGGGCAAGTCCATACTTCCTGAGAAAATAGCCTGAAAGATACAAAAAAGTCCTATGACACCGTGTGTAGTGTTGGAGCGCAAAATAACTCTCGAATGGATCTGCCGATTCGGTCCACAATTTGGTCTTTGTAATAATTTTGTGCAAACTTAGTTTAAGTTCGAAGATAAGCCATATCGGTCCACACCTTCAGGTACCTCCCCCACATAAGTTTCTGAAAAATTCTGATAAAATTGATAAATCTTGATGGGAGTGGCCGAATTGGTCTATACTTTACACATCCTAATATATCTACCAGATATAGATCAGGTTAAAATATTGACTATATTTGAACACTTCATCCAGTACCTCCCACATAAAAATTTCGGCTAAGTTCACTTTAAGACCTGATATCGAATCACTTTGATTTTTGTTGAAGCAACTTGCATTCGCTGCCTCAATTACGATGGTAAAAGTTTTGTTAGGGGCAAGTCCATACTTCTTGAGCAAACAGCCCCGAAGAGTGTAAAAACCCCCTATGGCACCATATGTTGCGGCTGGAGATCTACTTCCATAACGGTCAATGTCGATCCATTCCTTTTAGTATCTCCTCCGCAAAACTTTTGATATGTAATCCTAATCAACATTTTTGTCGGTTCAAACGCCCAAAAATTTTTAAACCCCCTAGATACATACGTATTTTGGGAAAAAAAATTGTTTCAATATACACAGGCTGAGGGTATATCTCTGTCGGTAAAGCGACTGATACTTTTTTACTTGTTTTCAATTCTAAACATCCAAGGAATAATATCTAAAATTGGCGAACACTCTCTATTGCATTTATATACTTTTTGTCATATTGCATATAAAATCAACTGAAAACCCCTTAAAATAGATTAACGTAACGTTAGACAAAATTTTTAAATTTCATTATTTTTGATCATCTATATTTTAAAACCACCTTAGTGTTAGTATTTTTTAGGTTTTCTCCGGAATTTGCTGTATGATAAATAATTGTTCGATATGACCCAATTTGTATACCCTCAGCATTTATGCTAACGAGGGTATAACACTTTCTTACGGGCAAAATGTGCTTATCGAAATAATGGTTTTAGATACCCCCAAGTATGTTTTGACGAAATCCGTTTCAGACAATTTGGAGTCGATTTAGCAATGTCCGTCCGTCTGTCTGGCTGGCTGGTGCGCCACGATAAATCTCGAACGGATGAACCGATTTTGGTCCAAACTTTGTCCTTCGTAATATCTTGTCCAAACTTAGTTTAAGTTCGAAGACAAGTCATATCGGTCCACTCCCTCAGGTTCCTCTTCCACAAAAAATTTCAAAAATGTTCGGAAAAATTGTGCGCATGATAACTTCTGAAGGGAATGACCAATTTGGTCCATACTTTACACATCCTAATATATCTACCAGATATAGATCAAGTTCGAATATGGACTATATTTGTCCACTCCTTTGGTTACCTCCCACACCAAATTTCGGAAAAGTTCAGTTTAGGAGCTGCTCTCGACTCCCTGTGATTTTTGTTGTAACAACTTGAATTCACTCCCCTCCATACGACGGTACAAGTTTCATCAGGGGCAAGTCCATACTTCCTGAGAAAATAGCCTGGAAGGTGCAAAAACCCATAAACACCTTGTGTAGTGGTTGGAGCGCATGTTAACTCTCGAACGGATTTACCGATTCAGTCCAAAACTTGGCCTTCGTAATATTTTGTTTAAACTTAGTTTAAGTTCGAAGAAAAGCCATATTGGTCCACCTGTTCTGGTATCTCCAAAAAGTTCAAAAATGTTCGAAAAAATTGTGCTCACAATAACTCTGGAAGGGAGTGACCGATTTGGTCCATACTTTGTACATCCTAATACATCTACCAGATATAGATCAGGTTCGGATATGGACCATATTTGTTCACTCCCACACAAAAGTTTCGGATAAATTCACTTTAAGACCTGCTCCCGAATTCGCTGCCTCAATTACGACAGTAAAAGCTTTTTCAGGGGCAATCCCATACTTCTTGTGTGGTTAAGGGACTGTTCGAGTATCCTGAGGAAATGTTTACCGAAGTTTTATTAGTGGCCCTGTTTACAGCGATATTATGTTTTTTTAGGCAAGTATGGTACAAAGCCCTATCTATCGATATCCCCCGCAATGTTTTGAGATTTAATCCACTCCATATTTTTGTCGGTTCATACGCCCAACATTTTGGAAACCCCAATAAATACATACGTTTTTTGGGAAAAAGTGTTTCACTCCACACAGGCTGAGGGTATATTTCTGTCGGCAAAGCTGACTAATACTTTTTTACTTGTGTCCAAATGTAGTTTTACTTCAGAAATCGGACTTCTCCTTAGTGTACCTCCCCCACAAAAGTTAAACATTTTTGTTTAAGCGCAGTTTAGGATCTGTTCGAAAAACCTTTGGAAAATTATACCGATGCTATTCTTTGTGGTCCTGTTTAAGCGATTTTATGTTTTCGTGGGCAAGTCCATGCTTCCTGACATCGTGGCACAAAACCTCTAAGTTATACGGTGACCAACTGAAATGACTGGTGGGCACAAAATCTATCAAAAGGAATGAATCCCAAAATAAGATCCACTTCCAAAATGGACTATGTCGGTCCATTCCTTCAAGTACATCCTCCGCAACACATTTGAGCTTCAAACCAAATATATTTTTTGTCGGCAACTTTCAAAAAGTGCTACAAATTCCGCAATCGGCTTATTCGCTATTGTCAATAGATGGACGTTTCAATTTACACAGGCTGAGGGTAGGGTATATCTCTGTCGACAAAGCCTACTGATACTTTTTTACTTGTTATTATTACGTCTGCAACGCACGAAAAGGTTGTAAGTCCATTTTTTTTTTGGAAATTGCGTTTTTTATACAGAATGATAGTACAAATCAAAACACGTCGTATGATACAAAGAAAATGATAGTATGTCGCGATTTTCTATATATTTTGCCGTTGTCGGAAAAGTTTGTAAGTCCACAAAACGTACAAATTTGAGTACGAAAAGTTCGTAAGTCCATAGGAAAATGTATACTTTAAAAGAATACTACAGCTAATGTAGTTCAGATATAGTGTTTAACGTCATCCATGGTTGTTGTACGTTGCAAAGGACTAGCCTACACCTTTGGATGATAATTGGATGATATTTTGCGGATGATGTATGTTTTCAAATACCAAGCATATTGCAAAATGTGCAAAAAATTCCATTTTTTTTTTTTGTTTTTGTCATATATTTTTCTTGAAATTATATGTGGTGCTTATATGTAATACTTCACCTGTGCTTTGCAAAATAAAAAGATTGATGTTTCCGCTGATTATATTGGCATTTGCAAAGCAGTCCGTCATTATCTCGAGCCGTATGATCATACATTTCTATGTATTTGAATCATACATTTTTTACAGTTTTAAAAACGTTACATTCTTTAAAACTTTTCAATCTGGTCGATGATGCAAAAGTGACGGATCTGTGTGATTTTAAACACACGCCAAATTGAGATCAATTGTTTGAACTGAACTTTTTGGATCAATGGAAGAGTTCACTTCAAAAAATTAATAATGGAATAACTACATTGCAGTTTTAACCCACATATATATTTGACAATTCCGTTATTTAACCCCTACTTTAATTTGTATCAATGGAAAGAGTTCTTTTCCATACACGCAGAAAAATTTATGTTAGAAATATGTTTGGATCCAAACAAATATATGTTTGGGACCGGTTGCAAACAAATATATGTTTGGATCCAAACATAATATGTTTGGGTCCAAACAAATATATGTTTGCAACATTTTGTAACATATCTCAATTTGATATGTTTGGGTAAAACATATTTTTTATGTTAGAAAATTTTTTTCATGGGTGGAGAGATGATGTTTGTCAACGAGAGTAATAACAGTGCTCTCGCGGCTGTGGAATGTTGTTTTATAATGAAGAGTTGTGTGTATTGTATAATAGAAGACGTAAAAGTGAAGAAGGGGGCTTTGGTGGCATGTATGCGTCAAGCTCGTGTGTTTCTTGTTTTGTTGTTGTTAACCAAGAAGAAGAAAAGAAGAAATGATATAAATTATATTTTTTTTTCTTCAGTGTTTTAGTTGCCTTTGTAGAGTCAAGACGGCAAAGTGAGTGAATAAATCAGTGTTTTCTTAAAGAAATTGTGTTCTTAGTAAATTAAATGCCCAATAAATTTTATAATTGAATCGGAAAGTTTAATGGAATTATTTTATTGCACAAGGAAGAAATCACATTTAATATTGGTAATTACAAACATGCTTATGTATATTTGAAATATGGCATATCCATATTTATTTATTACATTACAGAATCATTTGTTTCTAGATGCCGATTCCCCGCTGATGATTTCAACTATGAGGACAATTTGTTTTATTTCACAACTAAGGAGAAGAGTTGAACTACGTTTCTATATATTTTTCCTTTTTAAAAGTGTGACTATTTACAAATTATTTCAATCAGTTTTTCTTTTATTAAAGTGTGTTATGTACTTCTTTGGAATTTTGTATGTACCTATGTGTTTCTTGTTCTTTTGCCTTGCAATAAAAAAACCACAACATTTGTGTGTATACTATAGAGATAGCCAGTGAGTTCTTACTGAGAGCAAGTGAGCACAAATTTTAAAGTGTTTTACATTGAATTTTACGCTCCCTTGCTCTCAGTAAGCGCCCACTGGTGCATGTGTTTGTTTTTTTTTTGTGTCTTTTGGGTTTGTATTTTTTTGCACCCAAACATATAAAATGTTTGCACCCAAACATAAAATTGTTTCCACCCAAACGTATCTTTGTTTGCACCCAAACATATATATCTTTGCACCCAAACATAAATATCTTTGCACCCAAACATAAATATCTTTGCACCCAAACATATACATGTTTGCACCCAAACATATATTTGTTTCCACCCAAACATATATTTGTTTGTAGACCCAGACATATATTATGTTTGGGACTGTTGCAAACATATATATGTTTGCTGCAAAATATGTTTGGGACATATGTTAGAGAGACCGTTTTTTTTTTGCGTGTATATTTTTAAACAACTGTACCGAAATATATCCTGCATAAATTAAAATATGCACAACATAATTTTCACCCGCCATCTTCCACAATTATTAGCATCTTCTTTCGTGAAAAATGTTGGCGATATTGAACTATAAATGCGTTCTCTACACGCAGAAAAATATATGTTAGAAATATGTTTGGATCCAAACAAATATTTGTTTGGGACTGGTTGCAAACAAATATATGTTTGGATCCAAACATAATTTGTTTGTGTCCAAACAAATATATGTTTGCAACATTTTGTAACATATCTCAATTTTATTTGTTTGGGTACCAACATATTTTTTATGGGTGGAGAGAGGATTTTTGTCAAAGAGAGTAACAACAGTGCTCTCGCGGCTGCGGGATGCTGTTTTATAATAAAGAGCTGTGTGTATGTTAAAATAGAAGACGTAGAAGCGAAGAATGGGGCTTTTTTAATTCACAACTAAGGAGAAAGAAGCCTTCAACGATGCTTCTATTTTTTTTTAAAGTGTGACTATTTACAAATTATTTCATTCAGTTTTTCCTTTATTAAAGTGTGTTATGTATGTACCTATGTGTCTGTTTTTGCTTTGCCTCTTAATAAACTACCACCATTTATAAATGTGTGTATATAATGGAAATAGCCATTGAGCCCTTACTGAGAGCAAGTGAGCATGCATTTCAATGTGTTTTACATTGAAATTTACGCTCCCTTGCTCTCAGTAACTGCCCATGTGTTAGTTCTTTTTTTGTGGCTTTTGGGTTTGCATTTGTACGTAGTACTGTACCTCCCGATTTTCGTAGTTCTGAAGGTAGTGATGTGAATATCCCACTGAAAGACTTAAATGGGGTTATTAAATATTCCAGAAGAGATTTATCAGTATAGGTACGCGGATTCCTATATCCCTCATAGAATCGTACATCTTGATTTTCGATATTTTGAAGGTTTTGCCGAAATATCGGCAATTTGGTATTTAGTCTTCTTTGAGTCTAAAAACATTCCGCCAGAAATTTGTAGATATGGATCGACGTTTTGATATAGCCCCCATGGAACGGTACCTCCCGAATTTGGTATTTTGTAGGCTAGCCACATTGTATTACCGAACTTGCTGAAATTTGGTATTTACCCCCTGCTTTTGTAACTTATTTTTGTTCGTTCGTCTATATTCGTAATAATTTAGGCATCCATAGCTCAGCCCCCAGAAGACATACATACCAAATTTTTCGTATATCCGTTTCATATATCGTTAAGAATTCTTCTCAGCGAAAGCCGAAACAGAGAGTCATTTGCTGAGATAATAAGAAATTTATAAACACCAAAATGAAATTTATAATGTAACGGATGTAATATGTATGTATATAATTGCATTGATCGCCAAAATTCGAAAAACGAATAGGCAAATAAAGGAAAAGAAGAATTCCTCACTTAAAAATCAGCGCTCTACATTTGAGCTAAAGCGAGTAAATCGATCTACAAAATTTGACAATTCTTGTGAGAAGAATAATTTTTTTTACAAAAACATGGGGTTAGTCTTCTTGATAAAGGAAAGGAAACTAGTTGATCCGTTTTACTTCAATACAACTCGTGGTGAAGGGTGTAACAAGTTCGGCCTGGCCGAAATTAACGCCGTCCTTACTTGTTTACATTAACAATCGTTTATATATCAATTAGCAGATACATTTGGATGTATAATTATAATTATGTGGTGGAATTAATCGGTTATGGGATTATCTTGGTCTGAATTGGCGATATAAAATAGTGTGAATGAATATACAATAAATATCGTCAACATTACATAATCTACGTGCACATTTTATTTTACATTCATATATAAAAAGATAACTATAACAAGTAAGAAAGTATCAGTCAGCAGTGCTGACAGAGATATACCCTCAGTCTCGGATCTAAAGAAAAGAAGCCAACACAATACTTCTCACGTCTATTGGCTTATTTCACAGGAAGTATAAAAACTTGAACCGCCTTAACTAGGGTCGCATACCCAACATATTGACAAAAATTTAAAAACGATCCCAGACGAGTCCTTAAACTACACTCTTTCCAAACTTTGTGTGGAGGTAACCGATAGAGTGGTCGAGTGGTCCGATGTAGTTAATATTCGGACATAATTCGAGGCTGTAAGAAATGACATGATGTAAAACGTTTGGATCAAATCGATTTCTACCTTAGAGGGCTATCTTACATACTACCCATTATCTCAGGAACAATGGACTTACCCCCGAAAAAAAATTGCGCCGTCGTAACCAGTGTTTCGGGGTCGAGGTATTTTTGGCTCGACTCCGACTCCAGGCCAGTTTTTTTCACGACTCCGTCTCCGACTCCGAGGGTGAATTCCTATGCCACTAAAAATAAATAAAATGTGTACAAATGTTTAACTTCTTCCTATATTTGGGGCCATATAGGCTAATCTGTTTGTGTTTCCAAACATATTCTTTAGAATGTTCATTAATACTTAACTACAGAACATACGTATTCATATTTATATTATTTCATATTTCTATTATTCATATTTATATTATTTCTACTGAATCTTAAGGTAAGGTCACATTAGGTAAATATTTGCTCCAGCGACCGGCATTGTGCGCTTACTGAGAGCAAGTGAGCATAAATTCAATGTATTACTAACACCCACTTGTTCTCAGTAAGCGCACAATGCCGGTCGCTGGATCAAATATTTGCCTAATGTAACTCTACCTTTATATTGAAAAATAGCAACAAAATACAACTTAGAATGTTTTTGTCAGATTTACCTTTTTTCTTTACGACTTCAAAATACGAGGGCAGTTCGGAAACTTCTTAGCCTAGCACAAAAAGCGCGGTATAAACAGAAAAAAGTTAAGTGTTTTGAAAACTTCCATCTCTGTTATGAACACATGTTAAATTTTGTTTCGATCTGGCAACTCCTTCATATAGAAACAGGTGTTCAAAAAAGACGCATCCGCAATTTTTTTACAATGGAAAAATTAGAAATGCCTGCTGTCATTAAATATTTACATAAAAAAGGTCTATCGGGACAAGAAATTCATAATGATATGGTGAATGTGTTAGGTGAAAGTGCTCCTTCATATGCAACAGTAAAAAATTGGGTTGCTAAATTTAAACGTGGTCGTACAAGCATTGAAGATGAACTACGTAGTGCACGTCCAAAAACAGCAACAACAACAGAAATTGTAGCCAAAGTGCATGATATGGTATTGAATGATAGACGAATAAAAGTGCGTGAAATTGCTAATATCATGGGCATCTCAAATGATCGAGTCCATTTAATTTTGCATGAAGAACTACAGATGAAAAAGCTTTCTGCAAGATGGGTGCCGCATTTGTTAACAGTCGATCAAAAACGCATATGAATTAGCTTTTCTCAAGCTTGTTTGGATCGTTTTAAGCGAAATAAAATGGATTTTAAGCGTCGTTTCATACCTGTTTATGAGACATGGATACACCACTATACTCCAGAGACAAAAGAACAATCCAAACAATGGACTGAAGCTGGAGGAAGTGCTCCAAAGAAGGCAAAAACAATTCAATCGGCTGGTAAGGTTATGGCAACGGGTTTTTGGAGTACTATTGCAACCTTTTGCATCAATTAAATGTACAAATTCGAGAAAAACGTCCTGGCTTACAACACAAAAAAATAATTTTTCATCAAGACAACGCACCAGCGCACAAGATTGTTTTAACAATGGCTAAAATCAACGAATTAAAGTACGAGTTGCTTGACCACCCAACTCATTCTCCTGATTTAGCTCCCAGTGAATTTTACTTGTTCCCAAATCTAAAAAAATTCCTTGCTGGCAAGCATTTTACTTCAAGTGAAGATGCAATTACAGTTGTAAACCACTATTTTGAAGACCTTGAGGAAAACTATTTTAATCAAGGGATAGAATTGCTAGAAAAGCGTTGGACTAAGTGTATTGAAGTTTCAGGAGATAATATTGACAAATAAAAATATTTTTGAAAAACTAACTATTCTCTTTCATTGATAGGCTAAGAAGTTTCCGAACCGCCCTCTTATGTGAAAATGAAGGGCAATAAAAATCAAAAAAACTGCGTGCCGTCAAAATTATAAGCAATTCATGGCCAGGTTTTAAAATGGATGTAAGCCAAAATATTAAAGTGCAGTGCTTTTAGAACCTTAATGATGACCCCCAGTTGAAAATCCATTTTTCGTGAAACTTACGAAACTACGTTACTTGTTGGTAGATTTTTTCTTCATTTGATGTTTTCATTTTCTTCATTAATATGTTTTCTGTGGGAAAATATATGCGAAGTTTTTTGAAAAATCGCCGTCTACGAAACCCTGTTTATACCCTCAGCTAACGAGGATATATACACTTTCATACGGGCAAACTGTGCCTCATCGAATCAAGGGTTTTAGACCCCAAGTTTGTTTGTACAAAATCCATTTCAGGCAATTTGGAGTTGATTTAGCCATGTCCGTCCGTCTGCCTGTCTGTTTGACTGGAGCGCACGATAACTCTCGAACGGATTAACCGATTCGGTCCAAAATTTGGCTTTCGTAACATTTTGTCCAAACTTAGTTTAAGTTCGAAGATGTGTTACATCGGCCCACTCCTTCCGGTACCTCCCCCACAAAAGTTCGAAAATGTTCGGAAAATTTGTGCGCACGATACCTCTTGAAGTTCGCTTCACCGATTATGGACCAGATCGTTAAACCATTACGGGACTTAGATGAGGTTCCAATATGGACTCAATCGGTCCATTCCTTCGGGTACCTCCCACACAAATTTTCGGAAAAGTTGAGTTTAGGACCAGTTCACGAATCGCTTTGATTTTTGTTGTAGCAACTTGCATTCACTGCCCCCATATAACGGTATAAGTTTCATCAGGGGCAAGTCCAAACTTTCTGAGAAAATAGCCTGAAAGATACAAAAAAGTCCTATGACACCGTGTGTAGTGGTTGGATCGCAAAATAACTCTCGAACGGATCTGCCGATTCGGTCCACAATTTGGTCTTTGTAATATTTTGTGCAAACTTAGTTTAAGTTCGAAGATAAACCATATCGGTCCACTCCTTCAGGTACCTCCCCAACAAAAGTTCAAAAATGTTCTGAAAAATTCTGATAAAATTGATAAATCTTGATGGGAGTGACCGATTTGGTCCATACTTTACACATCCTAAAATATCTACCAGATATAGATCAGGTTCGAATATGAACTATATTTGTCCACTCCTTCGGGTACCTCCCACACAAAATTTCCCATAAGTTCACTTTAAGACCTGCTCTCGAATCATTTTTATTTTTTTTTTCAAGCAACTTGCCTTCGCTGCCTCCATTACGACGGTAAAAGTTTTTTCAGGGGCAAGTCCACATATGGTACCATATATCGTCTGCTCCGTCGGAAAAGGTCGTAAGTCCACTTTTTTTGGAAATCGCGTTTTTGTTACAGGATGATAGTACAAGTCAAAACACGTCGTATGATACAAAGAAAATGGTAGTATGTCACGTTTTTCTATATATTTTGCCCTTGTCGGAAAAGGTCGTAAGTCCACAAAACGTACAAATTTGAGTACGAAAAGGTTGTAAGTCCACAGGAAAATGTATATTTTAAAAGAATACCACAGCTAATGCAGTTCAGATATAATGTTTAACGTCTTCCATGATTGGGGTACAATGTAAAGAACTAGCCTACACCTTTGGATGATAATCGGATGATATTTGGCGGAGCCTGTGGACCATACTTTTGAACAAAAATGTGATAATTTCTATATTGCAACGAAAATTTACTTATTAAATCTATTTTCCCCTATAAGCGCACTGATTATGAAAGATGGACTTCTGGCCTTTTCATTGATACAAATTGGGATGCTGTATGTGTTCAAATACCTCATATATTGAAAAATGTGTAAAAAAACAGAATTTTTACTGTTTTTACTGTCGTATATCTTACTTAACTTTATTAACTGGTGATTTGTGGTTTCTCTAGGAACATTTATTTACATAACGAGATTAGTTTGTATTCTGAATTCATTAAAGCAATTCCTTCTAACAGACGGGTAAGTGCAATATTTATCTTATTGAATGATTCTAAAAAATTAATTGATTGAAATGTTTTTAAACCAGTATGAATTTGGAATGTAATTAGACGATGGAGTCACGAGTCTACTTCCCTATGGTTTTCACGGTGATTCTGAAAGCTTTGATGATAAACTTCCTAAACGCAGGAACCCATTACATGCTGAAGATTCTTCATGGTTTGCAGACAAAAACAAAAGATGCAGGGAGTTTGGGCAGAAATACTTGGGAAGACAACAAGGACACTTTTTTGGGATTACAATGTAGCTAAGTAACTACATACATTAACGGAATTAATCATGAAATTTAATTGAAGGAAAAGGTCGTAAGGCAAAAATACAAGGTCGTAAGTACAATGTGTCATGTTTTATATTAAATATTAGCCGAACCGGTCCACCATGCTGGCCCTTGAAACAGTTTATGTTACGTTTTCTTGTGTCAATTATATTTTTTTTTTGCATCGAACTTGTTATACCCTCCACCATGAGTTGTATTGAATTTTTATTTATGAAGTAGACAAAATACCAAATTTCAGCAATTTCGGTAAAACAATGTGGCTAACCTTTAAAATACCGAAATTCGGGAGGCACCGTTCTACGGGGGCTATATGAAGGCGTCAATACCAAACAACCTAGAAGTAATATAAACTTCTATACCAAATCACGAAGATCTATCATAAAAATTGCGAGCTGTATCTTAATTTTAAAAGACGGACGGACGGTCATCGTTATATCGACTAAGAATTTTACTCTGATCAGGAATATATAAAATATGTAGGGTCTCCGCTGAATATATCGATATGTTACAAACTGAATGACAAATTTAATTATATCCTCCATATTATGGTGGAGGATATAAAAATCTTCAGAAATGTTGGTGTCCATATGAACATACCGCCAAATAACGGATGACTTGAGGCATACCGACTGTGGCCACCTTTTATAATGTATCTTATATACCTGATGAAACTATAGCCATCGATATGTTGCATTCTAATCTAAACACTTGCTTTCCAATAAGACCAAAGCTTCGTTATGCATAACATCTGGATTGGGGAAACGGAATCGTTGGTAAGTTTTATATAAATAGCGCATTTAAAACATAGGACACAATATATAGCCTACTTCCACCAAGGAACTTCCCTGTGCATAATCTGAAAATTAAATGGAACAAGTACTTAGGGTCGGTGATTCAACAACCGTTGCCTCGAAAATTAGTTTTCTGACCGATACTTTCATAACTTTTGCAAAAAAAAAAACTTTTTTTAAAAAATAGGGCCTGCCCCCGCACCCTCCAAAATTCAAAATAATATAAAGCCTATTTTCACCTCGGTTGTTCCTTGTATATTCTCTGAAATTTTCAAAAAGAAATCGGTTCAGCCGTTTTTGAGTCTATGCGGAACATACAAACATACACACATAATCTTTTATGTATAAGATTTCACCCAAAAGTGTTGGTCCATAATAATTATCTCATCACCATGTTAAATTGCAAGCTTATTCTTTGTCTTAAACTAAAATCAGTCATAAAATTTCGCTCCGATCGGAATATTACAGGACAGCCGCAAAGTCGTGTAAAAATTGTGAGTTTCGTCCATTTCACATTTTTCGATCATAACCAACATCTAATGGGGACACTTCTGGTCGGAACCCGAGCTCTCCACAAAATTTCGTGACGATCGGTCCAAAATTGAGGGCTGGAGTTTTATTACAATTGTTAATGAATGAACTGATACACATAGCTAGATCGCTTTATCTCGTCAAGATATGAAAAAATGGCAAGGGGAGGGGGTCTACGACGAATACTTCGCGATGTTACACAAATATTGGACTAAACAAACTTATAATACCCTTTCCACATTGTTTTGTAAAGTATAAATATTTTATTTTAAAAACGTCCGTAAATTGTAGGAAAAGGTCGTAAGTCCCTATAGAAATACAAAACTGTACAAAGAAAAGGTCGTAAGTCCAAAGACATCCGATTATCTCCAAAACGCGACGGAATTTTACCAAACAAAGTACAGGTATTGAAGCGGAATAAATAAACGAAGAATACTGCCTTTACCACCATAATAAAATCTTTAATACAGAAAGCGCTGGAATGTTTTTTCTTCCTCCTGAAAAATCTATTGAGAGGGACTTACGACCTTTTCCGACGGAGCAGACGATATAGTGGCTGGAGAGCACGATAACTCTCGAACAGATCAACCGATTTGGCCCAAAAATTGTCAAATTTTGTCGAAATTTAGTTTCAGTTCGAATATGGGCAATACTGGTCCACAAATGTCACTAAAATTGTATGCACGATATTTCTTAAACGGGACAACCAATTTGGCTCAAACATTGGATCTCCTAATATTTTGTTCAAATTTAGTTTAACTTCTAAAATGGCCCTTAGGGTACCACCCCCACAACAATTCAACATTTGTGTCTAAGTGCAGTTTAGTGTCTGTTCGTAGATCCTTTTGAAATGTATACCGATGCTGTTCCTTGATGTCCTGTTTACACCGATATTATGTTTTCCGCGGACAAGTCCAGGCATATTGGTCGAAATTTATACGATCACTGAAATTACTAGTGGGCGCGATATCTATATAAAATAAATGACTCCCAAAAA
The DNA here is from genome assembly GCF_047663935.1 of Musca autumnalis. Lineage (NCBI taxonomy): Eukaryota > Metazoa > Arthropoda > Insecta > Diptera > Muscidae > Musca > Musca autumnalis. The sequence goes on from NW_027411977.1 coordinate 48,662,030, forward strand.
AAAGATTCACTTCCATAATGAAATACGTCGGTTCATTCCTTTATGTATCTCCTCCGCAACTTTTTTGAACTCTAATCCTAATCCACATTTTTGTCGGCAAGTCCAAGGTCCAAAATGGGAAACAAAATTCTGAAAAGACACTAAATACATTCGACCTGTCCGTAGATGAAAGTTTCAATTCACATAGGCTGAGGGTATATCTCTGTCGCAAAGCCAACTGATATTTTTTTACTTGTTGTTATTAAAAAAATACTAGTTTTTCGAAGGTGAATGCTGAACTCACAACTTGTAGTCGGAAACACATGTTCTGTGCTGCTGTACTCATTACTTAGTATTAGGTAACATTTTTAGTAGTAGGTAGTGCAGACGGTAGCTTAGTTACATTACTTTATAATGGGTTAATCGGCTTATGTGGCTCCCGAATTTCCCAACTGTATGTTTTTCAGAAGTAAAGGGCTCGTCATTCTTACTTATTTACTCAACCGCTTATGCACGGAGGCCTTTGAATATGTATCCTATGTTATGGATGTTACCGTAAATAAAAGATTACTCATAGAAACAAAACAAAGTGCTATATAAATATGTTTTATTCTATCATGTAATGTTTCGTTGGTATAATGGCTAATATTTTACTTAAAATTTCCTTTACAACAAATTGAACAGTTTGACTTAAAGCTGGACGAAGAACTTCAAAAATGGCACGCCAATTGTCATTCAACAAAGAGTGGGCACTATCTTCCAAAGCTTTATCACCGCCGAATAGATTATCCAAGTGGAATTGCATTCCACCATTATCTTCCCAAACCAAGTGAAGTTTGTCTATTACGGCAAATGTGTTTTCACCATTTTTATGCAATTTCAGATGGATATTAAAGGTGAAAATTGCGTTTTCTATAAATTAAAAAAAGCATAACAATATTGTGGTTCATATTTTCTATGTAATTTTTTCGAAAAGTGCATTCTTACTTACCAAATGTCATAAGAGCTTTACCCTGGCTGTTTAGTACCAAACTTAAGATATTACCATTCATTGTATAATCACCGGTCAATTTGAAGTATGGTACCGTAACTCTTAATTTCAAATCCAAATTGTTGCCATTAGATCTAATGGAATTATTGAAAAAAAATGTTTTTTACTATTTTTCAAATTCCTTAGTTACCAGATTTGTGTTGTTCTTTACCCTGCATCCTCAACAATTGTTCCACCTAAACCAGATAATGCTGCATTTGCCAATTCCATGTTTATTGAAATGGCACCACCCTGGGCACCTTGTGTTATTTTGGCACGTTTTACATGCAACGGATCTAATGAACCAATCGATTTGAGACCAGGAATACCTACATAAAAATATGTGAAAGAATTTAAAATTTGTATGTGTGTGATAAAATAGGGACATTAACTATAAAATCGGGCGGTACAAATATATGGAACCTATATGGAAATTAGGGCTTGTGTTCTTAATTTTTGGAAGAAAGGGTTTTATTTATAAAATTCAGTAAAATATAATAGAAAAGTTTGAAAATGACTCTAATTAAGGAGGTAGCATTATATGCAGGCCATAAACTAGAGCTGTATGTAACTTTTCACAAAATCGAGTCGATTACCCAAACTTCTGATTCTGATAAATAAACAAGTAAGAAAAGCGTTAAGTTCGGTCGGGCCGAACTTTTTATACCCTCCACCACAAATTTCAGCCATTTCGGTGGAATAATGTGGCCACAACCTTCAAAATACCGAAATTCGGAAGGTACCGTTCTATGGGGGCTATATGATGGCGTGGACCTATACCTACAAATTTCGGGGGGGAAAGTTTTATACGCCTAAAGAAGACTAAATACCAAATTTCAGCCATATCGGTGTGATAATGAGGCTAAAACGTTCAAAATATCGAAAATCGGGAGATATTGTATTATGGGGGCTATATCAACACGTGGACCTATATAAACATTTTATGGTAGAAATGTTTCTTAGCCTCTGGAAACACAAAATACAAAGTTACAACCGATTCTTTGGTCAAATGCGTCTAATACATTCAAAATATATTAAAATGACGCGTACTTTATAAGGGGTCTTATGTGGGGACTGTACCAAAACGTGGACCTATATAACGCAACTTTGGTAGGAATGTTTTCTGGCCTCTGAAGACACAAAATATCAAATTACAACCAATTCTGTTGTCAAATGGGTCTAATACATTCAAAATATATTAAAATGACGCGTACTTTATATGGGGCCTTATATGGGAGCTATACCAAAACGTGGACCTATATAACCCAACTTTGGTAGGAATATTTTTTGGCCTCTGGAGACACAAAGTACCATATTACAACCAATTCGGTGGTAAAATGGGCCAAATATCTTAAAAATTCCTTAAAACGACGACGCGTCACGCGTCATTTTGTATGGGGGCTATACGAAAGCGTGGACCTACATAGCTCGCTTTCGGGACATGGCTATATCGATGTAGAATTGCACGCTGATCAAGAATATATATACTTTGTGGGGTCTACAATGATTATTTCGAGTAGTTACAAACGTAGTGACAAACTTAATATACCCCATCCTATGGTGGAGGGTATAACAAGTAAAAAGTATCAGTCGGTTTTGCCGACAGAGATGTACTCTCAGCCTATGTGAATTGAAATTATCTTCTACGAAAAGATCGAATGTATTTAGGGTCTTTTCAGCATTTTGTGCCCCTTTTTGGACATTTGAACTTGCAGACAAAAATGTGAACTAGGATTAATGTTCAAAAGTGTTGCGGAGGAGGTACATAAAGGAATGGACCGACATAGTCATTTATGGAAGTGGATCTTATTTTGAGAGTCATATCTTTTTGATAGATATCGGGCCCACTAGTAATTCCGGTGGATCATCGTATAACTTTTAAATCTATGCCAGGAAGCATGGACTTGTCCACGGAAACATAATATCGCTGGGACTAACAGGACTACAATGAACAGCATAGGTATTCATTTCCAAAAGATCTTCGAACAGACCCTAAACTGCACTTAGACACAAATGTTGAACATTTGTGCAGGAGATACCCTGAGGAGAAGATCGATATCGGCCATTTTAGAAGTTAAAAGTTTGGACCAAATTGGTTGCCCCGTTCAACAGATACTGTGCATACCATTTTATATACATTTTTTATATTTAGGGGGGAATACCGGAAGTTGTTGCCCATCTTCGAACTGAAACTAAATTTGGCCTTCATCATGGCCAGATTTTGGACCAAATCGGTTGATCAGTTCAAGTCTTATCGTGATCTCCAGCAACTACATCTGGCGCCATAGAGGTTATTACACCTTTTAACCTGTTTTCTCAAGAAGTATGGACTTGCCACTAAAAAACTTTTACCGTCGTACGTGATGCAGCAAGTTACTTCAACAGAAATCAAAGTGATTCGAGAGCAGGTCTTAAACATAACTTATCCGAAATTTTGTGTGGAAGGAAACCGAAGGAATGGACGAATATAGTCTGTATTCAAACCTGACATATATCTGGTTGATATATTAGGATGTGTAAAGTATGGACCAAATCCTTCAAGAGTTATCGTGGAACAATTTGTCCGAACATTTCTGAACTATTGTGGGGGAGGTACCTGAAGGTGTGGACCGATGTGGACAAAATATTACGAAGGCCAATCTTTAGACCGAATCGACAGATCTGTTCGAGAGTTATCTTGCGCCTCAACCACTACACACGGTGTCATAGGGTTTTTTGCACCTTTCAGACTATTTTCTAAGGAAGTATGGATTTGTAGTCTTCTTCCCCTCCGGGAAGAGCCTCTCCAACTACAAACATCCTGCACATTTTCTAACAGTCTCTTTGTTTAAAACCACGTTTTTCTAGACTGTTCGAATAGGGTCTTCTTATTTTAAACAATTTTTCCTAGAGTTGGACAAATCTATAAGCAACACGAATCGGATCAGTACCGACAGCCACAGCATATTTCACTCGACTGGACCAATGAATGAATGTCCTCCTCTTTCAGATAATGTATATCATGCCAAGGTATTCCCCATCGGGAGAAAAGGAGAGAGTATAAAAATCTTCTCCACGGGAAAATAGAGGTATGTGGAAAAGCTGGAGAGTGAAAAAATCCTAAACAGATACAGATAGTGTGATCAGGTTATGGAAAGGACATTTTTCCGTCCGACGTTTAAAATTGTAGCACAGTGGTTGCAATTATTCTCACCTGCTTTCCACTCATGAAACATTTTTTCCAGATTTTTAGCCCAACATTGGCCAAATCCATTATCGGTTCGCTTACATATTTCCAGAAATGCCGCTGCAATGCAAGAATATATATATTTAAAAATTATATTTAAGTACTTTTTAGCAATGTAACCGACGACAATATTTGATGTTTTCATACCCGCCACAAAATGTGGCAGTTAAGCCAAAAAGTTTGGCACAACATTTTCTACTTACGTTTTTCAGTGAGAATTTTTGCACCTTTTACCTCTGTTATTGTTGCGGTCCATGTAAGGGCAGCAATTATACAGATATTTAGTACATTTGTCATATTATGGATTTATTTTGAAAACAATACTGAGGTATTAAATTATAAATTGAATATTTAATAAGTATCCGACTTGATGTTTAATGTAAATTTAACTGCAGAGAATGCTGGAATGCATGATCATTTATAAACAAAATGTAAACAAATAACAAATCGTCGGTGTCATGCTTAAGTGTTCCATACGCCATTTGCCTGATTCGAGAAAAACTCAAGTTAATGTTTAAGGCCATACAGGATAAAAATGGTGCAATAATCCAATACTTTAAGATCTCAGTTCTACTTAACTAAACACATAGAATATATCAGTATTTTATTATAGTCAGATATCTGTGATAGTTTAGAAGTTATGGCCAATTTTTATAATTGCAAAAAGTTGCTGAATTGTTCCATGGAATCTTTTTTTCGTGTTTTTGGCAGTTTGGGTCACATGGAACACATTTTGTCACATTTCAACCAAAACACTTTTTATCAATCGGGTTCCACCTCCCTTATATGAAGTGTTCTACTGTGGAGTTTAAAAATCAGGACTTTAAATGAAACATTTATTTTTCTCATATAAATACAATAATGACCATAATTAAAGGTTTCCTTAAGATTTATTTAAGGGATTGCCTCCATTATCACTACTTTTTTGTGGTAAAAATTTCGATCGGACAAAACGGATTGATATTTTGCATTTCTAAGCTAACATAAAACATTTAAACGCGATTTTCTTATAATACCGTTTTTGTAGTCGGTTAGCTTCAAGCCGAATGGACGTTTTTGCGTATATTTTTGTGGACTTACATCAAAATTTTGTCTTTAAACAAGGGATTTTTTGTTTAAACGATTTATAAATTTTCGTATTCATATAACAATACAATATTCAAAAATATTTGAATTTAGAAACTATTATTCTTCAGTTTTTAAACCAAGTCCTTTATAAAAATTTGTTCCATACGCCACACTTTTCCGTAACTTGGCAAAAATGGGCAATTTTTTGTTCCAAACGCCATCATTTTTGGTGCGGAACAATTCGTTTTTGTCTCTTTTTGTTCCATACGCCAAACGACATGGATATGGAACTAAAAAGTTCAAAGTTGTTTTGTTCCATACGCCAGGCTTTATGGATATGGAACAAAACGACAAGATTTTTTGGGTCACAAAGCGGATATGGAACATACTGGCATCTGAATATCTCAGAAACTATAAGAGATAGAGAAAAACCGACCAAAAAATCCGAAAGAGCATGGTTCAAAACCTTGTAAGGTACCTTTATCTCAAAATGTCAAAAATGGCGTATGGAACACTTAAGCATGACACCGACGAAATAATAAAATTTTGAATATCTATTTTATGTTATTGTAAAAATTTAAACTGGTTTTCAAATATTTTTAAGTTCATTGAAATTCGAATTTATTTATTATACCCTACAGCAAACTGTGGTAGAGGAGAATTGTTTAATAGTTTGTCAATATAATTTCCTTTAAATTGATTGATTGTTGATCTGATTGATCGTATTTTCTGTAGTACTTAACCTGTTATGTGCGTCGTAAGTCCTCACTCTCTCACACCCGATACATATTGTTACGGAATAAGATCTAACTTAATCATATCTAGACATTGTTATATTCTTCGATAGCAAATTAGATTATGATTCTAAAAAGCTTAGTAAATGAAAGTACACTTTACTTTACTGACGGTTTTAGTTCGTGGTATGATTGACAATTCACTCACCCACCTGCTATTCTCCCGTATTTATACTCGCTCGCACATACTGTTCTAGAATCCTGAATCTATAATGTTTGTTCTACAATGTCCAAACGAAATGGCTATTGATTTGCGAATATGTATACACACAGAAAAACAGGCGGATGAATATACATATACTACAAATGGAGCAGATGTAATGAATCCGAGAGAGTAGAGGAGGTAATTAAGAATGACTTCACAATGCAGAAAATCTATTAAGCTAAAACGCAACAATCATAACAAATGGGGCAGAGAATTCAACAGAAAACAAAAGCAAAATAAACGTAGAAAATAGTGAGTGAAATTCTATACAGTAGTTGTTATTGTAAAATTTATTAAAACAAGGTAAATGCTTGATAAAAATTTATTTTACAATTCAACTTTTTAAATTAACGGAAATTCGTCTAATTTAAATCTACCATTCGTAACAAAATTATAAAGTCCATTGTGAGCTCAGCCAGGTCTATTAGTAAATCTGAAAAAATGCTATGCTATGAATTGACAGTTATTGTGGGTTCAAGGAAGTTTATAGCTACAAAAGTTCTAAAAATATTTATCGAGTTTGAAATTATTTAGGGAATCACATGGTCGACCTATGTCACTGTAGCTTACTGTTAATTGTTATACTTATTACATACATATGTACACATGTATTAAAATCACGTGTAACAGAAAAGGGAATTGTGTCAAAAATCTTTTAGGATGAGAGGTTAGAATATTAAAAGTATATTGTTAAACGTGGAAATCATTTCACTGCATAAATTAGGTGTAGGTATTTTGTCAGCGTTTAGCAAAAAAGTTATAAACAAACCGAAATCTTTTAATCCTGACATCCATAAAATATATTTATTTTAAACCAGAACATGGTGCGCCTTAACTGACTTTAAATGAAAGGTGCTTACAATGTTCATAGATGAGAAAAATAAAAAAAAAATCGCCGGAGGGATTTTCAAATAAATCGCGGTCCAAGTTCACAGGTTTGGGGTTTTTTTAGGTTTTCACGATTTTGATTGAAAGCCGCAAGTTCTATCGTAATATGGCTAAAGAAAATGTTGTAGCAGTGGAAATTCTCTACAAGATTGACCTTTATGACTTTTTCCTAGGTTTTACCATTTATGAGATATATAAGTTCAAATTGGGACAATGTATTGACTGTATAGCCTCATTGTAGAATAATGGTCATGCACGGTGCGCGTTAGCCAACTTTAAATGAAAACCGCTTACAACTGGGAATTTTTGCGAATTCTGAAACAGCAATGTTCATAGATGAGAAAAATCCAAAAACAAGAAAAAATCGCTGGAGGGATTTTCAAATAAATCACGGTAAAAATTCGCGGCGATTTTTTTTTTGTTTTCTGATTTTTCCATCTATGAACATTGTAGTTTCAGAATCCGTAAAAACTTCCCAGGGGTAAGCACCTCTCATTTAAAGTTAGTTAAGGCGCACCGTGAGAAGTTTTCTGCTAATTCCATGATTTTTAAAGACATTGTGAGTTATTTGCCATTCTATTCGTCAATTCTTGTTATACCCTCAGTCTTTAGATTAACGAGAGTGTGTTCACTCTCTGGCTAGAGCGCACGAAAACTCTCGAACAGATCAGGGTCAAAATGTGGCCTTTGCAATATTTTGTCCAAATTTAGTTTAAGTTCGAAGATGGACAATATTAGTCCACAACTTCAGGTACCTGTCCCACAAAAGTTCAAAATTGTTCGCTAAAGTGATGCCCACGATAACTCTCGATGGCAGTTCCGATTTAGTCCATACTTTGCACACCATAATATTTTTATACCCTCAGCCTTTAGGCTAAAGAGGGTATATACACTTTGATACGATGAAAATGTGCCTCATCGAAATAATAGTTTTAGACCCCAAGTATGTTTAGACGAAATGTGTTTCAGACAATTTGGAGTCGATCTAGCCATGTCCGTCCGTCTGTCCTGCTGGCTGGAGCGCATGATAACTCTCGAACGGATGAACCGATTCGGTTCAAATTTTGACTTTCGTAATATTTTGCCCAAACTTAGTTTAAGTTCGAAAATGAGCTACATCGGTCCACTCCTTTCGGTACCTCCCCCACAAAAGTTCGAAAATGTTCGGCAAGTTTGTGCGCACGATAACTCTTGAAGGAAATAACCGATTTGGTCCATACTTAGCGCATCGTGAAATTTCTATCAGACTTAGATTAGGTTCCAATATGGACTCAATCGGTCCACTCCTTCGGGTACCTCCCACACCAAATATCGGGAAAGTTCAGTTTAGGACCTGTTCACGAATCGCTTTGATTTTTGTTGTAGTAACATCTATTCACTGTCCTCTATACGACAGGGCAAGTCCATACTTCCTGAGAAAATAGCCTGAAAGTTACGAAGAACCTCTATGACACCGTGTGTAGTGGTTGGAGAGCAAGATAACTCTTGAACAGATCTGCCGATTCGGTCCAAAACTTGGCTTTCGTAAAATTTTGTCCAATCTTAGTTTAAGTTCGAAGATAAGCCATATCAGTCTACTCCTTCAGGTACCTCCCCCCCCCCAAGAGTTCACAAATGTTCGGAAAAATTCTGCGCATGATAACTCTTGATGGTAATGACCGATTTGGTCCATGCTTTACTCATCCCAGTATATCTACCAAATATATATCAGGTTCGAATATGGACTACATTTGTCCCCTCCTTCGGGTACCTCGCACACAAAATTTTGGATAAGTTCACTTTAAGAACTGCCCTGGAATCAATTTGATTTTCTATTTTATGCATTAATTGGGCTAACATTGTTGAAGCAACTTTCATTCACTGCCTCAGTTACGACGGTAAAAGTCTTTTCAGAGGCAAGTCCATACTTCTTTAGAAAACAACCCTAAAAATTTAAAACCCCTCTATGGCACCATGTAGTGGCTGGAGAGCACGACAATTCTAAGGTGGTGATTGTAGGTCCACTCCTTCCGGTACCTCCCCAACTAAAGTTCGATAATATTAGCTAAAATAGTACACGAGATATTTGTCGGTTCATACGCTTAAAATGTTCAAAACCTCTTAAATATATATGTTCTTGGAAAAAAAGTGTTTCACTTCACACAGGCTGAGGGTATATCTCTGTCGGCAAAACCGACTGATACTTTTTTACTTGTTTTATGTCTCATAGATCAGATTCGAATACAAACTATATCGGTTCACCCCTTCTAGTACATTTTTAGAGCTGCGCTAGAATCGCTTTGACTTCTGTTGTAACAACTTTCTACCATACATAGATCAAGTTTGAATATGGACTATATAAGACCACTCCTTCGAGTACCTCCCACACAACATTTCGGAACAGTGCAGTTTAAGAGCTACTCTCAAATGGCTTTAATTTCTGTCGTAATTTGTATTCCATGTCCCTATTACGACGGTACAAGTTTGTTCAGGAGCAAATCTATACTTCCTGAGAAAATGGCCCGGAAGATGACAAAAAACTCGTGGCTGGAGCGCAGGATAACTTTCGAACGGATCAAGCGATTCGATCCAAAATTTGGCTTCGTAATATTTTGTCCAAATTTAGTTTAAGTTCTAAGGTCGACAATATCGGTCCTCACCTTTAGGTACCTCCCCCACTAAAGTTCAAAACATTTCTCCAAAATGGTGCGCACGACAACTCTCGAAGGCAGTAACCGATTTGGTCCATACTTTGCACATGGTAATATTTCTACCAGACATAGATTATGTTGGAATATGGACTACCTCCCACACAAAATGTCGGGAAACCCATACTATATAATTGTTCCACAAACATCCCATGCGGGACAGGGGAGACTTCTCTCATATCAATGAGTGCACCCCGATTCATATTAGCTCAATGATATGGGACCTACTGTTTATCGCCGAGTCCGAACGGCGTGTCTAAGACACCACGTGTAGAGAAGTTGTACAAGGCTGAAATACTCAGAAAATGTCGCCAACATTACTAAGGGGTATTTTGCCACCGTTGAAAAGTGTTTGATGTTGACTGGCCGGGGAATCGAACCCACGACCTTTAGCGTGCAAGGCGGGTGTGCATACCATTGCACCACGGTGGCACCCCGGGAAACCCATACTTCGTGAGAAAAAGTTCGAAGATGAGCCACATCGTTTCACACTTTCAGGTACCTCCCCCACAAAAGCACAACAATTTTTGCTAAAATGCTACTTTGCTCATCGTAATATTTCTGCGAATTTTGTATAAAGTTCGATTATGGACTATAACGGTCCACTCTTTAGGATTTGTTCGAAGATCCTTTGGAAATATATATAATGGAAAAAATATATAATATATATATACCATATATATATACCATATATATATATATATATATATATGTTACTTCTTGTGGGTCTGTTTACAGCGATATTGTGTAAGTCCAAGCTTTTTGACATAGTGGTCTAAAACCTCTAAGTTGTGCGGTGACCAACTGAAATGAATGGAGAGGCGCGCTATCTATCGAAAAGAAATGACTCCCAAAATAATATCTACATCCAAAAAAGACTATGCCGAGCTTTAATCCAAATATATTTTTGTAGGCATGCTCATTCGTCCTAAAGGGGCCACAAAATCTGAAATCATAGTTATTGGGAAAAGGATTTCGGATTCCGGTATTCAATTCGATATTGTAAACAGAGGAATTCACACAGGCTGAAAGTATATTTCCGCTGGCAAAGCCGACTGCTACATTTTTACTTGTTTTTTGTTTTTTGCTTTTTGGAGGGATGGGTGAGTATTCCAACCCCCAACCCAAGTTATACACGTCCATATGGCTGAACGCGCGGCACATTTTAGGTCACTACCTTTACCGAGTGTTAAAGGCAGCTGCCCAGGTGACACACGGGGAGTTCAGTGTCCACTTGAGATGAAAGAGGGACAAAGATAATTCCTGGGCTTTGCCATGTTAAAGAAGCCGACCAAGGCCGTTGCTTGGTATTTGTCATCTCCTACGCCAAAAAGTAAAAAAAACAATCCTCTCTAAAGTTGACGAAAACCGAAAACGTTTTAAGGACCATGATCTGCGAATCTGTACCTGGAATGTTCGCACTCTTTATACAGAGGAAGAAGTTTATGCATTGGCAGATTTACTCGCAAAATATTATTATTAGAAATACGATGGATTGGGAAAGGTGTTACAGCAACAACTAAAGGTAACGCGCTGTATTAAAGCTGCCATGACATAAAGCAAGGGTTTGGTTGCGGATTTGTTTTTAGCTCCGACTAACTACAAAATGAATGAAAGACTTGCTCAGCAAGTCTTGATGTAATACATAAAAAAGCAAAAATCTCTAACATCAGCTTTATTGGCCCAAAGCACCCATGAAGATATATTTTACGAGCGCTTGAAAAAATATGACTGTTGTCCGGCCACCACATTAAAATTATTCGAGGCGATTTTGATGCCAAAATTGGAAAGGGAAATATAATTGGGCTAACAGTCGGGGAATTTAGTCTCCACAGTGAAACATTTGACAGTGAAATAAGGCTGATAGACTTCGCAGCGGACTAGAACATAGTAGTTGGGAGAGATATTCATGATCTAGAGAGAGAGAGTGGTCCAAAGGTATAAACGATTACTTCTAAATCAACGAGCTATCAGGCAGGTTTGGATAGCATTCACACTGATGCCGTCGACCAGGCAGTACAGACATACAGTGTACATGCCATACTTGGGGACACCCCAATCCATCGCAACAGAAGAACGCCAGCTGCCAAGGCAAGCACAAGTGGTTTTAGCCCAGTTGAGATCCGGACAATGCAACCGACTCAATTGTGAATTACATATGCTCGTCATATGAATTGGGACCACCCGCCACCCTGCATTTGTTTAGCTGCCCAGCTAACCCCACTCCCCTGTATCCTTATTCTTTATGGACTCAACCAGTCATAACTGAAATAATACACAAGCGAACAATTTGCGTTGCGTTCATAAGCCCACCTAGTTGTCACCAGATCGAAAAATAAGTGACCAAATTGTTCACGTTGTTACCCATGGAAAAAATTCATCCATCGAGTTGGATGTGCGATCGTTCCAAGCAGCAAATATCGACTCGGATAACCAACTTGTTGCGGCAAAAGTACGTACCCGATTTAACTTTGAAAATAAAGTACGAACAAACGCAACATGGAAGTTGGACATCGGTAAGCTGCAATCACAACAGATTGCCACAGCATATTCCACTCAACTGGTCCAATTTGTTTAATGAAAGAACTCCTCGGACCGATAACATATTAGCACAGTGTCAAAGTATTGCCCAATCAAAACAAACAGCCGCAAAATCCATACTTGGATACCAGAGACCTCCGCTAAGGGATTCATGGTATGAGAGAAAAATACCGCGCATAGGGCTGCTCTAGAATCTGTAGCAACGCTTAGTACACGAGAGAGAAGAAACATCTTTTTCGCAAGCAAAACAGAGAAATGGAAAAGCCGGAGTGTGAAACAATTCGGGATGTACAGGAGCCAGAAAGAAGTTCGAAAATTCTACCAATGAGTGAAACATCAAACTGATAGTTTTATTACAGGCACACACACCCTCCTGGAAAGACCAGCAAGGTAATTTAATAATTGATACGGACAGTGTGATCAGGATATGGAATGAGCATTTTTTCCAAACTGTTGGTATCCAATACTGGCGAAGACAATCCCACTGCAGTGGGTTCTTTCGTAGCGGATTGACCCGGAACCACACAACATCAGCGTTCCGGCCAGCGGCTGCCACCTCTGTGTACATGTGTTTATATTTGTTTCGTTTGTCGGTGTTGGGAGCAGCATATCCCGGAATGCCTGCTCCGAATTCTTTTGGTCTGTGCCGGGACGGAGGAAAACTAGGACTAATTTATTGGTGCTCAGTTTGTCACATCTGCATCTACACCGATATCCAACCTTCGGTGAGATGCAATAGATGTCAGGAGTGAGTGCATCTAAGGGGTTGCTCTGGACTTGTCCACGTGAGGGACTACGACAGGGACTATTTTGCTGAATGCTGCGTGAATACAGTCCCCAGTGATTCGTCATCAGATTATGAAACTCCCCCGCATTCCCCTCGGCAGCAAACTTACACGCAGCTTTTAACACCAGACGTTGTTGTCCCAATCCCAGCAAATGCATACTTTTTGCAATTTAATTGCAATGGAGTCCGCGTTAAGATCGAGGAAATTGTAGATTTCATGAGTCGGAAGAACATGAAGGTCGCGGCGGTGCAAGAAACCAAGCTCAACGACAACTGTAGCTCACAACGTTGTGATGGCTACAACGTGTTAAAGAAGGATCACTACAGAAGTGGTGGTGGGGGATTAGCTTTCCTATTGCACTAGTCTGTCCAATACAGACCTATCTCGCTTGATCCTGGGTCGTACATGGAATGTATGGGGGTAGCAGTCAGGTGTGGAACTGTCGAGATAGAGTTGCTGAACGTATACATCCCGCTTTTGGAAGGTCAAAATCGTCTGGTCTTGGGGGACTTTAATGCGCATCACGAGATGTGGCATTCGGCCCTCGAAAACGATTAGAGAGGTACAACGCTGGCTGAGTAGATTGATAGCTCTACGTTTTGCACGGTCAATGAGGACGCCCCTACCAGAATTAGGGGAGAGTGTAACAGTTCGCCAGACATAACCATAGTGTCACCTGGTCTGACTAATTACGTCACCTGGCAACCCGTCATTTCCCTTGGATCAGACCATCTCCCCATAATTGTCTCCATTAGCAGACCACCCGATTCCATCACCTCTGATCGCCGCAAGTTCGTCAAACATAGGAAAGCTGATTAGCCGAGTTTCACAGAGTTCACCAATCACCGCTTCAGGGAACTGCCCAATCCTTCTGATGTTCGGGTAGCGGAAAGAACGTTCCGAGACATCATCACTGCTGCAGCCGCTCGCCATATCCCTGCTGGTCGAATACCCGAAGTAAACCAAACTTCCCAGCAGAGGCGACGGGGTTAGCAAATGAGCGTAATGAGCTTCGTCGATCCAAGTGACCCCAGAATCAGGGAGCTGACACTGGAATTTAACATGCTGGTCGGCGAATATAAGCGGAACAAGTGGTTAAATCATCTGAATAGTAGCAACATTGGAGCCGGTATAAGTGAATTGTGGGCAACGGTTAAGTCACTCTTGAACCCTCGAAGGATGGAAGATACGACCTCAGTCACGTTTGGCGACGTTACGTTGACTGATCCGAAGAGGTGCGCAAGTTATTTCAATCGACAGTTTGTCGAGCACCCCGAGACAGGGCGAAGAGGAGAGTATTACGTCGCATCAGATCTCTTCCTGCCGAGGATGAAAAACCACAGTTAACAATGGATGATGTTGCGAATGCCATCAGGAACGCTAAATCATTGAAAGCGTTGGGCCCTGATGGAATCTCCATGGTAATGCTGAAACAACTAGATGAGCCGGGAGTGGAGTATCTCAGTGGAGTTCTCAATTTGTCGCTAGCCACACTCATTGTTCCCGAAATCTGCGAAATGGGTGGTCTCGCTACTAAAGCCAGACAGGGATGCCAGCAAAAGTGAATCGTACAGGACGATTTCGCTTTTGTCGCCCGTAGCAAAGACCATTGAGGCCGCAAGTTATTTCAATCGACAGTTTGTCGAGCACCCCGAGACAGGGCGAAGAGGAGAGTATTACGTCGCATCAGATCTCTTCCTGCCGAGGATGAACAGCCTCAGTTAACAATGGATGATGCTGCGAATGGCATCAGGAACGCTAAATCATCCAAAGCGTTGGGCCCTGATGGAATCTCCATGGTAATGCTGAAACAACTAGATGAGCCGGGAGTGGAGTATCTCATTAAAGTTCTCAACTTGTCGCTAGGCACCCTCATTGTTCCCGAAATCTGCGAAATGGGCAGGGTGGTCCCTCTACTGAAGCCAGACAAGGATGCCAGCAAAAGTAAGTCGTACAGGCCGATTTCGCTTTTGTCGCCCGTAGCAAAGATTATTGAGGCCTTAGTCCTCCCCAGTATCAGGAATAGCTATCAAGTTGCCGATGATCAGCATGGATTTCGTAAGCAGCACAGCACGACAACAGCGCTGCACGTCATCTCCACATATGTTTGTCAAGGACTCAACCAGAGACCACCGTGTGATTTGTCAAGCTCCCCGAGAGTGACAGGGCAAAGAGGAGAGTATTACGTCGCATCAGATCTCTTCCTGCCGAGGATGAACAACCACGGTTAACAATGGATGTTGTTGCGAATGCCATCAGGAACGCTAAATCATACAAAGCGTTGGGCCCTGAGGGAATCTCCATGGTAATGCTGAAACAACTAGATGAGCCGGGAGTGGAGTATCTCATTAAAGTTCTCAACTTGTCAATAGCCACCCTCATTGTTCCCGAAATCTGCGAAATGTGCAGGGTGGTCCCGCTACTAAAGCCAGACAAGGATGCCAGCGAACGTGAATCGGACAGGCCGATTTCGCATTTGTCGCCCGTAGCGAAGACCCTTGAGGCCTTAGTCCTCCCCAGTATCAGGAATAGCTATCAAGTTGCCGATCATCAGCATGGATTCCGTAAGCAGTACAGCACGACTACAGCCCTGCATGTCATCTTCACATATATTTGTCAAGGACTCCAGCAGAGACCCCCGTGTGATAGAACAGTGATGATGGCGCTTGATTTATCAAAAGCCTTTGATACAGTCAGGCACTCCACGTTGTTTGAGGACATTGAGCAGACAACCCTCCGGCCAAGCTTTAATCATTGGATAGTCAACTATACCTGGAATTCAGGAAGAAGAAGTCAAAACCACGTAGAGTGAAACAGGGAGTTCCCCAAGGTGGGGGTTATCTCCGGAACTGTTTAACCTCTACCTCTCCTGTATTCCGCCCCCTCCAAACAGCATCGAGATAGTAACGTATACGGATTATTATATGTATTTCAATTTGAAATACGTATATTTTGTTTTTGTTTTGCGCACGCACGCAGTAATTTAGGTAAGCCGGTTAAACTTTTCATTTCACATTTTCACAGAAAGAAAATTGAGCCCCTGGATAACCCTATTGTTTAACGATGGCTAGGTAACACCTTGAAGAAGAAACCAAAATGACGTATAAATATTTCTTTATTACTCCATAAGATATTTTGATGGTATAATGGCTAATATTTTACTTAAAGTATCCTTTACAACAATTTGATTTGTTTGACTTAAAGCTGGACGAAGAACTTCAAAAATGGCACGCCAATTGTCATTCAACAAAGAGTGGGCACTATCTTCCAAAGCTTTATCGCCACCGAATAGATTATCCATGTGGAACTGCATGTCGCCAATATCTTCCCACACCAAGCGAAGTTTGTCGATAACAACAAAAGTATTCTCACCATCTTCATGCAATTTAAGATGGAAAATAAAGGTGAAAATTGATTTTTCTAAAAATAGAAAAATACATAAAAATTGTGTTGTTTATATTTTTGAGGTGGTTGCAATCATTTTCGAAAATTGCATTCTTACTTACCAAATGTCATTAGAGCTTTACCATGACTGTTTAGTGCCAAACTGAAGATATTACCCTTCATTTTATAGTCACCGTTCAATTTGAAGGATGGTACGCTAACCCGCAATTTCAAAACCAAATTGCTGCCATCAGATCTAATGGAATGATTTGTTGAAAACGATTTTTTTATTATTCATAAACTTGTTACGGGATTGGTGTTGGTCTTTACCCTGCATCTTCATAAATAGTCCCACTTAAGCCGGATAATTCTGCATTTGCCAATTCCATGTTCATTGAAATGGGACCACTTTGGGCACCTTGTGTTAATTTGACACGTTTTACATGCAGAGGATCTAGTGAACCAATTGATTTGAGACCAGGAACACCTACATACAAATATGTGAAAAAAATGTAAAAGTGTGTGTGTTAAAATAGAAGAATTAACCATTAAATTGCCAAAATGAGGCGGCATTTTTCCGGAGCTAGCTTTTTCTGCTTTTCTTGAGTCTTCTCCAGACATTAACGGTCTAATTGAGCTCATGTCTTAGTCGTTGATATAGTCTAAACAAAAAGTCATATTACCAGACGCAGAAAAATATATGTTAGAAATATGTTTGAATCCAAACAAATATTTGTTTGGGATTGATTGCAAACAAATATATGCTTAGATCCAAACATAATTTGTTTGTGTCCAAACAAATATATGTTTGCACCCTTTTGTAACATATCTCAATTTAATATGTTTGGGTACCAACATATTTTTTATGTTAGAACATATTTTTTATGGGTGGAGAGGATTTTGGTCAAAGAGAGTAACAACAGGGCTCTCGCAGCTGAAGAATGCTGGTTTATAATAAAGAGATGTGTGCATGTGCATTGTTCCGATTTCGTTACGATGTCGGTACGATTGGTTTGCTGGGCTGTCATTCCCTACATTTTCATCGGTCTCATCGTCTCACCATCTCATTGACAATGTATCAACACACCACAACACAACCCCCACCATCGTCTCACGCTACAATTGAGACTTATCAACAAACCACACACACACAACAACTACCGCTGTCGCAACAATTGTTGTTAGTTAACTGACAAACCGACAAACCAAACAACTACAGTGCGTTTGGTGTCGAAAAAACAAAGTTCTTATAGTCAAATACTTCGCAACTACAAATTTGTAATTTCTTTAATATAAAGGCAACATCTAATATCTCAACCTAGCGCTGATAAACTCAACATGTGCTATGTACATATGATTCATATTGTTCTGCTATGCTTACAAGACGATAACAACTACAGTGAAAATCTTTATAAGAAACGGTAAGTTACAATATTACAAAAACAGAATTAATAAATAAAAAAACAGCAAAATTTGTCTCTGCTTTGTTTGGTGGTGTGTGTTTTTTTAATCTCTCAGAAAAACCAGATTTTTTTTTGCTTTATGAAAGGCGTTGTTATGTTTGGGACTGCTTTCAAACAAATATATGTTTGCTGCAAAATATGTTTGGGACATATGTATGTTAGAGAGGTCATTTTTTTCTGTGTGCATATAACGCGTTTATTCTCGTATAAAGCTTGTTAGTAGTCGTAACTATTTAGAAATCAACTTGCACCACATAAGTAGTTATTTTATGGATAAAAAAGCTGAAATAATCATATGCTCTATTTTTAGAATTGTTGAGTAGAATTTACGCTCAATTTCATCACACTCCATATTGTTATTTTGCCCTTTACTCATATTGAACATTAACGGCACGGACATTGAGCGGATCGATCGTTGGAGTGCATGATAACTCTCGAACGCATCGGTCGATTCGGTCCAAAATTTGGCCTTCGTCCATACTTTACACATCGTGAAATTTTTACCAGTCTTAGATGATGTTCCAATATGGACTCAATCGGTACACTCCTTCCGGTACCTCCCACACAAAATTTCGAAAAGTTCAGTTCAGGACCTGCTCTCGAATCACTTTGATTTTTATACCCTTCAACATAATATGGAGTGTATAATAACATTTGTCATTACGTTTGTAACACATCGAAATATAAAGTATATATATTCTTGATCAGGGTAACTATGCCAGTCTGTCTGTTGAAATCAAGATACAGCTCGCAATGTATCGCTTTGTAGAAGGTTTTAGACTCATTATAACACCGAAATGCCTGAAATTTGGTACTTAGTCTTCGTTGGGTGTACAAACGTAGTCTTCGTTGAGGGTATAAAACTTTCCCCCAAAGAATTGTAGGTACAGGTCAACGTCTCCGTATAGCCCCCATAGAACGGTATTTTTAAGGTTGTGACATCTATATTCCACCGAAATGTCTAAAATTTGGTATTTGGTCTTCATTTGGGGTATAAAACGTGCCCTATGAAATTTGTCTGTATAGATCCATGCCTTCATATAGCCCCCATAGAACGGTACCACCCGATTTTCGGTATTTTGAAGGTTTTAACCTCATTATCACACCAAAATGGCTGAAATTTGGTACTTAGTCTTCGTTTGGGTTATAAAATATTCTCCCAGAAATTTGTGGGTGTAGGTCCACGCCTTCGGTAGAACGGTACCTACCGATATTCGGCATTTTGAATGTTGTGGCCACAGCAACCCACCGAAATGGCTGAAATTTGGTATTTAGTCTTCGTTGGAAATAAAATCCTTTCTGACTGAAATTCGTCGGTATAGGTCCACGTTTCGATATAGCCGCCATACAACGGTACCACCCGATTTTCGGTATTTAGAAGGTTTTAGACTCATTATGACACCGAAATGGCTGAAATTTGGTACTTAGTCTTCGTTGGGGGTATAAAACTTTCTCCCAAAGACTTGTAGGTACAGGTCCACGTCTCAGTATAGCCGCCATAGAACGGTACCTTCAGTATTTAGAATGTTTTAGACTCATTATGACACCGAAATGGCTGAGATTTGGTACTTAGTCTTCGTTGGGGTTATAAAACATTCTCCCAAAAATTTGTGCGTATAGTTTACGCCTTCATATAGTCCCCACAGAGCGGTACCTACCGATATTCGGCATTTTGAAGGTTGTAGCCACAGCAACCCACTGAAATTGCTGAAATTTGGTTGGGTGTACAAATATTTCCATCTAAAATTTCTCGGTGTAGGTCCACATCTTTATATAGCCCCGATAGAACGGTACATCCCGATTTTCGATGTTTTGAATGTTTTAGCCTCATTATAACAACTAAACGGCTGAAATTTGTCCCCGTTGGGTGTACAAAATTGTCTACATAAAATTTGTCGGTATAAGTCCACGTCTTCATATAGCCCCCTTGGAACGGAATCTTCCGATTTTCTGTATTTTGATGGTTGTTGTCCAAAATATCCCACCGAAATGGCTGAAATTGGGTATTTAGTCTTCGTAGGGTGTACAAAATTGTCCATTTAAAATTTGTCGGCATGAGTCCACGTCTTGAAATAGGCCCAATAAAAAGTACCTCCCGATTTTCGGTATTTTGAAGGTTGTTGTCCTCAATATCCCACCGAAATGGGTGAAATTTGATATTTACTCTTCGTTGGGTGTACAAAACGTTCCATCTGAAATTTGAAGGTATAGGTCCACGTCTTCATATAGCCCCCATAGAAAGGTACATACCGTTTTCGGCATTTTGAAGGTTTTCGTGTCATTATAACACCGAAATGGCTGAAGTTTTGTACTTAGTCTTCGTTAGGTGTACAAAATTTTCCATGTAAAATTTGTCGGTATAGGTCCACGTCTTCAAATTGCCCGACTAGAACGGTACCTCCCGAGTTTCGGTATTTTGAAGGTTGTTGTTCTTAATATCCCACCGAAATGGCTGAAATTTGGTATGTACTCTTCGTTAGGTGTACAAAACATGCCACGTGAAATTTGTCGGTATAGGTCCACGTCTTCATATAGCCCACATAGAATGGTACCTTCCGATTTTCGGTATTTTGAAGGTTTTGGCCTCATTATAACACCGAAATGGCTGAAATTTGGTATTTAGTCTTCGTTGGGTGTGCAAAACTTTCCACCTGAAATTTATCGGTATAGGTCCACGTGTTCATATAGCCCCCCTCCCGGTATATATATTGAAGACTGTTGCCTCCATATCCCACCGAAACGGCTAAGATTTGGTGTTTAGTCGTCAAGTTTCCAAGTGAAAATTTTCGGTATTGCTCCACGTCTTCATATAGGCCCCGTAGAACTGCTATATTTGGTATTTAGTCTTCGTTGGGGGTATTAAACTTTTCACCAAAAATTTTTCAGTATAGGTCCAACTCTTCGTATAGCCCCCATAGAACGGTACTCCCCGATTTTCGGTGTTTTGTTTTTAAGTTTTAGTCACATTATTCAAAAGGAATAACTGAAATTGGGTATTTAGTCTTCTATAAAAATCGGACAGGATAGGTTCACGTTTTGGTATAGCTCCCATATAAGCGTAGCCACCATTTAAGATTTTGTTGAAGGTTTTAGTCACATTTTTCTACCAATTGGTCGTTAATTGTATTTTTGTGTTTCCAGAAGATAGAAAACTTATTCGGAAACAATCTGTCCATATAAAGGGTGATTCAAATAGAGGTTCCCAACTTGTGAACTTCCCAGCTTTTTTAAAGAAAAAAAATCACACAGAAAATTCGGACTGAATAGGAAATGTTTATTATTATTTGAAAGAACATTCTTTGGCATTTATTTTTTGAAGTTTATGTCTATAAAATGTTGGCCGCGTCTGCGTCTTAGACGGTCTGTCCATAGAGTCCAAGTTTCGATGAATCGTTCGAACATTTCGACTGGTAACTAACGAATGACATGTGTGATATTTTGTCCCAAGGCCTGAATCGAAGAGGGGTTGTCCGCATACCATTTAGACTTTAAATATCCCCATAGGAGAAGGTCTAACAGTGTTATGTCACACGATTTTGGTGGCCAACCGACCGGCCCAAAACGTGAAATTGTCTGCTCACCGAAGTGTTGCCTTAATAAATCCATTGATTGATGCTATGTTTGGCCTTTTTGAAACCTAAATGTCGCCGAGATCACGAGCTTCATTTTCAGGCATCAAAATCATAGTCGCCATTGAAAATGACGTTCTCACCGACATAATTTTTGAATAAATATGGACTGATGATTGTACCAGCGGACAAACCACACGAAACCGTTGTTATACCCTCAGCCTTCAGGCTAAAGAGGGTATATACACTTTGATACGATGAAAATGTGCCTCATCGAAATAATGGTTTTAGACCCCTAGCCATGTCCGTCCGTCTGTCTGTCTGTCCTGCTGGCTGGAGCGGACGATAACTCTCGAACGGATGAACCGATTCGGTTCAAATTTTGGCTTTCGTAATATTTTGCCCAAACTTAGTTTAAGTTCGAAGATAAGCCATATCGGTCCACATCTTCAGGTACCTCCCCCAAAAAAGTTCAAAAATGTTCGGAAAAATTGTACGCCCGATAACTCTGGATGGGAGTGAGCGATTTGGTCCATACTTTGCACATCCTAATATATTTACCAGATATAGATCAGGTTCGAATATGGACTATATTTGTTTTGTTTAGTCCTTCGGGTACCTCCCACATAAAATTTTGGATAAATTCACTTTAAGACCTGTTCTCGAATCACTTTGATTTTTGTTGACGCATCTTGAATTTTCTATCTCTATTACGACAGTAAACGTTTTTTCAGGGGCAAGTCCATACTTCTTTAGAAAACAGCCCGAATGTTGTAAAAAACCCCTATGGCACCGTATGTAGTGCCTGTAGAGCTCGAACCGAATACTGCTTTCGTCCACACTTTGGATATCGTAATATTTCTTCGAATATTAGATGAAATTCGATGGTAGTGCTTATAGGTCAACTGCTTCCGGTACCTCTCCCACAAATGTTTGAAAATATTAAAATGATAAGCGCAATATCTCACAAACGTAGCAACCGATTTGGTCCAAATTTTCGATCTCGAAATTTTTTGTCCAAGCTTAGTTTATGTTCAAATTTGGGCCCTATCGGTCCAATACTTGGGGTACCACTCATACAAATGCTCAACACAATTTTGTAGTTGAGGGTCTGTTCGAGGATCCTTTGGACATTTTTACTGAAGGTTTCCCTAGTGGCCCGATATTATGCTTTTCGGTATCCCCCGCAAATTTTTGAGCTTTAATCCAATCCATATTTCTGTCGGTTCATACGCCCATAAATTTCATTTTTTTTGGAAAAAAGTATGTATTTTAATCACACAGGCTGAGGGTAATCTCTGTCGGCAAAGCCGACCGATACTTTTTTACTTATTTTTTTTATGAAGTGACAACTCTTGAATCTCTTTAGATTGCTCTTTACCCAAACGTGGCTACACTCCTTGTTTATATACACATTAAGCCAGAAATGGGCCTCATCGCTGAACAAAACGTGGTTCGAAACACATTCCTCATAAAACATGAATTTTCGTAATAAAGTTGGAAGATTTGCAAAAACTCGTAAAAGAGAGAAAGAGAGAAAAATTTTTGTAGCACAAAAGTGTTTTCAAAAAGTTCGGGAACGCAAAAATGGAAAAAACGTCAAAAGAGCTGGAACAAATATCAAAGTCGGCGTACCAGCCAATCAGACGCCGTCATGCATGTTACTATTTTTTACACGCTCAAATTTGTCGATTAAAAAGTTTTTAAAGAGAGAGTCATTCAGCGCCGTTTTTGTTTAAAGAGAAGTGAACATTTTACAACTTTTTTGTGTACGGGAACGGGTTTTCGGGTAAAATGTGTAAAAATCTTAAAAATTTAAAAACATTTTTGGTTCTGGAACATAGCTATTGTTCAGTCGAAAGTCTTTGCACGATAAAATGCCAAACAATTGGCCTGTTCCCGTACTTTATAAAGTGGTAAAAGTCGTAAAAGTTGTAAAAGTCGTAAACGATTTTCATATAAATTTTGTGTACGGGAACGCAAAATGTGTAAAAGTGGTAAAAATTGTAAAAACTTTTTAGTTCTGGAACAGAGCTATTACTAAAGGAAAATAACATGACAGCATGACACGACTCCCATGTGATGACCAGTGTTGAAAAAAGTACCTTTATTTGGATCACCCGTTATATCCAGGCTTTAGTCCTGCCAGTATTGCCCAATTTTATGTATTTCGCGGTTTTTTTTTGTCAAATTTTCGAACCGAGATTGCTGTAATTTAATATTGTGTATTGTCAGGAATTCAAAAACTCAATTCGGAAAATTGTAAAAATTGAACCATGTTTTGAAAAGCTCTTTTTAAGGTACCTATTTAGAAGGTCCCTTGCCAGTTGGGATATACTACTCTTGCAATAAGAGGGAGAACTTAGTACTTTCATAAACGAAAGGAAACTAATTGTCCTTATTCACTTCGATGCAGTTCGTGGAGGAGGGTATAAAAAGTTCAGCCCGGCCGACCTTAACACATTTCTTGCTTGTTTATCTTTTCAAAGTGTATACTCGTATAAACTATTTAGCTTAAATGCTGCGGGTTTTGAAAATTTACATACAAATTTGTTTACACTCAACACACTCACAATTGTGGCACAGTTATTGTTATTAATCTCACCTGATTTCCATTCATGAAAGATTTTTTCCAAATTCTTTGCCCAACATTGGCCAAATCCACTATCGGTTCGCTTGCATATCTCCAGAAATGCCGCTGCAATAAAAGAAAGATTTAGTCTATTTTTGGATACTCTTTAACATTGATATTTTAGCTAATAAAATAATATTTGATATTTCAATACGAATTAAAAACATTTTCTACTTACGTTTTTCCGTGAGAACTTTGGCACCATTTACCTCCGTTATTGCTGCGATCCATGTAACTGCAGCAACTACAAACATGTGTAGTGACAATTTCATTTTATCGATTATCTTTTTAGAAATAAACTATATTATTATTTTGAAAATAAAAAATCAAACGAGATCGAAGTTGAATATCAATTGAACTGCAGACAAGACTGGAATGCATTGACGTTTATAAACAAAATGTCTTAAATATCAAAGAATAATAAAATAATATCGTGGCTATCTCTTTTATTCCATAATAAAAAATGTAAACTGGTTTTTAAATGGTTTTTATTGAGATGCAAATTTATTTATCACACCCTACACCAAGCTGTGGCACAGGGTATTATGTCTTTGTTCAATGGTTTGTTAGTATCTTTTGTGTAAATCGATTATGTCGTTAGTGGTTGGCCAATAGACTGACTAATATAGAACAACTTCTCCCTCAATATTCTCTTTCTTTGCATTTTTGTAGGACATTAGCTGCGAAGTGTGGCTTCCACTATTAGTCCGGTCAAAATAGACATTGAAATAGCAAAAATTCCCACAAAGCTGAATTTTGGTGGAGAGCTAGAGTTTGCCATTAGAAGCAACGTCCTTAAAGTCCCCATCGATCCCATGTGTGCAAAAAAAATTATTCGGGGTCAAAGGTCAAATTTTAAGGGTTTTTTGGTTTTCGGATTTATTTTTTGATAACGGTTGATCTAATCAAAAAGTGACTAAAGTAAATATTGTAGACAGAAAAATTATCTACAAGTTTGATTTTTATAATTGTTTTCCTAGAAGGAACCATTCTTGAGATATAGCTATTCTAAAAAACACATGATTTTTATGCACTTATAAGGGAAATATGCACATATTCAGACGAACCGGCTAAAATAAGCGAAGTAATCGGGTCTGTCCCCCAAAAATATATATATTTTCTTGAAGAGCGAGATTATAGCTATCTTCTAAAAAAAATTCCAACAGAATCGGAGCTTGTTTAGTAGAGTTATTCAATGTTAGAGTCATTTTATGCAAAAATAGCCCATTTAACCCACATGTGTAATCGAAAGCCCAAAGGGAACGACCCCAACAAAAACTCTCCGATTTTTTTCAAGTTTTGTCCGAAGGTAAGGTTTGTTGCGCTGATTACGGAAATGTATAATTTTCAACGGTTGCGGATCCGGTTCGCCGGTTATTCGACCCGAAAGGCCAAATTTAAAAACCGGGTTAGACCAGGATCTACTGAACCGATTCCTGCAAAGTGGATATCGTCTGAAAGCTTACGGAAGTATCTACCACATAGTGTCGTTACTTCAACCGGTTCGCCTCATAATGTACTTACGCGGCTAATTTTTTATTTGACCTTTAGATTGCGATATCTCGAAAATGGTAAGTATTTTTTAAGTATCATAAAGACCACTCTTATAGACAATTATTGAATCTACAACTTTTACTTTAGCCGGCTTTTGCTAAGTCTTACCGTTTTTGAGAAAAATTAAAAAAACTGAATAATGCCTCCAAAAATGACCTTTGACCCCGAATAACTTGTTTTGCACACATGGGATCGATGGGGACTTTTAGGACGTTGCTTCTAATGGCTAACCCTAGCTCTCCACCAAAATTCAGCTTTGTGGGAATTTTTGCTATTTCCCCCTTATACGCATGTCTATTTTGACCGGACTATATTTTAGTTTATTTATTATTAAATATTTTGTTGCCCATAATTGGAAATCATTTATTCGGATACAATTATTGTAGGCTGAATCGAGTCGACTTTAAATGAATGTACGAAAACCTGTCCGACTAAAAATTACTGTTAATCACTATACTTATTACTCATGTATATTAGGGTGATGTCTTTTTTGTAACTTCTTATGCCTCTATTCATATTTTAATAAGTTTTTATTTATTATTAGAAAATATATAACATATCAGGTGATTTGATAAAAATACTGTTACGGAATAAAGTTTTAACTTAATCCCGTGTTGACGTTGTTTTATTCCCCGATATGATTTGTATTAGTTTAAACCCGCATCGCTCGCGTTTTTATACCCTCTAGCGTATGCATCTGGGAGGTTCTACAATGTTTCAAAGAGATCCGGATACACATACATAGATACACTTATATAAACAGACAAATTAATGTAAACAACTAATGGATCAGCGGTAATAAATACGTTAGAGCAGAACGGGGTAATAATGAATGACGTCAAAATGTAATCTACAACTCAATGCACAAAACAAATAAAGAGAGAGAAAGATAGAATACAACAAATAAATGACAAAGTGTAAATTAAGACTAAACGATAATTCCATGATGGCAGTAAACTCCAAACAATAGTTGTTGCAACACTGATACAAATAAACTAAATGCTTAATAAACAAGTAAAACAGTATCAGTCGGCTTTGCAGACAGAGATATACCATGAAATACCTTGTTTGCAAAAAAAAAAAACATATGTATTTAGCGAATATTTTCGAACTTTTGTGATGGAAGTTCCGGAAGGAGCGGACCTATAAGCACCACCTTCGAATTTCATATAATATTCAAAAAAATATTGCGATATCCAAAGAGTTGATGAACGCAGTATTCGGTTCGAGCTCTCCAGCCACTACAAATGGTGCCATAAGGTTTTTTTTTACAAATTTCGGGCTATTTTCTCAAGAAGTATGGGCTTGCCCCTGAAAAAACGTTTCCTGTCGTAACTGAGGCCCCGAATGCAAATTGCTTTTTCAAAAATCAAAGTGATTTGAGAGCAGGTCTTAAAGTGATTTTATCCACAATTTTGTGTGGGAGGTACCCGAAGGAGTGGAAAAATATAGTCTATTTCGAACCTGATCTATATCTGGTAGATATATAAGGACGTGTAAAGTTTGGACCAAATCGGTCACTCCCATCAAGAGTTATCGTGCACACACTTTTTCTGAACATTTTGGAACTTCTGTGGGGGAGGTACCTAAAGGAGTGGACCGATATGGCTTATCTTCGAAATTAACCAAGTTTGCACTAAATATTACGAAGGCCACATTTTGGACCGAATCGGCAGATTCGTTCGAGAGTTATCTTGCGCTCCAACCACTACGCTCAAAATTTCGGAAAAGTTAAGATGTGGACCTGCTTTAATTTTTTTGTAACAATTTGTATTTACTGCACCCATACGACGGTACAAGTATCATCAGGGCAAGTCCATACTTCTTGAGAAAAGAGCCTGAAATGTGCAAAAAACTCCTATGATACCGTGTGTAGTAGCTGGAGCGATAAAAGATCGAACGGATCTGCCGAATCGGTCTAAAATTTGGCCTTCGTAATATCTTGTCCAAACTTAGTTTAAGTTTGAAGATAAGAAGATACCTTCATGTACCTCACCCACAAAAACTCAAAAATTTTCGGAAAAATTATGCGCACGATAGCTTTTGATGGGAGTTACCTGAATTGGTCCATACTTTACACATCCTAATATATCTACCAGATCTAGATCGGATTGTATATGGGATATATTTGTCCACTCCTTCGGGTACCTCCCACACAAAATTCCCGATAAGTTCACTTTAGGACCTGCTCTCGAATCACTTTGATATTTGTTTAAGTAAGTCCATACTTCTTGAGAAAACAGCCCGAAAGGTGTAAAAAATACCTATAGCATCAGTTTGGCCTCCTAATATATCTACCAGATCTAGATCGGATTGTATATGGGATATATTTGTCCACTCCTTCGGGTACCTCCCACACAAAATTCCCGATAAGTTCACTTTAGGACCTGCTCTCGAATCACTTTGATATTTGTTTAAGTAAGTCCATACTTCTTGAGAAAACAGCTCGAAAGGTGTAAAAAATACCTATAGCATCAGTTTGGCCTTGGTCATATTTTGCCCAAACTTAATTTCAGTTTGAAGATGGGCAATACCGGTCCGCAACTTCCGGTAAGTCCGGTACAGCATGGACTTACCCCCGATGAAATTATACTATCGTAATATAAACCGAGAGATCTACCTGCTATCAGAAATTTCAAAACGATGTCACTGTACTGCTCACTGCTGATAGCAAGTAGAGATCTCCCGGTTCACTCCCGTTATGATTCATATTTGAACATAATTTAAGTGTGAAAGAAATGTTAAGATGCGCAAAGGTCGCACCAATTTCAGTCACTCCTTTCGATAGTTATCTTGCTCATCAGACACTTTAGTTGGTCACCGTTGAGTTTTTAGCGCTTTTGGACCCACATGTAAGGAACTAAAGAGACTTACCTACGAGGAACATTACACCACTCTAAACAGGACCACAAGAAGTACTTTTGGAAAAATATGCAATCATCATCGCTCGGCCCTTAAACTACACATAAGTAAACATTTTAAACTTTTTTGAGGCAGGTAACCGAATATGTTTTCCAATATAGACCTTTTAGAACTTGACGTACATTTGGAAGAAATTTTGTAAAAACTTCCAATCTGATACTTAATTCGTAAGTTTTCGTGCTCATCAGTCATGGGAATTTAGGCAGGGTTATATAGGGCTTGTGGAACATTATCCCAGGAAGTATACACTTGCTCACGAAAAAATTGTTATCGCCGCAAAAGTGGCAGTGAGCACAACCTGTTGCAAAAAAGTCATGACGATCCGAGAAAAGTTCTAAACTGCATTTCAGCTCAAGAAGGAGCTGACCGATATACATAGTTCGTATTCGAAGCTAATCTATGTCTGCAAGATATATTACGTAGTCGAATGTTTGGACCAAATCGGGTTCTCTCTTCGAAAGTTATCGTGCGCATCATTTTAAAGAAAAAATTTGAAATTTTGTGAGGGAGCTACCAGAAAGACTGGTTCGAACTTAAATTAATATTGGAGCGAGATCCGAAATTTGGATCCGTTCTATAGTTATTGTACTCACGAGCCAGACTGATAGACGGTCATTAAACTATGTTGACAATTTTTGGCGGATAAGTTTTGTTACCACTGGGAACAAAATTACAGATACGAGTAGTTCGATCAACAAATGCAGCTAAACTCCTTAAAAAATCGGGAGGTACTGCTATATGGGGGCTATTCCAAACCATGGATCTATGTTGGCAATATTTGGTGTAGAAGTTTTTCAACCACTGGGAACTTCAAATGCCGAACTACAGATAGTTCGGTTAAAAATTGGAGCTAAATTCCTCAAACTACAGAAAATCCGGTGGTACCGTTATATGGGGGCTATTCCAAACCATGGTCCTATTTTGGCAATTTCAAATGTCAAATGACAGCTGACAAAAAATGCAGCTAAACTCCACAAAACACCTAAAATCGGAGGTACCGATATAATGGGGGATAGACCAAAATAAGAGCCTATTTTGACAATTTGCGGTGTAGAAATTTTGTGACCGCTAGAAATTTCGAATTCGAATTTCGAATGTCAAATGACAGCTCGTTCGGACAAAAATTGCAGCTAAACTCCTCAAAACACCTAAAATCGGAGGTAGCGATATATTGGCTAATTTGGACAAAAATGCAGCTGAAATCCTTAAAATATTTAAAATCCGGAGACTATACCACCCTTATAAGGGAGCTATTCCAAACCCTGGATCTATGTTGACAATTTTTGGTGGAAAAATTGCCATCGCTAGGAACCTTAAGGTCAAATTGTAAGTAGTTCGGATAAAATAATGCAGTTAAAATCCTCAAAATACCGAAAATCGGGAGTTACCGTTATATAAGGGCTATACCAAAACATGGACATTTTTTACAACCTCGTATCCCTGTATGATATTGTGATGAGTTTTTACCTAAGATTACATAAAATCTTAATTATAAAGTGATTCGAAATAAAGCTTCCACACAAAACGCATTTAAAGTTTTTATTTTTCAGAACTTTTGACAATTGTTTGAAGTCACTGCAAGCAGTTATTTTACTGAAAACAAGGTATATGGGCACACGACATAACCAACATGACGTAACCGTTTGTTTCCCACTATTTTAATCATCGGATTATAACATATATATCATTTTACATTACAGTATATAACTTTATTTCATATATCATAAAAATTAAAAGTGGTATGTGCGGGACCTTTTTCAATAATTAAATGGAATAAAAGTTACTAGGTAGTCAGTAATAGGCAAAAGGTTATTCATTCGTGCAACAGGGAATATTTTTTTGAGATTTTTTTCTTTATAATAAAATTTATAATAAAATTACATGAATGATATTTTTGATACTAATAGCCAAATTTTCATTAATTTTTGAAAAAAAATGTCAAAAAGTCATAACCCTAATGGACCTATGTTGGCGATTTTTTGGTAGAGTCGTTTTGTGACCACTGCACACAGAAAAAAAGGCCTCTCTAACATATTTCCCGTACATATTTTGCAGCAAACATATATTTGTTTGCAATCGGTCCCAAACATAACATATGTTTGGGTCCTGCTAACAAATAAATGTTTGGGTGCAAAGAAATACAAACCCAAAAGCCACAAAAAAACAAACACATGCAATTGTAAAATGTATTGGGCATTTAATTTAATAAAAGCAGAATTTCTTTAAGAAAACACAAAACACTGATTAATTCACACACATTACCGTCTTTACTCAACGATTTTATTTAGACAACTGATAAAAGAACAACATAATTAATTTTTTTCTTTTCCTCTTCGCTTGCTAACAACAACAAAGCACGAAACGCACTTGGTTGGCCAAAGCTTCTGCGTCTCCTATTACACTATACACACAGCTCTTTGCGAGAGCCCTGTTGTTACTCTCTTTGACAAAAATCATCTCTCCACCCATAAAAAATATGTTTAAACATAAAAAATATGTTGGTACCTAAACAAATAAAATTGAGATATCTTACAAAATGTTACAAACATATATTTGTTTGGACACAAACAAATTATGTTTGGATCCAAACATATATTTGTTTGCAACCAGCCTATATTGACAGTTTTTAGTTAAGAGGTGTTGTAGCAGCTAAGAACCCAAATGACTAATTTCATATAGTTCGGTTAAAAGTTTTAGCTAAAATCATCAAAATACAGAAAATCCGGAGGTACCGTTATATGGGGGCTACATCAAGACGTGGACCAGTACTAAGAAATTTCTGGAGACCATTTTGTAGCCCCCCACGAAGGCTAAATACCAAATTTCGGCCATTTTGGTGTGATAATGAGGCTAAACCCTTAAAAATACCGATAATCGGGAGGTATTGTTCTATGTTTGCTATATCAAAACCTGGACCGATAGAGCCTATTTTCAATACCAAACATCCTAGGAGTGATAGAAATTTCTATACTAAAATCATAAAGCTCTATACCATTTATAATTGACGATGTGTTCCAAATGGAATGGCAAAGTTAATTATACCCTACATATTATGGTGGAGGGTATAAAGTGACTTATCCTTTTGTTTCTCACTAATTTTCTTTAATTGTGAGAATCGTAAAAAGTCTTCAGTGTTTTTCCCATACATACATTCGAACAAATTTTTGAAAAAAGGCCAAAAGTCATCAACCTAGTTCCCAGGCAACCGTCTGTATTTGTAATTACGCTACAGATAGTAATTTTTATCGGATTCAATAACGCTTAACAAAGAAATGTAAGCACGCTACCTACTGTATTATTAGTAGACCGAATATAATGGATGTTTTATATAAACTTGTATTGCCCAAACAACATATTTTACTCATTACTAAACAATGAATAACGCCAATAAAAAAATGTCAGTTAATTCAACGCTTAATGGTTGTTGTGGTGGTGTAGGGTATCATATGGTCGGCTCGGTTCCCACTTTAGGCTTTGCTTAGGTGTTAACATTAACATGGTTCATAGGACATTCATAGTCATAGTCATAGGTTTAGATGTCGTCAAAATCGTCGGAGTCTGTTTTAATCTGATTAATTTCCAGTTCTGGGTTTCTGATAATTATATATTATTATAAAAATATATTCCATATAATAAATCTAGATTAATTATAATTAATATATTTTTATACAAAACAAGGCGAATTTATATAAGGTATGTGCATGAATTGCAAAAACTAACAAATTTACAAAAAACAACATTGTTGTTATTAAAAATTAATTGTCAAAGATAAATATTCAATAATAATGTCGCTCTAACAATTTTCTGAGGAAGAACATAAATACATTTTGAAAATCATTTAAAATAGTACACATTTGAATCAAAA
Source organism: Musca autumnalis (assembly GCF_047663935.1). Classification (NCBI taxonomy): domain Eukaryota; kingdom Metazoa; phylum Arthropoda; class Insecta; order Diptera; family Muscidae; genus Musca; species Musca autumnalis. Next base: position 48,694,625 of record NW_027411977.1, read on the forward strand.
TGTAAATATAAAGCATTCAGAGCTGTCTTAGGGCATTTCTATTGCAAGTTCAGGATAAAAAGATGTAGTTTATGGTAGCAAATTTCGAAGTTTCAAATTTCATGAGTAGACCCTATTACATTTTGAAGACTAAATTTAGAAAAAAGTAAGAATACAGCTGATTGTCACTTCAACCTTGTATAAATATGCCTTGATAAAAAATAAAATATTTTTGTTGGGACATTTCCAAATCAAATTAGTTACGAATACAAACACATGAAATGTCGGAATGTGTACTACAACATCGAGCATCCTTATGACACCAGTTGACCCTTTTCGTGAGAAGTTGAAGATTTTACCGTTACATCAACACAACAAAATTTTGTGGATGCAGCCAGCACCTGCTCGGATGTTACCGTCGCAAAGTGGTTCAGAATCGTTTTTCCTGGTCAAAATTCTGCAACTTTTGAACGGATAAAGATATTTTCATACCCTCAGCATTTATGCTAACGAGGGTATATACACTAGGGTTATGACTTTTTGACCTTTTTTCTCTAAAATGATTTCCTGTAGCAGGGATGAATGAACTTTTGCCTGATAATTACTACGCTATCGTTTATTCCATTGAAATATAAAAAAAGTTCACGCACAAATCGATTTTAAAAATATAATTTTTTGAGAAAATGTATGAAATGAAAAAAAAAAATTTTTTTGAAAAAATTATTTTTTGTTGCACGTATGAATTAATATAAGCCTACTAATAACTATAATAATGTTTATTTCATTCAAATATTGAAAAAGGTCATGCACAAACCACTTTGAAAAAATTTTAAATTTTTTGTTTTTTGTTAAAAAATTATATCTTTAAATAAAAGCGTTTACGACATTTTTACGATTCTCAGAATTGAAGAAAATTAGTGAGAAATAAATGTTATGTCAGTTTAATTGTCTCATGTGACTCTTTATCTGCTTACAGCGGCTTCCAAAAATTTTCCATAATTTTGAAAAATTCAAATTTTAAAATCATTTTGTGCGTGAGGTTTTTTCCCCGAATCACCTTATAATTATGATTTTATGTAATCTTCTGGCAAAACTCATCACGCTATGATACAGGAATTCATAACCCTAATATACACTTTCATACGGGCAAAATGTGCCTCATCAAAATAATGGTTTTAGACCCCAAGTATGTTTGGACGAAATCCGGAAAATTTGTGCACACTATAACTCTTGAAGGGAGTAACTGATTTGGTCCATACTCAACAAACATTGTTCCACAACATCCCATACGGGACAAGGGAGACTTCTCTCATATCAATGAGTGCACGCCGATTCATATTTAGCTCAATGATATGGGACCTACTGTTTATCGGCGAGTCCGAACGGCGTGACTTAAGACACCACTTGTGGAGAAGTTTTTCAAGGCTGAAATACTCAGGAAATGTCACCAACATTACTGAGGGGTATTTTGCCACAGTTAAAAATGTTTGATGTTGCCTGGCCGGGGAATCGAACCCCCGACCTTCTGCGTGCAAGGCAAGCGTGCATACCATTGGCACCACGGTGTGCATACTTTGCACATCGTAAAATTTCTACCAGACTTAGATAAGGTTCCAGTATGGACTCAATCGGTATACTCCTACGGTTACCTCCCACACAAAATTTCGGAAAGGTTCAGTTTAGGACCTGCTCTCGAATTGCTTTGTTTTTTTGTGGTAATAACTTGTATTACCTTCCCCCGACAGGTTGGTATAAATGTCATCAGGGGCAAGTCCATACTTCCTGAGAAAATAGCCTGAAAGGTGCAAAAAAACCCGTACGAAACCGAGTGTAGTGGTTGGAGGGCAAGATAACTCCAGAACGGATCAACCGATTTAGTCCAAAATTTGGGCTTCGTAATATTTTGTCCAAAAATCGTTTAAGTTCGAAGATAAGCCATATCGGTCCACTCCTTCAGGTACCTCCACCACAAAAGTTCAAAAATGTTCGAGAAAATTGTTCGCACGATAACTCTAGAAGGGAGCGACCGATTTGGTCCATACTTTCCACATCCTAATATATCTACCAAATATAGATCAGGTTCAAATATGGTCTATATTTGTTCACTCCTTCGGGTACCTTCCACACAAAATTATGGATAAATTCACTTTAAGACCCGCTCTCGAATCAATTTGATTTTTGTTGAAGGACAAGCCCATAATTTTTTTAGAAAACAGCCCGAAATGTGTAGGAACCCCTGAGGCACCATATGTAGTGGGTAGAGAGCCAGATAACTCTCGAACTGATCAACCAATTTGGTCGAATATTTGGCCTTCGTCATATTTTGTCCACACTTAGTTTCAGTTTGAAGATGGGTAATACCGATCCACAAATTCCGGTATTATATTAATATTTAAAAATGTCACCAAAATGGCATGCACGATATCTCTTGAATGAGGCCAGCAATTTGGTCCAAACTTTGGACCTCCTAATATTTTGTCCAAATTTAGTTTAATTTCTCGGTCTTCTCAAAATTGGTGTCTAAGTGCAGTTTAGGGTCTGTTCGAACTTCTAAGATCCTTTGGAAATATATACTGATGCTGTTCGTTGTGGTCCTGTTTACAGCGATATTATGTTTTCTGTGGACAATTCAATGCTTCCAGGCGTACTTGTCCAAAAGTTATACCTTGACCTACTGAAATGACTAGTGGGCGCAATGTCTATCGAAAAGATATCACTCCCAATATAAAATCCGTTTCTATAATGGACTATGTCGGACCATTCCTTTAAGTTCTTCTCCCGCAACACTTTTGAACTGTAATCGTAATCCTCATTTTTGTCGGCAAGTTCAAGTGCCCTTTTGGGACTACAAAATTCTGAAAAGACCCTAAATACATTCGATCCGTAGATGACAGTTTGAACTCACATAGGCTGAGGGTATATCTCTGTCGGTAAAGCCTACTGATACTTTTTTACTTGTTTTCAAGATGTGTTGCTTTATTCTATTACATATTTTGCTGGTACATATCCAAATAGTTTTACTATAATATCTGTGACAACAACTTCATTGGCCTGACTCAAAGATGGTCGCAACACATCAAAAATAACACGCCAATTGTCGTTCAGCAAATAATGTGCACCATCTTCCAAGGCCTTATCACCATTGAACAAATTCTCTAAATGAAACTTCATGCCACCATTTTCGGTCCATTCTAAGTGGCATTTTTCCACATCGGCAAATTCGACTCCGTCGCGTTCGTGAATCCTAAATTGAAGATCTACCTCAATTACAGCATTATCTGAAAGAATAAGAAGAAAATATAATAAAATTATTACAGACTAAAGTTTTAATTTTGCTATAAGGGGAAATATCAAAAATGTTATACAATGCTGAATTTTGATGGAGAGCTAGGGTATACCATTAAAAGCTAAAGAATGACTAAAAAAAATTACCATTTCGTTTTTGGAGGACAATAACCATCGGGTGCGAGGGGACTTAGGCAATCAGAATCGTTTTTCCTGATCAAAACTCTGTTACTTTTGAACGGATAGAGATATTTTCGTAATTCTCTTTTTGTTTAACAGACAACACTTTCAGCTTTCCGACACATTAGAAGCCACCAAATTCGCTCTAGCGGTCGCAGAGGAATTCAAGGTAAAATTTAAAAATGTAAGTTCTTTTCAAGTTTCTTTTGCATCAAACTATGAGTGTTTTTGAGTTTTTCATATGTTCTTAAATAGTTAGAACATATGAAAAACTCAAAAAAAAAGGTCAAACCACAATAAAAAAAAGCATTGTTCCACAACATCCCATACGGGACAAGGGAGACTTCGCTAATATCAATGAGTGCACCCCGATTCATATTTAGCTCAATGATATGAGACCTACTATTCATCGCCGAGTCCGAACGGAGTGTCTTAAGACATCACTTGCAGAGAAGTTTTTCAAGGCTGAAATAATCAGGAAATGTCGCCAACATTACTGTGGGGTATTTTGCCGTAGGGGATGGACGATACCAAGGAACGGTCCTGACCGGCTTTAACATGGCAAAGCCCAGGATTTATCTTGGTCCCTCTTTCATCTCAAGTGGACACTGACCTCCCCGTGGTGTCACCTGGGGAACTGCCTTTAACACCCGTTAAAGGTAGTGAGCTAACATGTGCCGCGCGTTCACCCATAAGAACGTTAAAAACTTGGGTTTGGGCGTCGGGTTAGTAACCCTCCCCTAGAAAAAACATCCTACTATGAAAAAACGAAAGAAAAGAAAAACAAACCCCTCTAAAGTTGACGAACCCCGCAAACGTTTTAAGGACCATGATCTGCGAATCTGCACCTGGAATGTTCGCACTCTTTATAGAGAAGGTGCAGTCTTCGCATTGGCAGACGTACTTGAAAAGTACAAGGCCGATATTACTGCCATACAGGAAATACGATGGATTGGGAAAGGCGTCACAACAACACCTAAAGGTGACGCACTGTATTATAGCTGCCATGACGTAAAGCATGAGTTTGGTTGCGGATTCGTAGTTAGTCGGAGACTAAAACATCTGGTATCCAGCTTCACCCCAGTGAATGAAAGACTTGCTGCAATTCGAATAAAAGCTAAATTCTTCAACATCAGCTTTATTTGCGCTCATGCTCCCACTGAAGAAAAGGACGAACAGACCAAAGATATATTTTACGAGCGCTTAGAAGAAACATACGACCGTTGCCCTGCGATTTTAATGCCAAAATTGGAAAGGAGAATATCTTTGGCCCAACAGTCGGGAAATTCAGTCTCCACAGTGAAACATCTGACAATGGTATGAGGCTGATAGACTTTGCAGCTGCAAAAAACATGGTAGTTAGCAGTACCAGATTTAATCATCTCGATATTCATAAGGGCACCTGGCTGTCTCCAGATCAAAGAACAAGTAATCAAATTGATCATGTTGTAATAGATGGAAGACATTCATCCAGCGTGTTGGATGTACGATCGTTCCGAGGCGCAAACATTGATTCGGACCACTACCTTGTTGCAGCAAAGGTACGTACCCGTCTAAACGTTGCAAATAAAGCACGAACAGACACAACGCGGAAGTTGGACATCGATAGGCTGCAAACACAACAGATAGCCACAGCATATTCCACTCAACTAGCCCAATTGCTTAACGCGAGCACTCCTTGTCCCGATAACATAACAGCACAATGGCAACATATTGCCCACTCCATGCAAACAGCCGAAAAATCCATACTTGGATTCCAGAGACCTCCACAAAGGAATTCATGGTATGACCAGGAGTGTCGTGCTGCTACCGAAGAGAAAAATGCGGCATATAGAGCTACTTTACAATCAGTAGCAACGCGTAGCGCACGAGAGAGATATCGGGAGAAAAGGAGAGAAGAGAAACGTCTTTTCCGCAAGAAAAAGAGAGAAATGGAAAAGCGGGAGTGTGAAAAAATCGAGATGTACAGGAGCCAGAATGAAGTCCGAAAATTCTACCAAAGAGTGAAACATCAAACAGATGGCTTTGGTACAGGCACATCCTCCTGTAGAGACCAGCAAGGTAATCTGGTAACAGATACAGACAGCGTGCTCAGGATATGGAAGGAACATTTCTCCAATCTGCTGGTATCCAATAGTAGCGAAGACGATGATACCACAGATCCAATCCCAGAAGATGGTATAGAATGTATACCGCCCGGCCAAGATGAGGTAAAAACAGCAATCAACCGGCTGAAGAATAATAAAGCAGCAGGAGCTGATGGCTTACCAGCCGAGCTGTTTAAAACCGGAGGCGACGCGCTGATAAGGTGTATGCATCAGCTAGTTAGCACCATCTGGCAGGAAGAACGCGTACCCGACGATTGGAACCTGAGCATACTATGTCCCGTCCACAAGAAAGGAGATAAGACTGTATGCTCCAACTATAGGGGCATAAGTCTTCTCCCTATTGCCTATAAGATAGTGTCAGGGATATTGTGCGAACGACTAAAGCCAATGGTCAACGAAATAATTGGACCATACCAATGTGGCTTTAGACCTGGCAAGTCCACCATTGACCAGATATTTACCCTGCGGCAAATCCTCGAGAAGACCCAAGAGATGCAGATCGACACATTTCACCTTTTTGTCGATTATAAGCAGCATTCGACAGTCCCCTCCGATCGAAGGTATTCCACGCAATGTCTGAATTTGGTATCCCCGCAAAGCTCATCCGGCTTTGTAAGATGACTTTAACTGATACTAGGTCCTCAGTTAAAATTGGAAAGAACCTCTCCGAAGAATTTTGTACCAAAAGAGGTTTCAGACAAGGAGACAGCCTTTCGTGTGACCTATTCAACATTTTGCTGGAAAGGGTAATACGAGATGCAAATGTCAAAAGAAATGGCACAATTTACACCAATAGCCACATGTTACTTGCCTATGCTGATGACATAGACATCATGGGACGGTCAGTAAAGGAAGTAACTGATACCTTTAGGAAGGTCGAAGCAGAATCTGCGAAAGTGGGTCTGGCGGTAAACGGTGAAAAGACCAAATTGATGGTGTCGACGCGCAAAGCGTCCATAGAGCTCGGGCCAACTGTGGAAGTTGGTACCTACAATTTTGAGGTAGTTAAAGACTTCGTCTACCTCGGCACTGCCATAAACACAACAAACAACATCAGTTGTGAAATAAGAAGAAGAATTGTATTGGCCAACAGATGCTACTATGGTCTAAGTAAGCAATTTAAAAACAAAGCCACATCTCGTCAAACAAAAATAACACTATACAAAACGCTGATACTACCAGTGCTAATGTATGGCTCCGAAGCATGGGTACTTGCGCAAGCAGATAAGGCAGTGCTTGGTGTGTTTGAGAGGAAAATTCTTCGAAAGATCTACGGGCCGATTTGCGTTGACGGTGAATATCGACGTCGTATGAACCACGAGCTATATAAGCTATACAAAGACATGAACATAGTTAAACGTATCGAGATGCAACGATTGCGTTGGCTAGGCCATATCATGAGAATGAGCGATGATGAACCCGCTAAAAAGGCATATGAATACATGCCACATGACGGTGCACGCAGAATCGGTAGGCCTAAGCTTCGATGGAGTATACAAGTGGATGAAGAAATGGAAAGGCGCGGTATTCCAAAAAGTCAAGCGAAAAACAGAGAGGAATGGAGATCTTTTCTTAGTTCGGTCTATGGAACAAATGTTCTGTAATGGGCCAACTAAGTAAGTAAGTAAGTATTTTGCCACCATTGAAAAATGTTTGAATCGAACCACCGTCCTTCTGCGCGCAAGGCGGGCGTGGATACCATTGCACCACGGTGGCATCCACAAACCACAATGAACAATCCATAAAAGTACACAAAATTAAGAAAGCAATTGTTGGAACAAATTTTTTAAAAAAATTATTTCAATTTTTTTTTCAAATTTTTTTTTTTCATTATTGAAAAAAATACTCCTTGGGTGTCCCTTTGTGTGGAAAAGCTATCCCAGCAAAATGTTCGATGCCAAAGATGTCATTCAATCATGGGTGCAAGTGATCTGGCATGTCGTCTCTTTATCATCTTCATCGATGAACGATGATATTCATTTTTGGATCCAAAGCATGTCATTTAATGCTTTGACATGTCATTTTCACCAATGCTTTGGCATGTAATTTTCACCAACCCCTTGCAATGACATTATCATTACGACGAGAGTTTTAACAAGGTTGGTTGTGATTTCGAGTCTCCGACAACATCAAGACTATTGTAAATAATTAAAACAACAAACATTGTTCCACAACATCCCATAAAGGACAAGGGATACTTCCCTAATATCAATGAGTGCACCCCGATTCATATTTAGCTCAATGATATGGGACCTACTGTTTATCGCCGAGTCCGAACGGCGTGTCTTAAGACACCACTTTGCAGAGAAGTTTTTCAAGGCTGAAATACTCAGGAAATGTCGCCAACATTAGGGTGAGGGGTATTTCGCCAACGTTAAAAATGTTTGACGTTGCTTGGCCGGGGAATCGAACCCCCGACCTTCTGCGTGCAAGGCGGGCGTGCATACCATTGCACTACGGTGTAAATAATTAATCATATATATTTAGAAAAATGTGTATTAATAACAAGTAAAAAAGTATCAGTCGGATATGCCGACAGAGATATACCCTCAGCCTGTGTATATTAAAACAATTTTTCCCCAAAATTCGTATGTATTTAGGGGGTTTTAGGATTAAAGGTCAAAAGTTTTGCGGAGGAGATACTAAAACGAGTGGATCCACATTGACCGTTATGGAAGTGGATCTCCAGCCACAACATATGGTGCCATAGGGGGTTTTTACAATCTTCGGGCTGTTTGCTCAAGAAGTACGGACTTGCCCCTAAAAAAACTTTTACCATCGCAATTGAGGCAGCGAATGCAAGTTGCTTCAACAAAAATCAAAGTGTTTCGATATTAGGTCTTAAAGTGAACTTATCCGACATTTTGTGTGGGAGGTACCGGATGGAGTGGACAAATACAGCCCATATTTGAACCTGATCTGTATCTGGTAGATATATTACGATGTGTAAAGAATAGACCAATTCGATCACTCCCTTCAAGAGTTACCGTACAAACAATATTTCCGAACATTTTTGAACATTTGTGGGGGAGGTACCTGAAGGAGTGGACCGATATGGCTTATCTTCGAACTTAAACTATGTTTGGACAAATTATTACGAAGGCCACATTTTGGACCGAATCGGCAGATCCGTTCGAGAGTTATCTTGCGCTCCAACCACCTCACGCGGTGTCATAGGTGTTTTTGCAACCTTCAGGCAATTTTCTCAGGAAGTATGGACTTGCCCCTGATGAAACTTGTACCGTCGTATGGAGGGCACTTAATACAAGTTTCTAAAACAAAAATCAAAGCGATTCGTGAGATGGCCCTAAACTGAACTTTTCCGAAATTTTGTGTGGGAGATACCCGAAGAAGTGGACCTATTGATACCATATTGGAACTTCATATTACCCTGGTAGAAAGTTTACGCTATACAAAGTATGGACCAAATCGGTCACTCCCTTCAAGAGTTATCGTGCGCACAAACTTTCCGAACATTTTCGAACTTTTGTGGGGGAGGTGCCGGTAGGAGTGGACCGATGTAGCTCATCTTCGAACTTAAACTAAGTTTGGGCAAAATATTACGAAAGCCTAAATTTGAACCGATTCGGTTCATCCGTTCGAGAGTTATCGTGCGCTCCAGCCAGCAGGACAGACAGACAGACAGACGGACTGACATGGCTAGATCGACTCCAAATTGTCTGAAACACATTTCGTCCAAACATACTTGGGGTCTAAAACCATTATTTCGATGAGGCACATTTTCATCGTATCAAAGTGTATATACCCTCCTTAGCCTAAAGGCTGAGGGTATAAAAACACAAAAAATTACATCTCTATTGTATCGATGGAATGGGTTCAAATGCTGATGAAAAGATCGAATCTTTCACGACTTCCTTTGCAAGGGTTCAAATGCTGATGAAACTTTCGGATCTTTCACAACTTCCATTGCATTGCTTCAAATGCTAATGAAAAGATCGGATCTTTCACGACTTCGTTTGAACCAATGCAAAAGATGCCATGAAATCACGTCATCGCATGGAACCCCTGCGTTCAAATTTTGCTGGGTATAATTTATATGTTCCCTAATTTATATGTTTATAAGTTGTTCCCTAAAAGTTCTAGTCCACTAATCTTGGAATTTCACTAAAATTGAGTACCTGAGGAAAAATAAAATAGCTCACTTCGTGTAAACACTACGGCAATTAATTAACACCACGCTTAAAAGCAACAATCCTAGCTACCTACCAAAAAAAAAGAAAAAACAATGAACACAATATCTCTTATAGTTTTTGAGAAATAACTATTTCTTTCTCCAGAAATTTGCAAAAATTACGTATTTTCCAAAATTGGACAACATTTTTCGTTATTAGGAGCACGCCACGCCCAGACCGTGCCAATATTTTGATCAAAAATTTTGCTTTCCTTAGTTTCAGCATGTTTACTATCGAATCCCATCTGGAAATTAACAATCGGTGACTGTGCAACGCTGCCCAGCAAATTGATAGTACCAAATTTTGCACGGCGAACGAAGACGCTCCTACGGGGGATAGGAGGAAATGGCCACAACTAGCCATACAAAACCATTGTGGCACCTGGTCTGATAAATGACTTGCCTTGCCAACCCGTCATTTTCCTTGGTTTAGACCACATCTCTATCGTTGTCTCCGTTCAGATAATTTACCACCGCTTCAGAGAGCTGTACACCCTCCTCGGTCGACTGAGAACATTTTGTATACGGTGACGATATTGACATCATGAGTCGAACAGAAAATGAGGTAAGTGATAGTTTAAAGAAGTAAAAAGTATCAGTCCGCTTTGCCGACAGAGACATCATCTACGGACAGATCGAATACCGGTTACAAAACCACAATTCTTTTCCCCAAAAATTAAGTATTAAGGGGGTTTTCAGAATTGTATGGCCCAATTTGAACATTTTAAATTGCCGACAAAAATGTGGATTAGGATTAAATCTCAAAAGTGTTGCAGAAATGGTACCTGAATGAATGCATTGTCATAGTACATTTTATAAGAGGATAATATTTTGCGAGTAATTTCATTTGGATAGATACCGCCCCACCAGTCATTTCAGTTGGTCACCGTACAACCAACCACTATATTAGGAAGCATGGGCTTGCCCACGATTTTTTTTTAACTTTTGGTACCGGAAGGTGTGGACCGATCCCATCTTCGAACTTAAACTTGTACCGTCGTAATACCCTAGACAGACGGCAGCGTTAATTTGCATTAATAACTGTATTTAATTTTGGCCTGACAGACGACAGTTTCTGCATTTACGAAATAGCTGATTGCTGTTTTGTTGTTGTTTGCAATGTATTTTTTGTTTTCCTTGTGTCTCAGAGCATGAATATGCTCTCTCCTCCATATGAATATGGGCTCTCTTCTACGGCATTGCCATATTGAAATACCTAAATGCCTTTTAAGTGCAGCTCGATTTTTTGCATTAAGAATGTGGATAATGCACGAATTAATTTGAATTAAGGCAGTTAATGCAAATTAACGCTGCCGTCTGTCTAGGGTATAATACAAGATGTGACAACAAAAAATCGTATCAATAGGGGTGCAGGTCTTGTGTGGGAAGTGTCGGAAGGAGTTTACCGATAGAGTACATATTGGAACCTCATCTATGTCTGATAGAAATTTCACGATGTTCAAAATACTGACCAACTCGCTTACTCCCTTTAATACAATGCCGTTCTTTGGTATTGTTGAAGTTACGAAGTTTTTCGGCAATTCACACAAACATTACCCGAACGCAACGAAAGATCACACAAAAGAGAGTAAATGTTTTGATTTGTTTTTCAGCATGCGTGTATACAACCTTACTAACACACAGTTAAAAGTTGCCAATATTCAGAATTTTGTGTGCCCTCTTCTTGGTAGGCAGTGCCTCAATAGCGCACACTTTTTTTCCAAAATTCATCCATTCCATAGTTATCGTGCACTCCAGTCAGCTAGACAGACGGACAGACGTGGCTAAATCGACTCCAAATTGTCTGACACGGATTTCGGCCAAATATACTTGGGGTCTAAAACCATTATTTCGATGAGACACAATCTAAAGATTGAGGGTATGCCTAAAGTAGAAAACATGTAAAAAGTATCAGTCGGCTTTGCCGACAGAGATATACCCTTAGACTGTGTGAATTGAAACACTTTTTTCCATAAAACGTATGTATTTAGGGGGTCGTCAGAATTTTTGGCGTATGAATTGCCGACAAAGGATAAAATCTCAAAAGTTTTGCGGGAGAGATACTTAAAGGAATGGACCGACATAGTTCATTTTGGAAGAGTGTTTTATTTTGGGAATCATTCCTCTCGATGGGGCCATTATATCAGAAAACATGGACTTGCACTTCGGTAAAAATTTCGTAACCGCACTTGAACAACATGTTGATCATTTGTGTGGCTGGTACCCTAAGTAATGGACCGATAGGGTCCACTTTTGAACATAAACTAAGTTTGGACAAATTATTTTCAGATATAAAGGTTGGACCAAATCTGTTGCTCCGTTTATGAAATATTGCGCTTACCATTTTAGCGAATATTTTCAAACTTTTGTGGGGGAGGTACCGGAAGAAGTGGACGTATAAGAACCATCTTCGAATTTCATTTAACATTCGAAGAAATATTACGATATGCAAAGTGTGGACCAATGCAGTATTCGGTTCGGGAGTTGTCGTTCGCACCAGTCACAACACATACTGGACGTAGGAGTTTTTTTTACAGTTTTCGGGTCATTTTCTCAAGAAGTATGGACTTGCCACTGAAAAAACTTGTATCATCGTAATGGAGGCCTTGAGTGCAACCTGTTGCAAGAAATTACAAAACGATTCTAGAGGAGTTCCTAACTTGCATTTTTTCCGAAATTTGGTGTGGGAGGTATCCCAAGGAGTTGACATATATAGTCTATATTCTAACCTGATCTATGTCTCGTATAAATATTACGATGTCCAAAGTATGGACCAAATCGGTTACTGCCTCCGAGAGTTATCGTGAGCACCATTTTAGCGATTTAGGATGCATCCAAAAGAGAACCGATAAGCAAAATATTACGATTGCCAAATTTTGGATAGAGTCGGTATATCCGTACGAGAGTTACCGCACGCTCCATCCACAACACATGGTGCCATAGCGGGTTTTTACAGCTTTTAGGTCATTTTCTCAGGAAATATGGACTTGCGCCTGAAAAAAACTTGCACCGTCGTTATTGAGGCAGCGAATACAAGTTGTTACAACAAAAATCAAAAGGATTTGAGAGAAGGTCTTAAACTGCACGTTTTCCGAAATTTTGTGTGGGAGGTATCCGAAGTAGTGAACCGATATAGTCCATATTCTAAACTGATCTAGGTCTCGTATAAATATTATGATGTCCAAAGTGTGGACGAAATCGGTGCCTTCGAGAGTTATCGTGCGCATTATTATTTGCGAAAAATTTAAATTTTATGGGGGAGGTATCCGAGGGAGTGGGTCGATGTGGTCCATTTTCGAACTTAAACTAAGTTTGCGCAAAATTACGCAAGCCAAATATTGGACTAAATCTGTTCGAGAGTTATGGTGCATTTCAGACGGACGGACATTGCTAAATCGACTCCAAATTGTCTGAAACGGATTTTGTCCAAACTGTATTTGGGGTCTAAAACCATTATTTCGATGAGGCACATGTTGCCCCTATGAAAGCATTAGCATAAATACTGAGGGTATAAAATCTGCAAATTTTTTTACCATTTCATTGTTGTGGCTAAAAAACGAATCCAAAAAAAAAAAAATTGTGAAAATCGGATCAGATTTTGGTATAGCTATATATAGGGCCCAAAATGCCTAAAATCGGTCTATCGCAGCTATTTCAAAATCCGATCCGCTTTTCACAATATTTTGTAGGATTCGTTTTATAGCAACAACAATGAACTGGTAAAGAAATGTTCATCGATTGGATTTTAGAGAAAATGCACCTTTGGTCCCATACAAATTACAATGGAAACAAAGATCCCTCTTGGATCAAATAGAAAATTTGTAGGGGGTAGACAGACGTTTCGAAAAAAAACTTTGTCGTTTTTTTGGGCCGCCTTAATGTATATATTATAGTTGCTCTGTTCCAGAACCTGCAAGAAACTACTCTTTTTTACTACGATAACATTTTTTCCTTTATGTTATCGGAAAAAATAGTAAAAATTAGAAGATTCCTGCAGTACTGGAACAGACCAGTAATGTATAATGTACATTAGAATGGTTTTAAAAAATCGATGTCTGAATTTTGTATGCGGCACCCCCCTACAGTGTTTAGTTTTGTTAGATTTTTAGCTTGCCATAGTTTGAGCACAATCGGAACATGTGAACACGTGCCACGGGGGCCTCAAAGTTTCCATGGGCCCTTTATATAGCAAACATTAAAATCCGACTTGATTTTCAAAATTTTTTGAGGGATTACTTCTTTTGTCACAGAAATGAACTGGTAAAAATTTCTCATCGATTGGTCAATAAATGTGGCCCTAAGGGCAATTTCATGAAAATTCACCTTTGGCCCCATACACGCAGAGAAAAAATATTTTTCGCTTTTGTTGGAACAACTTTACTTTCTAAAATTTCAACCATTAAACATTTCAAAACTAAATATTTTTGCTTCTGACCAAAACTATTGTAAGTTCTAACAATATTTATTGTTCATTCTGACCAAAACTATTGTGAATTACAAAAATAAATATTGTCTGACCAAAACTATTGTAAGTTCTAACAATATTAATTGCTCATTTTTACCAAAAATATTGTCAATTGTAAAAATAAATATTGTTACTTCTGACTAAAACTATTGTAAGTTCTAACAATATTAATTGTTCATTTTGACCAAAACTTCTGTAAGTTCTTACAATATTTATTGTTCATTCTGACCAAAACTATTGTGAATTGCAACAATGCATACTGTTACTTCTGTCCAAAACTATTGTGAGTTTCAACAATATTTATTGTTCATTTTAACCAAAACTATTGCCATTTGCAAAAATAAATATTGTTACTTCTGACCAAAACTATTGTAAGTCCATACAATATTTATTGTTCATTCTCATCAAAACTATTGTGAATTGCAACTATGAATATTGTTACTTCTGACCAAAACTATTGTGAATTGCAACTATGAATATTGTTACTTCTGACCGAAACTATTGCAAGTTCTGACAGCATTTATTGTTGATTGTGACCAAAACTGTTGTGAATTGCAACAATAAATATTGTCACCTCTGACCAAAACTATCGTTATTACATGTTTGGCCCAAAATGTTATAGTGTCAAAGTGACTATATATATTTATATTTAGAACAGTTAATATAGTCCAGTGTGACAATAACGATTGTTGGATTGACAATACTACATAAGGAATCCAACAATATGTTAACAATATATATTTTGCTCTTGGAATATTGTTGGATCAAACATATTTTTTTCTCTGCGTGTACAAATTAATATGGAAGCTTTGAGCCCCCAGTGGCACGTGTTAACAATTCCGATTGTGCTCAAACTTTGGCAATCTTAAAATTTAACAAAACTAAACACTTTAGAAGTGTGCCGCCTAAGGAAATCCGACATCGATTTTTCCCCTTTGAGTTAAAACCTGTCTAATGTATATATTACTTACCAAATGTCATCAATGCCTTTCCGTGGCTGTTCAATGCCAAGCTTAAAATATTTCCCTGCATTGTATAATCACCGGCCATTTTGAAAGAGGGAATTGCTATTTTTAATTTGAAATCCAAAGTATATGCGTTTGATCTAAAATAAAAGTAATTTTATTAATATCTAAATTTTATGTGGTATTTATTTATTCTTACTCTAAAGCATCGATTATTGTTCCACCTAAACCGGATAGGGTGGCATTAACCAAGTCCATATTCATGGAGATGGGACCACTCTGGCTACCTTGGGTAATCTTAACACGTTTAAAATGGAGTGGATCCAGTGAACGAATTGATTTGAGACCAGGAACACCTGTAAGAAAAATAAGTAAAATATTGCTCAAAATACTATTGTCCTTGTTAACTCCCGCACATAAAAGCTTGTACAACTTTTTAAATTTATAAAGGAAGAAATTGTAATATGTTCGAAAATAGTAGAATCTTGCAGGTTCTGGAATTTCTTTAATGTATGAGGACACATTAGCTTTATAAAAAAACTGGTTTTATTTCGTTTCTGTTTTTATTATTCTGTTGTGGACGGATTGAATATTTGTTGTTTACCTGCTCTCCATTCAAAGAATGTTCTTTCGAGATTTTTGGCAAAACAGTTGCCAAATCCTGGATCCGATCTTTTGCAAGAAACAAGAAATGAGGCTGAAATAGAAGGAATTTCAAATGTCTAAATTTAAATTGGAAAACCATTGCATTTTGTACTTACGTTGTTCGGTTAGATATTTTGCGCCCATTACCTGTGTGGCGGAAAACCATGTTAAGGCAGCGAGAATGCAGAATTGCATTGAAATTCTCATATTGAATAATATTCAAATAAATTAAAAGAACCACCTAGATGTTTAGTGTTTGTTGGACTACTAAGAAGTGATGCAGTGATCTATTTTGCTGGACTAAGTATACAGGTTGCTTAGTATAAATATATTATAAATATATTAAGTTTACTAAGAAGTCATTCTTGAATATTGCAAAATAAAAGAAACGTTTTATTTAAAACTTGTTTCTCTTCATCATTAACACATCTCTAGAATTTAAGCGAAGAATGATAACATCTTTCTAGTGCATAAATACACTCCAGCTCATATGTATAGCTTCAGAATTTTTTTCAATTTCATTTAAAAAAAAACTAACAAAAATTTTTGTGAGCTCCTCTACTATTTTGGTATAGATTTTTAGTGGAGAAGTTTCGTGACCACAGAGAACCTTAAATATCAAATTAAAGCTAGTACGGTTAAAATTTTTAGCTAAAACCCTCAAAATACCGAAAATCGAAGATACTGTTATATGGGGCCTATACCAAAAGAAGAAGTTAAGAAGGTTCGTGACCACAGAGAATCTGAAATTTCAAATTACAGCTAGTTCGACTAAAAATTGTAGCTAAAATCCTCAAAATACCGAAAATAGGGAGGTACTGTTATATGGGGACTATTCCAAAACATGGATCAATGTTAACGATTTTTGATGGAGAAGTTCCATCGCCTCTGAGAATCTCAAATGTCAAATTACAGCTAGTTCGGTTAAAAATTATGTCTTACTTACTTACTTAGCTGGCCCATTACAGAACATTTGTTCCATAGACCGAACAAAGAAAAGATCTCCAATTCACTCTGTTTCGTGCTTCGCTTTTTGGAATACCGCGCCTTCATCTACTTGTTTGCGCCATCTAATCCTTGGCCTGCCAATTCTGCGTGGGCCGCCATGTGGCTCGAATTTATACGCCTTTTTAGCGGGTTCATCATCGCTCATTCTTATTATATGGCCTAGCCAAGGCAATCGCTGCATCTCGATACGTTTAACAATATTGATGTCGTTGTATAGCAGATACAGCTCGTGGTTCATGCGACGTCGATATTCACCGTCAACGTAGATTGGTCCCTAGATCTTTCGAAGAATTTTTCTCTCAAACACACCAAGCACTACCTTATCTGCTTGCGCAAGTACCCAGGCTTCGGAATCATACATCAGCACGGGTAGTATCAGTGTTTTGTAAAGCGTTATTTTTGTTTGACGAGTTGTGGCTTTGTTTTTAAAGTGCTTACTTAAGCCAAAGTAGCTTCTGTTGGCCAATACAATTCTTCTTTTTATTTCACAACTGATGTCGCATTTCGCGTCGACACCATCAGCTTGATCGCCAGACCCACTTTAGCAAATTCTCCTTCGACCTTCATAAAGGTTTCGGGTACTTCTTTTACTGATCGTCCCATGATGTCTATATCATCAGCATAAGCAAGTAACATGTGGCTATTGGTGTAGATTGTGCCACTTCTTTCGACGTTTGCCTCTCGTATAGTCTTTTCTAGCAGGATGTTGAAACGATCACACGAAAGGCTGTCTCCTTGCCTGAAACCTCTTTTGGTGCAAAACTCTTCGGAAAGATTCTTTCCTATTTTAACTGAATATCTTGTGTCAGTTAGAGTAATTTTACGAAGCCGAATGCGCTTTGCGGGGATACCAAATTCAGACATTGCTTGGAATACCTTTAAACGTAGCGGGCTGTCGAAGGCTGCTTTATAATCGACAAAAAGGTGGTATGTGTCGATCTGCATATCTTGGGTCTTCTCCAGGATTTGCCGCAGAGTAAATATTTGGTCAATGGTGGACTTGCCAGGTCTAAAGCCGCATTGGTATGGTCCAATTATTTCGTTGACTATGGACTTTAGTCGTTCGCACAATATCCCTGACACTATTTTGTAGGCGATAGGGGGAAGACTTATGCCCCTATAGTTGGAGCAAAAAGTCTTATCTCCTTTCTTATGGACGGGACACAGTATGCTCAGGTACCAATCATCGGGTACGCGTTCTTCCTGCCTGATA